>NW_020799095.1:96824960-96900861 GCF_003259725.1 Athene cunicularia | reverse complement strand
TCTCCCTTTCTCTCTCTCCCTTTCTCTCTCTCCCTTTCTCTCTCTCCCTTTCTCTCTCTCCCTTTCTCTCTCTCCCTTTCTCTCTCTCCCTTTCTCTCTCTCCCCTTTTCTCTCTCTCCCTTTCTTTCTTTCTTTTTGTTTTTAAAGGCAGAAAATTACATTCCTTTGTTGCCTAACATCTTGTCTGCAGAGATGGAGAATTCATCTGTTGCAGGGATATCTGCTTCATAACGTGATGTTTACAAATGAGTTACTTGCCTGAATGAATACAGGCTCTGCAGGAAGAGTCAACTTTTCTTTTACGAAGGAAAATGCCACCTTTCAAGAGTAGCTGAAGCCCTTTGAGGCGTTGAACTTGCAAGCAAATAAAAAAGATCTGGATGGCATTCAGAGGTCTTTGACAATGTTCTTTACCACAAGGAAGCTAAGCAGCTGTTTGTGAAGGAGGGTCATGTCATGGACTAATATGTGGGTAAAAGATGGGAAGAATACGGTAGGAATAAGTCGTCCCTTCTGACAGTAAACAGTGTAGTTGGACTGGTTGGTGTATTCAACATAGAAAAAGTACACTGGAAAAGGGGCTTGAAGATCAAGTGAGAAAGTTTGCTGATGATACTAACTTATTCATGGTAGTTAGGTTGAAGTGAACCATGAAGAATTGGAGGAGTTCCTGACATGACTGTGTGACTGAGTAGTAGGACAGGTAAGATTCAGTGCAGATAAATGGAAAGTGATCTCTACATGGGGAAACCCAACTATGATTCCACTAAAAAATACTGAGCTTTGAGCTGACTCTTACCATGAGTCAGTTACCAGGTTATGATAAACAACAGTGTAAAACAGGAACTTGCTACACTGATCACAAAGGAAATCAAATTATAGGAATTATTAATAAAGGAATAGAGGATTAAACAGACAACATCCTTGTTGCCACTGTGTAAGCTCATGGCTCACCAGCATCTTGTATATCATCTGTGGTTCAGATCCCCTCAGCTCAGAAACAGTACAGTAGGATGGGGAAAATTTGGAGAAGGCAGCCGTTATAAGAGATATGGAAAGTCTTAGGTACAGAGAAGACTGGGACTCCCTGTCCTGAAAAGAAGAGACATTGGAGGATATTCTTCAGGTCTGCAGTATTGTGAGTGAAGGGGAGAGGGTGCACAGGTTCAGTATTTCACTGTTTCTTCCAACATGAGTCCTAGAAGGCATCAAGTAAAGTAAGAGTATAAGCAAACAGAAGAGAGGTGGGTCTTCTTAAAACACTGTGCCAAAGAGTATTGTTTGCCTAAAGTTTACATGGGTCCACTTTCTGACACTACATGCTCAAAAAATATTTTTTTTTCCTGTAATTGTCTGTATGATGTAATGGATAGATGCACTTTGAAACATTAGTGTTTTCTATGGTCTTTGGCAGTTTTGTGCAGCCTTGTATTTCCTGCAGTAGGTAACTATCACAAGCCTATAAGAAAGAGTGAGATAAGCTCATTTAGCTGAATTAAGTGGTGTCCCTTTATGTATAAAATTATTGGAATCCTTTTTTAATGTGTGAGGAAGCCTTTTTGCTTTTTCTTTAGTCTCCCAGCTTCTTCAATTACTTAAGAGGATATAGTATCTTTACATGGATTTTAAAAAGCAGTCTAGGATTTAGTTTCTAGTAAATGTCTTCACCGTTCCCTTTGTCTCTAGAAAATAACTCTCTCAGTGTATTTCAGTTGTACGTGTAGGAGAAATACTCTTAAGTTACAGTTGTGTGGTTTTGTTGGCAGCCCTAGATTCTCACTAAGCATGTATGGTGCCATTAAAGAAGGTGAAATTGTGCTTTAGCCCTCGAACATGGCAGGTTCCCTGTCAGTGGATTGCTAACTTCTTCTGAAGTACTTTTTTAACCATTGTTACTGAAATATCATGTCCCGGGTTTGGTGCAAAAAAACAGTCGTTCATGCAGAGAAAGGTAGGAGCTGTCTGCTTCAGTATTCTCATCATAGCAACAGGGCATGGTTTTCTTGAATATGCCTTTTCCAGTTTTGGAACTCATGCTGTATGTTGCTGAAATGGCAAGTCTTCCCTTGAAAGCAGAGCATAATGACAACATGGAAATCTTACAGCTGCAACTGCCCACACCTCCCTGGGTTGGGTGAGCTCAGTTCCTTTCTTCCCAAGGTCACTCACCTCAGTAGCACCATACGTTGTATTCATGTTCTAAGTGCATGCACATGCCTGTGTTTTGATCATGTTCTGTGTGTTTTATGCCTTCCCCCGCTGCCTCTCCAGCACTTGCATTGTATTCTGAACCTTCACTCAAGTTGTTAACAGTCATCCTTGGCAGACTCATCAGGGAACCATGGGCTGGCCTCTGTTGCTTGGGCTGTCACATCCTTGCTCCTTGTGCTATATCGGGTCTGGGGATTTCCATTTCCCGGACCAGCTGGAGAGCTCGAGTGTGCACACATGAGCCTCCATTGCTCACTGAGCCCTGACGAGTGTTGTTTCACTTAGCAACTCTGCCAGGGGTGATTCCTCACAGCACTAGGAGGCCTTCATTCATTTCTAGTCTGATAGACACTTTATCTTTTAGGAAACTTCTCTGTCTTACAGTGTTATTTGTCTGTGAAAAGGGCCAATATCCTTACTGGTTATGCAGTATACTTGCGTGTGATGGACTTGTGTGTAGTGTTGTGCTTCTGAAATGAGAGACAGATCTTGAGATGGTCCTGAACACAGTTGCAGAGAAAGCTCGAATACCAAAGTTTAATGGGAGCCCATGTTTCCTGATGGTAACTTGTTGTGCTAACAGCAGATTCATTTGTTTCCTAATTAATCAGAAAGAGTGTTCTTTTTATTTCAGCCATCTGGTGGAGAGCATGTTGTTTAGCTTCTTGCTACTGCAAATTGGAGCTACACAGGAAAAAGGATGTTTCAACTTCTGTTTTTGGCTTGTTTTTCTAGGTTGAGTCAGTATAGAGCACGTTAAAACATACAGTAATCAGTTGCAAAGTTCATCTCTCAAGGACTGCAAAAATCTAACTTAAATTTTCTTTCCTGAAAAGACAAGATGATGATATTGACAGATTAATTGCTTATTATTACTTGTTTTATTCCATGAAATCAATTCTCAAGACAAAAGCAAAATTTCCTTAGCGAACTGCAGGACTATTCTAGGATGCTGAATTTGTTACCGGTTTGTAGAGAACATTCAATGTTGCTTTCACATTTCTTCTTTGGATTAATGTCAAAAACATATTGCCTGTCACACAATTTGTCGTTGAGTGTGCCATTAGCTTGCTAACTTCTCACAAGGATCTTAAAACATTGCATTTTTTTTTTTTCTCCAGAAGTCCCTTTAGCGCAGCCTTTCTTTGGAAGCTATATTGTTCTTGTGGAATATTTTCCAAGGAGCAGTCTGTCCCTATGCGATGTTTACTGTATTTTTGCCTTGCAGCCAGCAGATTTTAGTACAAACTTGCCTGGGGGTGGCCTTGTCCTATTTTCCTCTTAGATGGGTCTGGCATTTATAGAGCTTGGGAGATCGTGCTTCTGAATTTTCCAGTCTGAAGAGCTCGAGCCAAAACAGCAGGGGAGATAGCAAACCTGTATGTTGTTTGGCTTACGGCAGCTGGGCCTGTTTTTCCTTTGACCTAAAGCAATGGCAGATTTCATTGGGTTTTGTGTGGAGGAGGGAAGTGAAAAAGAGGAAGGATACATGAGGAAAACTGCTTTATCTCTGCTTGGAAAAAGCAAACTTTCCCCACCCCCAGTCACTCTTTTTGCACCCTTAGCAAAGGTAACTCAGTAAACTCCAAGCTACTTTTACACTGCATGTAGAGATTTTCTTTGTTTGACTTAGTTTATGAATACTGATTATTGATGAGAAAAGGGACTACACTTTGTTTTAATATTGCGTTAACATTTTGAGCAAGAAACTCTTTTTATGTTGTAGTACCGTAGCACTTGCTGAATGGACTTTTTATTAGAGGACAGGCTTCTTTGCAGTTTTTAGTGACATTTGATAGCTTCCCACCAACCTGTATTTTCTCTCTTACGTTTTGGTCAGTGAAAGAAACTCTTGCCGATTAGGGCCCAGAGTCTCTACTGGGGAATGAACTATGATGAATGAATGTGGGAAAATATAAAATACCCCGCAGACGGGTGGCTCGGAGAACATAACAACTCTTAGTTTGGCCTTGTGCTCGAAGGGCCTTTGTTGTCTGTAAACACTGTCTCCGCAGTCATCTCCTCTAAATGAGGTTTCCTGTGGAAATAAATTTCATTGTTGCTGCCTTTTATGTGTACTAATCATACATTTATTGGCAGATATTTCAGTTAAGTTTTGCATTTATGTAACAAATATTTAGTTGTGCCACAGAGTGAATTTATTCCTAGAGGAATGGTTTTGCATGTGGTTGTTGGAATCCTGAGTTTATGAATTCGAGGAGCATAGGAGAGTTTCCTAAAAAGTTTATTAGAACGTGAGTGTTGAGGTTTAGTACATATTTGAAGCAGAACACAGATTAACACTGCCTATGTGTGCTAAGCATTTCCAAGGGACTCAAAGTGATTAAACCAAACTAAAATACATAGTTTCTCTAAAGATTGCTAGGATTCCTGCTTGTATGGCTGTGGTAGTGTGGGATAAACAGGTGACAGATCCTGAGCTGCCTCAGCTGAACATAAAAGGACATTTAAAAAAAAAATAATCTTTCTCCATGTTTTCATGTTTTCTCCCTTTATATTGTTTAGTTCATAGTTTTTCCTTACAGATAGTGGGGATCTTCTTGATGGTTGTTGTAGGAGAAACTATTGTTTCTGCTGTAGTTTTGGCAAGAGGTGATAGTGTAGAAGCTACATAGCTACTCCTTCTGTGAGGAAGCTGTTTACCAGCTTCATGATGCAAATGCTCATCCAGAATAAGAATTTTCTTAATTTGCAACTTGGATAAATTTCTCTCCCCTCCTCTTGTCCCTGTATGCAGCCCTCTGAGTCAGTCAGTGATACACCAAAATCCTGTTTATTCCTAAAGAGGATTATTTGGACCTGTAAATGGATGCAAGAAGCAAGGCGAACATCAGCTAGAGCAGACAAACGTTGGTCTAGAGGTTCCCATTGGGATAGGAATGGTCAGTACAGAGCTGATGCTGTAGAACCAGCATCTCCGGTCTCTCTTGGCTGAGCAGTGGGAATGCCTCAGGCTGTCAGAGTGGGCCAGGAAGGAGCTGAGCCTTTCAAAAAATATGCTGGCTTCAAAATCATTAGGTGTGTTATGTAGGCAAGTAGTCCAATTTTGCCTAGCTGTTCTATATTTATTTTCCTCTCTTTTCATTCTGCAAGTCAGTGTTGCAGTATGAGGCTTTCATTACTTCATAGATTAATTTGTTACCTGTCACCCAACTGAAACACCCTCACCTTTGCAAGCTTCACTCTTTGTGCATAAGAAGACTGTTTAAATTAAATACATTAAAAAAAAAAAAAAGTAATCCGTTCTGAGGGGATGATTTTTCTCATTTGCCTTTAATAATCACCTTGTTTCAGTGCTGGCTTTCTTTGTCTAATATGATTTTTTTTCTGCTTTTTGTTGCCCTTTGTTCTGTAAATCCCAATAGGCTGTAGTGGATTCTTGTTTCACATCATCCCCTTTTTTCAATGATTGTCCAAACTCTGAAGGCAAAACACAAAGGACCCTCAGACTTCTGTAAATGTTCTCTCTTGGACTTTAGTACTGCTCTTCATCTCACTTTTGCCACTAAATGTAGTAATTCCTATAATTTGTCTTCTGGTATTTAATGCTTCTACTGTTGCCCTTAGGAATAGATTTCCTTCCCATGTTAAACTTACTTGGTGAGGCTGTAATCATGACTTACTAATTTCTCTCTTTTTTTAATGTTCTCAAGAATGTCTTCCTTAACATTAAGTAGCAAATCTGGTAGATTCTTTGCTGGTATTAATTGCTGCGTAACCAAGTGCCCTTGAAAGTTAGTTATGTAAATGAGCAGCCTTGAGCTGGCCGTAAGAATGATGCTGGCTTGAGTTTTAATTTAATAATTGAGGATTTGGAACATAAAATGGTTCTTTAAATCTAAAATAGGATAGAGTCATATTCTTTATGAGACAAATTCTAGTTGCATGAACTATCATATATATCAGTGGTTTAACAGTTTAGTGATCACTTTGCAAGCAGGTGAGCACTTTAGATACAGTTATTTAGGAAAAAGTCTTGTGTTCAGTTGCCTTAGATATTTTTAGTTGAGTATTTTGAAATAAATTACTAATTTATTGTGGCTTTAAAATACTAAGTAGAACCTTTCTTGAAATACATTCTTAACATCTTTTTTTTTCCCCCTTTCTTAACTTAGTTATCATAAAAAGTTGCAATTCTTCTGTAAATGTTTCTTGTATTTTTTCTGAAGATGCATCATACTCGAATCTCTTGGCATATTAAAAAGTACATGAGTTCTGGACAGTGGAGGGCAGGTACATCATCCAAATAATTTTTTATGTCCCTTTGGGTAAAGGTTATTTACTGTTACATTGAATATGTGCAAAAATTGGTGGATGCGAAGTTATTTGCAAATACAGGCTTGGCAAACCTCCTCTGGAATTCGGAAAGGGTTTTCCAGCTCGACTTAGTCATTTTTTCCCAAATGTCTTGGCATAACTGATCACTCAGGAGTGACATATGGTAGAAACATGCTCTAAGGGACAAGTCTCCCGGATGGCGCACAGCACCACACAAGATAGACAGATGGTGGCTTATTCAACCTTGGAAAAAGTTTAATCCTACATATTGGCACGGTGGCCTGGGTACTGAGAGAGGCACACACACGCCTGTGAAATCTGAGGCAAAGCTTTTGTGAGTTTGCTTGCTATTACTGAAAGAACTAGAAAGATTGAGCTGATATTATACAGCACGAGTATCTTCAAAATTACATGTTCAACATGCTATCCAGAAAAAGTGATGTTCCCTAGAAAAGTGGAAATCCCAGAGTTAGCAAGACCACTGCAGAGAGTAAAGTTTGCTAAACTTTTCACAAGTGTTTAATGACTAAAACATATTTATTCAACAAAGCTGTTGAGTACTTAATTTATCCATCCATAGCTGTTGATTAATTGAAGTGTCTAACAGGAGAGAGGATATTTTGTTTTTCATAGTTATGTTTCAACTACATGTTAGTTTTGTGAAGTGTATTAGCATTTCACACCACAGAAACTGTAACCTTTCCCTTAAGTAAGTTCAAACAAAAAGTTACAAATTCTCTGATACTAAATTTAAATTTATAGCAGTAAATGCAAACTGTACTTTTTTTTTTTTTTTAAAAAAAAAAACAACCAAAAAACAACCCAACACAACACCAAAAACCCACCAAAAACCAGAAAAACATCAGGCCTTTCAGTTTAATGTCTTTGTGTTTAAGACAGTGAAGAGAGAGACAGGATATCTGACATGGGAAAATGAATCCTTGTTGTAGCTTGTTGAGATACCTGGAAAAGAATAAAATCTGCTCAGAATTCTTTCTGGAAACCCAGTAGCGAGTGAGTGATTGGAGTCAGTGCTGTTCTTTAAGGATTTTGAAAATATTAACCCACTGAGGACATGAAGGATTGCTTGCCAAACTTCTTTTTCCCCACTTTCTTTTTCTTGTAGATCACACTCAGTATTCACAACTAGAAGGCAAAGGAAGAATCTCCTTACTCTCTGGACTTCAAGGATATCATTATGTTGTACTGGATGAGTTTAAACTAGACAAGACTTCTTTCTGAAACACTTCCAGAAAGGTAAATATAATTCGAACAAACTCAAAATTCCAGTAGAGGGATACTTTGATCAAATTAATCTCATGCCAGTAAGTAACATTTCATCCATACTGTACCACAACATCATGATCTTTTTGATACATAATTTATCGCAATTTTATATATGTATGTGTTGATGTGTGTGTATAGATATATATCCATATACATAGCAATAGCTAAAACTTACTAGTAATGTTTAGATGTTGGAAGATTTTGATTTGTTAGCCCTGGTATTTTCTGTGGAAATTGGTTTCAAGAAATTCTCTTAGGTGAAAGATGGGGAAGGAAGAGGGAGAGAAGTGAGATACTCAGAGTAGCCAGTATATTGTTAATTATTTGCTTAGATGTGGAAGACCTAGTTAATGTTTCTGTTCTGCCTAATGAGAAAATTTACTTGAAAATGAGATCCTAGCTGCTGAACTATAGAGTCAAATGGCTCATTCAGCACTGACACATGCATTTAAAATACAGTGCAGTATGAGAGAGACAGAGATGCAAAGAGAGAGGCTAATTCAATAACCTGTTTTTTAAGATATGCATTGAAGAAGTAAGAGATGTCAAGTTCTTGCTTTCAGCTGAGGGTGCTCTTGTGTAATATAAAGACATGCTTACTTTTGGGCTAGTAAAAATAAACATTCACTCTTCCTAAGGATGTAAGTACCTTTCAGGTACTTATTTTCTTGTCACTCTTTTCTTTCTTTTGCTGTGCTCCGTTGTGGGAAATGGTGACCGTAGCATAGCCAAATGTGAAGGCCTACAGTAATTACTGCAGAACTAGTGCACTCTTTCTGCTTTCTGTTTTTTCATCTACTACAACTAATTACTATAGGACTTAGTCAATAAAAATCCTAATGATTAGATTTTCTGCCCAAGTGTACAGTCAGCCAAATATGACAGACATCAGTTTACTCTCTGCCTAGATCCCACAAGAGTGTCTTACACACTGCATGGAAAGAGTGAGTGTTCGGGTGGCCCATCCAGCCCTCTATGACAGAGTCGTGCCTTGCTGTCACAAAGCACGCCTGTGGGCCTTCCAAACATGATTTATTTGTGAGAAAGGGAGCTACAGTCTGGTGACACGATTAAAATTCTGCAGATCCACAGCTGACATCTTTTTGACCCAGATCTGAAGTTCAGACTTGGAAATACTTCAGTCCCTTGAAATTTTAAGTCATGCTTCATAGAATTGCTGGTTTTATAATTTATAGGTGAAGCGTGATCATATCATTGTTGAATTGCTGAACATCAGTGTGTGTGAATCAGCCATCTGCTGTCAGGGCTGAGTCTTGTATCTCCCTGGCCAGTGACAGTGGAGGTCATTAAACCATGATGGGTCTCTGTCAGATGGAAATGGTTCAAGGTAATAACATGGCTGTGTCCAGAAAAAGATACTTTTCTTTAGCCTACTGTTAGTAATGACAGTTGGAGGACTGAAGTGTAGGAAGAGGAGTTGTAGTAGAGGAATGGAGACTGCATGAAGACAGAGATGTGAAAGGTTTGGATGTTTGAGAGGAACAAAGGCTGTCTTTTGTAGCAGGGTTTTTGAGTTAATTTTGAAACCAGATGAGGAATGAAGAAGCTCTCTACACAGAAGAGAAGCAGCTTTCAGGATTTTGAAGAGAAGTTGCGTGTAGTAGAGATTTTTTTAAAAGGCTCCGATCCTTAGGTCACTGACCTGAGTGTTAAGGAAGCTGAGATGCAAAATGCCTGTAGTCTAGTCTTACTTTATTTTGTTTAGACTTGCATACCTTGTGCACTTCCCAAGTGGAGAGTGATTGGGTATTTTGGAACTTGTACAAAGCTTGTGCGGGTTTTTCTTCAACCACCTAATATCCTGGAAACGCAGCATACCTGCAAGGTTAGATTCTTGTGTTAAACTTGCTGTGAAATCTGGGCAGGATGTGGGTTAGTGCTAATGATGGGATCTTGTGCCATCTTGCTCTGCCTGCCAGGTCCTGTTTCTTTGGAGATATGGTAATCAATAACAAAAAATATTTGATGCAGAAACTAAGAAAAAGATTTGACAGGAGGTAACTGATCTGACCCAAAGGAGACCAAAGATGGTTAAGAAGGGACAGACACAACTGTGTCTGCAGTGGTGGGAATTCTACCATATATACTAGTTCATGCAAATTGCTGCTGGACTGTTGATAGATCCCCTGAAGTTGGGAGATTTTCCTGAGGTATTAATTCCCTATTTAGTACTTAATCTCCTTCTTTCTTCCTCTCCTCCCCCCAAAGAACCCCAGACCCCACTGGTTTAAAAATGGTGTATACCATGCACAGTTGATGTAACCACAGGTGGGTTGCGATGTGCACTAAAGATGATGTACCTTTCTTAAAATCTTAAATGCAGGTAAAGCTGAAAATGGCTGCGATCATTTTTATGCTGTCTATCCCCCTTTGTTCTCTCTCCCTCCCCCTTCCGCTTGTGCTCACTTGCTCTCTCTTTAGTATAACACAGTTGAACAGCAGTGAAGTGTAAAATGTGCTTTTGCCAAGGTCAGTTTCTTGTGATTACTCGCCTGTGGCAACTTATGCCAGTTGCAACAGACTGAGTCTCAGCAGTCCACAAAGTCACACTGGTGCTTATGCAGAGGACACCCAGTGTAGGTTATAGTAACCATAGTCTGGAATAGCTTGCAATGCTGCTGAATTTTAGCACCTTATATTTAACTCTTCTGATCTAGCTTGCTTTGGTGGTTTGAAGCCTGTTCAATGAAGCACTACGTTGTCCTGTTCTCTGGAGACCCTGGAGGAGGATTTTGTGGAGATGAAATTCTTGTTGTTAGAGGTTTTTTTCTTTTCTTATAGTGGTTTGCTCAAATTTCAGGAATTATTCATAAATGAAGAGAATGCATCTTCTAAATATTATTATATATATATATTGTGGTTGGCTTGCTTTTGGAGAAAGTCATATCAAATACTGCTCCATTGACATTAAAAGAAGAGAAATTTTATATCTACATAGTAAGCAGTATTATGGAAATGTTTAAGAGGTAGTTTTTAAAGCAAGAACTTAAAACATAGTTACACACAGTCTTTGTACCACCTTTAAAAATGTTGTATACATCACAAGCATAAAATAATTTTTTCTTTAGAAGCTAATAATGATTCTGACTGATGTGACTGGGGAACGAATGTGAGATTCAAGAACATCTGTTTTATGAGATAAGATTTGTTGGATCTCGTTTTGTTGTGCACACTGGATTGGGTACCACCATGTGATAACCAGTGGAAGTGGGAGAGACTTTCACTTTCATTCTCCTTTCTCGCATATGAGCAACCATATCACTTTATGAAAAAATGTTCTATTTAGAACAGAAAAGCATGGACTTCCCATGTTAATTTTGTTTATTAGTGCTGTCATCAACAATATACATAATTTTGTTCTCCTTCTGGAAATACTTACTTTAGTAAGAAGCATTTAGCTCTTGAGCTCTGTGATAGTGACTTTGAGGTTACCTGTCCATCACGACTATTGGAGAGGCAATAAGAAACCTAGATGATCGGCTGAAGGGCTAGAGCTGAACTTTGCTGACCTTTGAAATTCATTTAAGTGCAAAATTTTGTTGCTTAAAATTGATTATGCATTTGGTTAATTTTGAAACTATGTGTTGCTGTATTAAACACTTCTCTCTCATGTTTGGAATGATTACTGAGCACAAGTGAAATAATGGGTTAGCAATTGAGTCTTGATCCTGTCAACACACTTGTAGAAAGCACACAAGAATACTCCCGTTGTGCTCAGTGGAAATCCACACAGAACAAGGTGAAGATTCAGAAGCTAAGTCATCTGAAGCACTTCACGAAGGGTTCATCCTGTGTTTTCTGTTTAGTTTTGCTTCCAGGTTTACAAGAAGTATTGAGGAGTTTGTGACTTGTTGCTTTTTTTGCCTATATGGAAGACAATGAACTCAGTCTTGTGTTGCAAGTATGTTTTGGTCTGATATTTGCTTGTATGGTTATCATAGCCTATATGATTCTATTGCCAGCTTCTATTCCTTTGCTTTTAATAACATTGTATTGGCCCAACTCTCATGGAAGAATATGCTATGAGAACTGTGATCAGTCTTTGTGAAGATTAATCTATCTACTCACCTTAAAGTTGAAAATTGATGGTGGAAATGAGCAATGTTTTGTGTCTGTGCTGTGGTAATATAGGCCTGTAGCACTTGCAGTGGTGCACATTGTCTTCTGCCTGTTAGAGAGACGATGGAAATGAATGTTACAGGATGAAACAACTGTACTATAGAAGGTGATCCTCAGTCATCTGAGAAATGAACAAATGGGTGTTCTTGGGTGTGGTAATATAGAAGAGTAGCATTGTTCACGCTCACCAGAATTTGTCCCATTAATTTCCTTTAACCTTAAGGAACTTGAGGAAAGAACTGTTCAGACACCAAAGTTGTTTTTGGAATATTTGTAATGACGTTCCTGCAGTGGGTGGCTGCTGCTGCATGCTCTGAGGATTTCCTCAGTACATTCAACAGGAGCAAGCAGTTGACAGCTGAGATTGAAGAAGTCTGCACAAAACCCTGAACTCACTCAAGTCTTAGTGCTGAGCTCCTAACCAATTTTTAAAAATTCATTAGAACTTCACTGTTTCTCAAGTTCTCACCTCCTGGATTCTGGGTGATAGCAGAAATGCTTTGCTGCACACACTAAAGGTAGATGTGTTTTTTTTCTGGACAAGTGAGAATCCAGAGCCCTTGAAGTCTTGCAAGATTTGCAGCCTACTTTTTTTTAACTCATGGGTGGAGACATGAAAGCCTGTTAAGGGATTTATCCATACACTTCTAGTAGTTTTAAAGGGAGCTCTCCAAGTCACTGTCCTAGTCAGCTCTGAAATATTTACTGTGGTAATTCAGATGTGCTGGAAATAAGTGTTTGAACATGGATAGAATCCTACTTTTGTAGTGCACCTGCAATTTTTGAGTACCATAGGAGGCTTCCCTTTCTGAAGACAACCAGAGCACTCTTATTGTAGAAGTGGAGGAGTGCTTAGCGTTTCATGTACTCATTGCTCTATTAATTCTATTAGAAACAGACTGGGGAAATAAGCAGTAAATTTGTGTTGTGCAGCAAAACATCTATTTTTAAAAATTTTTTAATGCTTAATATTTATCTTGCTTTTCTTGTCAACACTAGTAATATCTCCTCGTAAGCATTCAGTTCACATTCAGACATAGGGGAGTGTCTGAGGACTAGGAGCCAGATAAAAAGTCAGTAAATTCAGGCAGAAAAGATATTCTCAAGTTCCTTATGAAAGATGTTCATCCCAAGTAAAGGCCTGTGTTAAGTAACAGTTATCACCCATGCATCCATGGAAGATGAAGGGGTGGCCAGCTGATAAATCATGGGGTTTTTGTGTATCTCCTTTTAGTGGCAATATTATCTTTAAGCTTCTAACAGCTTTTAATAAATGCTAATTTTACATTTCAGTTATGATAAGATAGCATCATGCTGACAGTTTCTTTCTTATCAGATAGGCAAAATTTAGTGATCAGAAAAGTAGCATTAGAAGGCAGCATTTCTTACAGTTTCTTATTTATGGCTTTGACACCTGAATCACTGCATGGACTAGGACAGTCTATAACATGACTTCAGCTTCCCCATGGGAAATACTGGCTAATAATTTCTTGCCTCACGGGTGCATATGAAGATTAACTTCATGGAACGAGTGAAGTATTTATTAATAAATGATCATTATTGATATGTCATTTACTTGCTCATGGCAGTGACATTGGTAATATATTACTCCTTAGGGGAATGTAAATGAGCACATAAAACAAGACACTCATTCACATAATTTTCATCACCCTTTGCCAGACCCTGTGTATTCAGTAGTGTCTGTATTAGTGTTTACTGTTTTGATGATTTTAAAATATTAAAAAAGAAATGCCACCAAATACCAAGGAAGAGCCCAAGGTCATGCTCACTTGTTCTGTCTTCAGATCACACCTACCGAAGTGTCTGATAATCTTTCTTTAAAGGCCTGTTAACTGAGAATGTAGGTGAAGCAGCATACATTTTAAATCCAGCTACATTTTAGAAGTATAATCTTGTTGCATGTTTTCTGCAGTACAAGTCTGATGTATGATTAAATTGTGAAGTGTCCAACAGCAGCATAGCAACTTAATTTTTTAAAATTTCTCACATTTTTCATAACCAAGGTTAAAGAGAAGTAAAATTTTGCCAATCCCTTTCCGGTGTCAGAGCTGTCATGTGGCCTGTGATGGGAGATGTGGGACAATGAGCATTATTTTACATTTCTTTCAGTGGTCAGCTTGAAGGATATGACTGAACAGCAAGTCACACAGGGTTTTGAAGGAGGAGATTTTTTTACCTGCTTTTACTCTTTTATTAGCTTCTTAATGAAAAAGGGCTCTGGATCTTTATTTTTTGTTTCTTCATAGGTTTAGACTTCTGTATTTTTTCTACTTTAAGTATTAAAAATAAACTTGTGGTAGATGTCCTTCAGGCTTTAACTAGAATTGCTTCACAGAGCCTCTGTTTTTTGGGTGTGGATTAGAAAGAAATAAATGAGATAAATATGAAGGGCATAGGAGAAGAAATGCACTTGAAAACACAGTTTGCTATAAAGGCTGAGGCACAGAGGTAATTTTTGACAAGGTGCTGAGTATCTGACCTGCTGTCTGAAAGGAGCAGTGGTGATTTTTCTTGCACCCATTGGTTCCTCTGCAGTCATCTCATTGGACTGAGATTTCTTTTTTTAGTGTTGTAATCCAATTTACCTAAACACTACATTTGAAAAAAGAAGCAAATTCAGCAGCTTTACTAAATCTCAGCTGCTTTTATAAATTTGTGTTATCTGGGATGCTGGCAGTGACTAAGTTGCACCCTAATGGGACTTCCCTTGTGGTTTCAGTCAGAAAGGTCCCACTACCTTTGCCCCTGAGGTGGACACCAGAGCTTTCTCCCTGCAGCTGTGTAGAAGACAGTTTAGGAATGTGGTCAGACATGCTCACTGTCCTCTGCAAGATTTCACTGCCTGCAGGAGTTGCTGAAGGTTTACTGGTCATGGCTTCAAACCCTTGTTATGAACATATATAATAGAAATATTCCGAACTGAAAAGATGTAGTTAATCTTGTGTTACATTTTTGTAATGAAAGTGAGAGTTTGAGCTTCTCTCTTAGCTTATTGATTGAGCTTTTTCTCTCTGAAGAATTAAACCTGAAGCAATGATTTATGAATCATACTTTGTGTCCCACTTATAGACTAACTTGACTCATCAGTGATTTTTCTTCTGGCATGATTTAGGGAAATGCCACTTATTTTTTTCATATGTAGTTTTTAATTATAATTGGCTGTTGAATAGAGATAGAGATGAAGGCAGTCCAGCTAAACACCTGATTTTATTTAGGTCTGTGCTTCTAAAGAGTCACATCATACAATAAATTTTTATATGATTGCATAAGAGAGACAGTAAAATACAGATTTCTGATTCTTCAGTGTTAATGTCAAACGAGGATGGTAATAACTGAGTCCTAAGAGCTCATTATTATGCTCATAATTCCTTTGCCTTAATAATTTCCAGATGTATAAGATAAAAAAAATCTCATGTCTGGAAAACGTCTCCTTCAAATAAAGACTGAAACACAGAGCTTTAGATTCCTAGATTTTCTTTAAGCACTCACTATCTAGTGATAATATGCATTTGTAAACAAATTACACTGGTCACATAACTTCTGCCATACTTAATAATCCTTATTTTATTGGGTAGCATTATTTTTAATATTACATTTAGCTTGTAATATAACCAGACGCACAACATTTTTCAGTGCTAATTTTGTGGAAACTTGAAAAGCAAAGCCCAACTTCAGTAGTGCTTTCTAAATTTACAAATTTATAACAATCTAGAATTAACACATTAAAGTACTGTAAGAATAGTTTCTCTTATTAAGAGCAACCATATAGCTTTTTCTGTATTAAACTGTTTTGTACTTTATTTTTGTATCCAGGATCTAAATACTCTGAATGTCTTTTGCAGAAACTATAAAAGCTTTTAGTTAGGATTCTGAAAACCTCTGTTTGTTTATATTTGCATGAATTTGTTAGCCTCAGTGACTGAAGTCTTACAAACAATAAATAGTTTCATCTGTTCGATATTACATAATCTCTCCTTCTCTCTATACATTGTCTCAAGGGGTTTGTTTCATGCATGCAGTGTAACACTTCTTTCCTGATTATCTGTAAGGAAAACACAAATGCATGTGGCAGTTGTGCAGTGATGGAGCTACACAAGGCATTTCCTTAAGAAATTAAAGTATATTTTTTCTGCTGTGTGTGAAGAATCAAAATCTTCACTCCATGATGGATTAGTTGATACTTTATCCTTTAACTGAAGTGAAATCCTGGACTGAAGCATCTTTAAAAGCTGGTTTACATAATTGATGACGTAAAAGTTGTTAGAGCAGTTAGAGAAGAGAGAGATGTGACCAGATGTGTAGGGTATCCACATGCACAGGCAGTGGCAGAAGGAACATACCGTAGGTAAAATGCACAGATTCTCTCTGCAGGTATGTGAGAACCCAAAGTAGTCTTTTGCATCCTGTTGGCATGTGGTCATTCATCTATGAGGATTTAAATCCACTTGATGCTTACGTGGCTAAACCAGGCTTCTTAAATTATTGGCATCAGTTTCAGCCAAATACTTCTTTTCGTGTAACACAATGAATGGGAAAACTTTCCTGCCAAGGCTGTGATGGTAATATTTATTATAGAGCTTTTTACCAGAGAGTAATCTTCTCTGACATGATCAGCTCTTAATTGGAGGTAACTTTTTCCTCCTTTCAAAAAAAATCATATCATAGAATCATAGAACAGTTTGGGTTGGAAGGGACCTTAAAGATCACCTAGTTCCAACACACACACACACCCCCCACCCCACCCCACCCCGCCATGGGCAGGGACAACTTCCACTAGACCGGGCTGCTCAAAGCCCCGTCCAACCTGGCCTTATAGTAAAGAAAAACTTGCTCTTGCATTCCCCATTTCTGTTCTCTGCTGGAGGCATCCAGTTTTGTTGATAATGATCTAATCTGTTGCATAACCAGAGAATACTGAGCCTGCTGCCACAGCCTGCTTCTTTCTTGGCACTGCTGGAAGGCTTCAAAGAGAGACTGTATGTGTGAGGCGACTGCTCTACCAGCAAGACCAAGGGGATCAAAGCATATGTTTAGAAATGGAAAACAACAAAAAGAGAAGCGGTTACCACACAGTTGCCATCCTGAAACTGAAACCAATCTCACAAAAATGAACTATTTAGAAGTTAAGGGTGATTATTTCAAATTCTATAGAGCAGGAAAAAATCAAGGATTTTTAAGGAAAATTCAAGATTTTATTTTGTAGGTTCTTGGTAGGGGAAGACTATTTTTCAAAAAATGGATGTGTTGACAGTGGTATGCAGTTTAATTGTTTTTGCATGATTTTGTGCCACATCACATTGCTTTCTCAACTCCTCTGATGTTTTCAATTAGTAAGTTTTAAAAATAAATCAGTTGAAAAATTTCTTGAAAGTAAGAAAAAAAAATTGTAGGAAAGTTTTATGTAGTAATATTCTTTGAAGGTTGGACAGTTGTTTCAAGGTGGCATTTAAGGAGCTTGGGAAAAATACAGTGGTTTGTGGTATAAGGTTTGGGTTTATTTTTTAAATTTCATAATAAGTGGAAAGAATTTCTCTTGATATTATCCCCCAGTGTTTTGGATGAAAATACCTGATTGTTCAGGAGATACCTAATTTATGAGTATCTAACTTATCTTTCTGTGAGTTTCATGAATCAAGATTAATTATTATTCCTTGTACTTTAAGTATGGTTTACATTATGATGCAACACTGACTTAAACTGATGCCTTTTCACTGTCAAATGTTTGGGGTTTTTTCACTTACAATTCTGAATATTTAATGCCATAGGAAAATCTTAATATTTACCTGTGCTGATTTAGTAAGCTGTCATAGTGGAAATGTAGGGGTCTCAGCTGTATGTTAAGGAATCTTGCTATAATGTAGCAATGTTATAGTATAATACAAAATACTAAACAAAAAGAAGCCGTGCAAGTCACAGTGCCAGCTTCATGGCAGTGTCTTTGTCCGTATTCCATTTGTCGCTATCATTTCTGTGATAGTACTTTGTGGTTTTTTTATGATAAAGCGATATGTTTTTTCATATGCATTGACTCCTCATACAAGGGAGGCAAAGGAAAGCTGGAGATATAGTAAGCTTACTCTCTCCCTGCTGTCCTTGTTATTGTCTAGTTTTCCATATGATGTGCCCACGTTAATGGCAGTGATTATCCCTTCTATTTCTGTGGTGCTTTGGTGACTGGCATGTATATAGTGTTTCTCATATGCTGTGAATCCTAAGAAAAACTGCAAAGCACAATGTGATTACTCTTGATAGAGATGAACTAAAGTGTTGCACCTTGATAAAGTGTATGGGACTCTTCCCACACTTAGAATCTTTGAATTACTGTTTAACTAGAGAATTTTGGACTCCAGTGTTAGAAGCACTTCACACTCCTGTTTTCTTCTCTTCTTTAAGAGAGATTCCTTACTGTGTATATTTGCAAAATTATACATTCTGATGATACCTTGTCCTGATGATTACAGGAGGAAGCCCTAGTTGGGATTTCTCTTTTATTCCTTGGACTACTTTGCTCTTTGTGGTGGTGTCTCTTTCTTCAGTGGTACTTCCTTGTGGGGCAGGAAGGAAGGGATGCTCTGTCAGACCAAACCCTTTTGAGACCTCAGCTGCAGAACTCTAGCTACATTTTAAAGAATGTGAGCAAATCTTTGTTTTTTCAAAGATTTGTTAGCCATATTCAGAAATTATCCTGATGGTCACAGAAGGTATTTTCCTTATGCAAAACTATCTCAGACCCTTTCTCGGAGGCATCAGTCTTTGAAACTTTTCAAAGTCTTTTTAGCAAGGGCCAAACAAGGTATTTTTCTTTGTTCTCCTTCATGAAACAGCCGAGTTGTTCTGACTGAAATTAAAATATTTTTAAAATTAAGACTTAAGGCAGAGACTCAGCATGAAAAAATTCAGATCAATTTTTAAAGCTTAGCAGAGTTTTAAGGGATGGATAGTGCTCTGATCCCTAATTGTAATGCCTAGGGTCAGCTGTATTGATCCTATCTCTTGTTGGAGAATCACCAGTTTACTAGTTGTCATAATAACGTTATTTGGTACATGTTCAATAGCTGTTTAATATCTTTTTATATTTCTGTCTGTCATTCCCTTACGAGTAAAATAGATCAGAGACAGTGAAGTTTTGTGTGCCTATTAGTGGAGCCTCCTCTTGTCCTCTTTTTGGGTCACTGAAATCTCTGCTTTTGAGAGGCTTTTGTACTCTGTTTTTATGTTGAGTGTATTTTTGACAGGGAGTCGATGCTCACATTACCGGTTTAGTTACTATGGAGAAGCTTTCCCCCAGGAAGGCTTATGCTCTATTTTCTGAAGATGGTCAAGCACTGAATTTGCCCAACTTCCTCTTAACTTGCAGTTCTGAAGTTCATTTTGTACCAGTTGTCTTTAGACTGAAAATTCCTTTGGCTTATACATGCTTCTTTTTAGTCTTTGTGATCTTGTAGCATTCTGATGGAAAAAGGAGAAGATGAGGATCAGAACGAAAGAGGAATTTATCCTGAAAGGCTGCGTATCACAAGGGAAATGAATGTAATTCGATTGTGAGGTTTTGTTGACAGAGAACTATCACATGACTGTCTTGGAAGTGAATTTATTGGAGACTTCTGATATGTACTGATGTATGTCTGTTAGTTCCTCCACTTGTGGGTATGGTTTCCTTACGCAGGGGTGCTAGACTGTGTTCTCCTCTATGTTGTGAAGCAGGTAAGAGTCCTTTAAATAAGTTTGTTTCCACGGGGAACACTTCCTGGGTCTTGGTTGAATGGCAGCAAGTACATGTGCTTTATTCATATGTAGTTGTGGGTTTTTTTCTGTTACCTTCTGCAGTTTTTCTTTGTGCCTCATATGCTGAATACTGTTTGATGAGGTAGATATATTAAGGTGTAGTTCAAAGTGACAGAGAACCATATGAAGCTGAGAACTTGATCCAGAAATAGATTGTGAAAGGTTCTGAAAGCATTTTATTTTCATCTGCTCTATCAGCATCTTTGCTGATTGAACACTTTCTCTTAAGCCCACTGTTCTTAGCCGGGTTAGGTTGTGTGGTTTTAATTTTTTTTTTTTCAAGCTCACCTCCTCCAGCAATAGGAAGGCAATACTGAAGCGTTTGAAGGGCCCAAAGATTTGATAGCATTGTGTTGCAAGGTGGGCTTTCCTCCTGATCCTGTGCAGTCCACTGAGATGTGAAGGGTAGGAGCCTTTATCTCCTCATCCTTTTATTTCTTCTTTTAAATCATCTGTTAAATACCTGAGAGGGAGCAGACTTTTGGAAAAAAAACCCAAAACTTTTCCACATAATAAGGAAAGTTGGAGGAGATTCAGAGAGGGAATGGTTTTCTAGGTTATACCTGCAGGTTTATTCAGATTCAGGAAAGACTTTGGAACACGAGGCTAAACCTCAATATCCTTTAAAATTCCTAGCTGAACTAAAGACAAATCAATCTCTTATCAGTTATCTGTAAGTATGGACGTATTTTAAGGGCCTTTTAGCTGGTTGGTGTTACAGTATGAAAAAATAGGAAATGCTTTCTGGTCCCTTTTTTTACCAAGGCATAGATACGGGATAAGGAAGGAGTAGACTTCTATAGAGGGTCTTAAGGCTTCAAAAATTGTAGGAGTAACAGTGTTATTAGATAACCTGTAAGGAGGCAGAGGCATAAAAGCTGTCTTGCCGTGGGACACACTGCAGCTAGTTTTCAAATGTTGGGATTAGAACCAGGGTGATTTTTTCTGTCTCCTTTTCTTCCTAGCTGTAAAAATATACGTTTTGGGTTGTTTGTTTTTTTTTTTTTTCTCCCAAATTGCAATACTGAAATCGTTAAGTTAAATCTGAAGGAGTTCTTAAACTGCTGAGAAATTGTTTCCTGAACAGATGACAGAGAAGTCCTGAGGAGTGCCAGGTTTTGCTTCCTCTTTTTTTGTGGCACTGTCTCACTGGGTTTTGCAAGCCAAAGATGGTGAACTCTTCTAGAGGATAAAGGTTGAAGCTTCTTGTGTATAATTGTGAGCGAGCTGATAAAGACACTTTGTCAAAGTGACAGTTATTGTATATAAAAGATTAGTGATAGATAGGCAAGATTTTGTCATTGAGTCTTGCCCAAATAGTAAACATTTTCAATTGTGTGACCTTTTCTAGTTTAATTAGTGTAAATCTTAAAAGCACAGGGCATCATGTTTACAGAAGACAAATGTTGTTCGACTGTATTAGAGAGCTTATCCCCTAAATTTGGATGAGGTCTGTTATTCACTGCTGGATTGCAAAACTGAAATTTGCTCTTAATGAAAGATCATCTTGAAAAATTGAGTTTACATGTAAGTTTCTAATGCCAGCCATATCGCTAGTATTTTGCTGCTACTAACTCAACTAGTATTTTTTTTTGTGTAAAATCTTATAAGCATCAACACTTCCATTAACGTTTATAAAGAAAGCAACAATTTGAATATGTATGGCTGAAAAAACATTTCCTGCAGTTGGCCCAGCAAATTTCAGTCTCTCTTGAGTCCTCAGAAAATACATATGAAAGCTGGATTACCGATTCGTATCCACACATTTCTGGGGTTTTTTTGGGAGGTGGAAAAACAGCAGTGGCAAAACACTGAAGATTCATGTAGCCATGAAGCTTAACTACCTCACTGTGTGTTCATTTAATAACTTTTAATAGAGTTTGTGTCCTTTTTTGATCTGTCTTTGGAAATACAGTTTACTTGCTTATAAAGCAATGGCTGTATAATAACTGCAGATAGGCTGTGATAGCTTGGGGTGTTCCTGTCCTTTCATCTCTATTCTTTATTACAGGTCTGTGTTAGAGTACTGTAGCCAAATTTTCTCTTCTTCATAATGAAATTTTCTGTTTTCTTTCAAAAATTCTGGACATGATACAGTCTTTTAAATTATTTTTTTTAAATAAGCATTTAAATACATATAAATTTACTGTTGCTATGTCAGTTGACATAACTCTGAGGTCAAACCTTAATATAAAAGCTTAAAAAAATGTAGATAAGCACAATTTCTGTGTACATTATCCCTACTTCTTAAATGTTGTCTTAATAGTTTATCAAAATTACAGAGACTATCCTGATGGAAGAAGTTTTTAGGGTTTGATAACTAATTTAGAATTACGTGCATGTATTTGTATGATGTTTATGGAATCAGGACTTGCAGGCTGCTTTAGGAGAAATTATTGCTTTTTAATAATGTTTTTGTATTAATTATGCAAATGACCTTTTATATACTTATTTTTTCTTTCCTGCAGTATTAAGAAAATAGCATTTTTAGGTTGCATTTTAATTTAGTTGCACCATCACAAACCACTTACAAAAGGGTTAGCTGTGGGAATGTGTTTTTTTATGGCTTGGCATTGTGTAGTTGAATAAATAATTTGCATTTGAAATGTGAAAAAGTCAGCACCACTTAGGCTCCTTCACTTTAGCAAGCTGGTCTAACATTTTGTCTAAGCTAATTCAGAAGAACATGTGTTTACACACATGTGAGGAAATCCAGTATCTAAAACATGACAGCTAAAAAGATGTCTTTACGTCAGTGATTGGACATCTTTAAACTTGTTCCACAGTGGGTCAGCAGTTTGTAAAGCAGTGAAATTTTTGAAGTTTAGAAGGCAAATCTTACAAAGATTTCAAGTTAAAAAAAAAAAAAACGGAAAGAGAGAGAAAGAAGAGGAAATCTTTACTGGTTTTGTTTCAATTAGACCTTCTTCCATGGCTCCTCAACCATGTAGTTGCTATAGGGACTAGACCTGTCCAGGGCCATCCATGTAACCTGAATTTTAGACATGATGGTGTCTTCTCTAGGAATTCTAAGAGGTCTCCCAAATGCAGGTAGATCTGTGTATCAACATGACTAGATCCTCACCACCTACACACGAACAACAACTTTGTTGTGGCATTTGTGGTATTTTGACAGCATACATTTTTAATTACGGCAGATATATATTAGACACAACCAGAGCTTTCTGGTTTTCCCATACAACTTGGCACACAGATCAGGGAACTCTTGTTTTGGACTCCAGTACAAAACAGAAATCCTGTAGCCATCAGCTATTTCTAGGTGTAGATCTGCACTTACTGTGCTATTTGTAATTTATTATTGTCTCATGAACTAGTTATTTCTTTTTCCTGTTTTAGGTTTTATTTCATTTGGTTAGGTGGCTTTGTCAAGACCTCAAAAGCTTCATCTCCTTTCTAAGGAAAATTCACAAGACCTAATATTCTGCTTGCCATTTTTTTTTAAAAAACACCACTTGACTGAGTACAGCTTAATGATAGAACAGTTTGCTTTGAAATGAGGTTTGGTTTAGAGCAGGAAGCATTGATGTGGCCTTGTGAGGGAAAGGTGATAAAGGAGCAGGTAATATTTTTCCTTCTTTGTTAGGAGACCTTATGCTTTCCTTATTTGTTCTCGGTTTTAGCTTTCTATTTTTGTCTTCAGTAATAAAAATGTGTTTCACTTCCTAAATCGGGCTTCAGAGGGCTGGTTTTGTGTTATGTTTGGTTCAGTACATATTCATTAGGATTCTTCGTTATTTGGAAGAAATAGTAGTTTTTTATAATTGTAAAATGCCATTTGAATTTTTTCTGAACTTGAAAGTTTTAATGATTAACAGCTGTTTTAATTTTGGGCAACTCGTCAGTTGAAAGCATTCATATGAACAATATATATGTTCCATAGCTTATATGTCCTGATGTGTGGATCATGTTGTCCTCACTAACAAACAGTACACTTCATTGGGGTAGGAAATATTAACAATAATGTCAATTACCACAAAAATGCCAAGAGTTTTCATTGGAAGGGCCACAAAACCTGGTGGTTCAAGGTTTAATAAATATCTAAGATACAGATCAGTGAAGTGGTGAATTTTTATATATGTGCACACTGATGGGTCTTAGTGTGTTCCTGAGCATCCAGTTATGGCTGTTGTCTAAAGTTATTTGATAAGGTAAACCATAGTGTCTGGTATAGCAGGATCTAAAAAATCCCCAAGGATTGAATATGGCAGTTGCTGTGTTTTTGTGATAATATTACCCTTTGCTCCCTTGTTTATCAACTATGAAATTGATTACATTTTCAATGATATTAAATTATTATTGCAGGCTTAGACTCTAGATACAAATTAAACATTTGATTAACTCTTCATTGATTTCATGTGATGTATGAATTCCAGTCAAAGTATATGAAAGTAATATTTTAAAATGCCATTTTAGTAATGTAGCAGTGACTACTTGGGATATTTTGCTGCTATTCTAGTGAGTGAAGAAGCATGGTTTTCATCCCTTGGTGTGCAATAAACCTTCTGAGAAGCATTCTGCCTGGAGAGGATTATATCTTAAATAAGGAATAACTGTGAAACTGTAATTAAGTACAAATTGCAGTGCTAGAGCACACTCAACAAATTACAATTTGATAGAGCTTTCGTGGTTCTGAGGAGGATCTTTTAGATGTAGGTAGGTAAAGTTGAATATTCTTGCTTTAATTCTACACTTTTGTTACAAAAACTTACTCTATTGCCAGCTTTCTAGTTTTTATCTGTGCTTTTGACTTGTTTGCTTTTCTAACAATTTCTCTCTCTCTCTTTTTTTTTTTCCCCCCTCCCATAACCCAAAACTCAGAGAAGCACTCACGCATGTGTTTTACTGTTTTCTTAAATCAGGCCTTGGTCATCAGGGCATGACTCTTGTTTTATTAAACTGTAACTGCTGGGAAGTTCTTAGGGGCTCACTGAGCTCGCATGCGCTAGGGAAGTGTTCCAGGTTATAACAGCAGCCTTTGCCATGCACTGACAGTGTTTTACATTAACAGTATTTATAAAAAAGTGACACTGAGGAATAACCTTGGAAGATGAAGAGTTTGTGCTTTAGCATGAGGTATTTGTTCTGAAATAGCTAATTATAATGTTGAGGATGAAATTAAAGAGTGAAATATACACAGAAATTACAGATTTTTTTTTTTTTTAAATACTTTTTACATAATTTTTTAGTTTAGTTTCATTTCAGCTTTCAGTTGCTGACTTTCAAGCAGTCTGCTTTCTTAAACTAAAATAAGCACATTTAGTGCAAAATGAACTTCAAATTTCAAAGTGCTAACGAAGAAGAATTCTGAATAATCAGGCCTGTGACGGTATATTAATATTTTATATTGAACTATTTACTAATTACAAAAGAGATTTTTCTTTTTCCCTTTCTTTTGAAAAATTAAAGTATTTCTATGAGCTATGATAGACTGCTGCCAAAGTTCTCATCCCCTGAAAAATTCTAGTAAAATGAGATTAGTCTGGCTGGGATTTTTTAGAGGGCTTGTAGCTTTTTGGCAGTAGTGTGACCAAAGGAGTTTGGTGGGTGGTAGGGCAGCTTTCATACATGCAGAAGCTTGTTTCTAGTTGTCCTTCTTCATTTCCACCCTCTCGATTGAATATATAATGCTAGATTTGGATTTCATTTTAATACAGCTGATGTCTGGTCTTGTCAATCAGAAGGTCCAAAGTTTGTATCTGTTGGAATTCTCTGGAAAAATGATGCATCTTTCAAAGCTCTTTTTTCTAAAATACTACGCTAATTTAAAGAATTCATGTCAAACTTGTAGATCAAAGACAGACTGTATAAAAGCACATTGCTATATTACTACACACTGGGGGAAATATATCACAAGGAATTTATATTTAAAGGGAAAGTCTAATAAAAAGGGATTTATAGATCTGATGATCTTGGTTGGCAGGGAGTGAGAATTGCTTGTCTCCTGCCTGAATTTAAGTGCATTAAAGAGCTGAAATACTAATTAGGAAAATAGACTGGGTGATCAAAATTTTTTCCTTTCAAATTTTGAATATTCTGCTTTCTCTTTTACTATGTTATGCCCTGTGTTTATCCTTCTAGTGATTAAAAAGTATTCCAGGGTGGATAGTAGAACTATAGGGTTGACAGCATATCTTGCAGTATTGCCTAACAACAGTTTTAATTTATTATTTATCATTACCATTCAGATGGTGCTGCATATATGTGTGTTTTCTTTCATTATTCCTTGATTGTTTTTCTCTGGCGTTCTTCAGCGCATCACAAGAATGTCTTAATATATTATAAATATTCTCATTAATGCATCCTGTTACAGTTAGAAGACTCCAGGCCTAGCTGTATTTTTAGTGAATGTATTTTAGTTACAAATATTTGTACCTACTTTTTGTGTTGATATCTGTAGCTACCTGACATGTCATATGATGTCTTTCAGCTTTTTCCTATTTCAGTGACTACAAGACACTTGTGGTTTTGTGCTTGCAGCCATTCAAGCTATCAACTTTTTTGAGAGCAATTACTCTAAATCCGCTTCAAACGAGGACAAAGTTGCTCGCAGCTTTGTCCAATTCCGTATGCAGGATTTCTCTTAAAGTCCTACTGGGCTTAGAAAAGGATGAACTGGATGATGGCGTATGTTTGATCTTTCTGTTTTCACTTTAGATACTAAGTGGTTTAGGTTTTTTTCTCAGCATTTTCCCAAAATGTTTTCCAGTCCTGTTTTCCTGTGGAGTTGGTGATGTCCTATTCTTAGTATCTATCTGTCTTTAGCTCTGACTTGAGCTGGTAGATGCATAACTGCTGACCTGAGAACACTGCAGACACAGCTTTGAGAAAAGACCATTAATTTTTACAATGCCTCTTTCCTTTGATAAAATTATGATGGATTTCATTGGGCGTATATTAAGAGATATATTATTTGATTAGTCTTTTTCTTGTTTGTTTGTTTGTTTGTTTTTTTTTTCCCTTGAGGAAAGAGCCTGGAAAGTAGAACAGTTGTAAGGGGGGAAACACAGTACAATTACAAATATTTACTGTTGTCTTTAGACTGTGTAAGTTTGTCTCATATATATGGAGCTTGATGCTTATCAGATGAAAACCTCCTGCTCAAATATGGACCAGAATTTGACTTTGTTATAGTCAAATCTGGAAAAAATGGTGTACCTTCCACTGAAGTGCCTGCTTATAGTGCAAGCTAACCTGAATTAAGTACTTCTTTGGCTGGCGAGCTTTCTGTAGGCAAAATGACTGCGATGTTAGCAGTAGAAGAGAATACACGTTGAAGAACTGAAGAAAAAAGCTAATAATTTCCTGTGCCTGACCTCACAAAGAAACCTCTTCCTTCCCCCAAGCCAACCATGATAAAATACCATAAATTTTCTCCGCATGTTCTAGCTGTGTTCAAGCAGATGCTATGAAAGATTTGAAGCTGTAACAAGACACCTTTCGTCCTGAAGAGTGAGACTGAATTTCACCTTGTTCTTTTCTGAATGTTTGCTTTTGGTTAGACATTTGAGTTGTATTTGTTTTATTATTTTTTCCACAGGATATCTGCTAGTGAAGGGTAACGTTGTTGGATGTACATTTCAGCATTTAATTTTTTGGCTCAATGACCCATAGCTCCTTTTGTTGAAGTTTTGGGGAGCAATTAGATCAGTGTTAGTGGCATGTCTTATATATGAGATAAATTTCTTTATCACTTAGTACTAAACCCTAAAGACAAAGATGCAGAATAGTAGAGAAGATGGAATATTAACTTGTAATATTTATTTTGAAATTAATGTATGCAAGTTAAAGTTTGTTTCTGTATGTAATATTAGCCAAAATTTTACAATGTAAACATTATTCTTTATGACTGCAGAGTGGAATAAAATGTATCATACTATGATATGGTGATAGAAATGCCTTTTAAGAAAAGTTGAGTTTTATAGTAGGAGGCTTTGTTATAAAAACGTTAAAATAAATATCTGAATTCTTAGTGTGAGTTCTTTATGTAGTGTTATTACATTTGGGATGCGGTCAGTTCAGTCTGATTGCCTCTGTCTGTAAGGTGAAATTCTTCTGGCTTGCTTAGCATCAGCTGTATAAACAAACACCTCTTGGGTTCCTACTAACACATATCCTTGACAAAGTTGCATCCAGATCTGGAAGAGTGGGTCTCAGAATTGTAATTGCCAAAGCAATTTTCTTAGCCTAATTCTTTACTTGAAAGGTAAAGAATCCCTCTTGTGTTTCGTTTTTAAAGCAGTGAGCTATGTTGTGTCTTACAGCTGACAAAAATGTGCCAGTGGAGACGAAACTGATATTTCCTCAGGAGTGCCTTCAGTGTGTTTCAACAACTGGTGAAGCCAGTTGGACATTTGTGAAAGTGCTCAGGAACAAGGGCTTGAGGGTGGCTTGTAGCCCAAATTTCTGCTCGTTTGCTATGTTGAATAAGACAGGAAAGAGAAAAATAGTTTTTCATTACTAAAAACTGAAGCAGCTTGAAATGTTTTTAATAATAATGAGCTAGGTCTGTGTCTAGTTTTACACCAACCCAAGCTACTGTGCTACAGAATGGTTTGAAGTAACTGTAGATTGCTGTTGGCGATTTGAGCCCTCCTACATTGTTGGCAAGATGACCTTGAAAGTGCAGTGGGGGATTCCCCTGCTCAGGTGACCATAATTCAGTGACCACCAGAAACATTGAGTGCAAAACTGGTCAGAGATTTAACGAGGAAAAATCTACTGCAGACTGCTCTGCCATCTTTCCCTGTGACCTCAGATCAGTTCATTGGCTCTTTTGCTAGGTTGTGTCTGTGTCTGAAGGGTTATGTTACTCTTTGGACCAGATTCCCTCCCTTTGTATACCCGTGCTGACTGACTTTACTGGGGTTACTTCTGGTCAATATAGATGTAAGATGAGAAGCAGGGTTTCTGTTTACATTGTCAAATAAATTTGATTTCTTTTTAAACTTCAGATGTCACCTTGTATGTATAGACTGATACTTTCTTAATGTTCAAGGTAAGAAGGAATAAGTTATGATGTTGAACACTTCAGAATAGATGGCTACAGGCAGGTCAAAGCCTGAAGTTCTAATAGTAAAGCTGCTCTGGAAATCAGTTTCTTCAGTATACAGTGCTAGGCTTTACATGCTGATGAATTTTGGATATGCAGAGGAGCTCCTGGATGTCAGTGAGAATGTCAGTAAAGTTGTTTCACACTTATGTCTGTCCTACAAGGAAAGGCCATTGCAGTCCGCAGTGTTCCTCCTCTGGACATGCTAATGCACTGTGAAAGTGCACATCATGCCTGGATGGGCCCTGCTGATAAAATACCGCCTGGAGATCTCACAAAGTGCTAATGTCTCAAAGCACCCACAAGCAGAGGGTGAATAATACTGCTTTCTAAAGGTCACGTCTGTTGAAGTTAGCTAGTGCGCCCTTCTTGTGTGGGGTTGGAGTCTACTCTGAAAAGTTCTGTTGTTCTCTAATCTCAAAATCCACAGTTTAATGGGTAAAATCAATAGGGTTGATAAAAGTGTCTTAATTTAAGCAGTGGGAAAGAAAAGCAAACATTAAAAGCCTTAAAGCCTTAAAACTTGGCTGTTTGAGATAGTATGACTATCTGATTTCAGGTCTCACCTACTGCAGTATTCCCCCAAAACTATTACTTGTTCTGGGAATTGCCTCATTTCCAATCTTCCTTTGTTTCTTTACCTTTCAATGAGAAAAATGCTTCCACTTCTTGGAACAATTGCTGGTAGTTACATATGACCATTTGCCAAGCAAAGTTACTAGTTATTCTTGCGAGTGGATAGGCATTTTTAAATAATTAAAAAATACATCTATAATCTTATATTTATTTTCCCCGTCTTACATTTTGTAGTAATGTTCATCTCTCTCCTCCTGCTTAAAACCTTATCCCATTTTTCCTCATAGGCTTTTAATATTTAATGCCATTCATGAAATATGGTGAGTGTAGTGTATCATTTGTGTATGTAACATTGAATAATAAAATATGTGCAACTCAAGTATAATTTGAAGTAGATCACCTATCATTATGCTCTTGCAATTTTATTTGGCACCTGCTTAAACACTTCTCATAAAACATATATATGTAAAATTTACATGTGTTAATATAGCTAAAAAGAAAATCTTCAAATGACTTTTAGCAGTAACACAATACATCATACTTGTCAGCTGTTTTTAGTGTCTTGCTGGACATTTGTATTCATAGATAATCTCTTGTCCTGGACTTGATTTTTTATATAGTACATGTCTGTTGTGGACATGCAAATTGTTTTAATTCCAAACTTATATCTGTTGGGTTCTAGACAAGTTGGCTGTACATTTTTTTCTACTGTGAGGAAGAGACATTTCCTATTTAGTAAGGAAAAGGTTTATCTCATCACTACAGTTACGGGACTGCAGGCTAAAGCGAAGCTCTGCAGAGAGGAAATGCTCTTCCTCTTTTTGTTTCCTTTTCTGGTTCTTCCTGAAGAACTGTTCCTTGACCCCTCTTGGTTCGTTTAGAAATTCTGGTTCACCAGAATGGTCTGTTCTCTAAATTTTTGCTTAAAAAGGAAAAGCATTTTGAGTCCGCTTTTATGAGTCTATTTAAGTTAACATTTGTTCTGCTGTTCGACCAGTGTTTTCATTGCTAGACTTTTAAAGGATAGGTGAGAGTTCATCTTTCAAGCGTATAGTTCACTGGTTGTTTCTATGCACTGCAGTTGTTGCTTATTTAACTTAGGAAAGCCATTGTCCAGGGTCATTGGGTGTCGTTTGGCTTTGTTTTTTCCATTCCTGACATCTGTTGGAGACTGGGAGGTCGGATCATTCCAAGTCTGGTATCTTTTTCTTGCCTGATTGTCTTTGAGGTATCATTTGTGGTCGCTGCTGCTCCTTCACTGTTGAAAGTAAGTTTATTCTGAAACGCTCACCAAGAAGGTACCAGCTTGTTGGGATTCTAGAGGGCTTTCTGCAAGAGAATGGACATGTGAGTAATCCTGAGTGAGAACAAGACTGAAAAGAGCCTCAGCCGAGCAAGAATGCAATAAGGATGTGACCCTGAATGAGGGGGGAGGAACTCGAGGAGACAAACAACCCCCGGAAGGGGTTGGGACGGAAGAGGAATTTCCCAAGGCAGGAAGCCTGGCAAGGCTGATGTGGCACTTTTTATCCAACCATAAGAAGGTTTAAAGCGCGGGCTAAGTTAACTGTCCAATCCTGAGGACTTGTACTGCATGTTACTCAATGTGTGCGGGAGAACATTATAAAAGGGCTTTCTTAGTTGTAATAAATGGGCACTGCTTGATCACATTGGTCGTGTGCGTGCTCAGCTCTCCCGCACCAGCTGATTTAGCTACCATGCAAACTGCAAAGCACCTGATTTCCTACACGATGGTCCTTCTTTGTATATGTAAATAAAGTGTAGGTATCTCCCTTCCTATCCTTATAGCATGGTTGTGTTAGGTCAGTGCTATGCATGGTCTTTCCTGGTATTTGTCTTGTTTTAGCTGCCAAATGCTGTTTCCGAGGCACTCGGGTGCTTGCTTAGTGCTTTGTGTTCTGTCTTTGAAGTCTCCTGTTGTCAGAAAATGCAGTGGCAGAGCAGCCAGCATCTCCAGTGCTCTTTTTCCCACTGCGCCAGAATGCCTGTTCCCTGGCATTTGCTGGGAGCTGTGCTGGGTGAGGGCTTGGGCCTCATCCAGCCTCATCTCTTCCAAAGGGTTGAGAGTCTGAAGGCAAGTGAAAGGCTTGATTTTTGTCAGCTTATTTGCATGTATAAGAATACAACTTAAAAATTAAATAGAACCAAACCCCCCTCTTCTTCTAGGACTTGATATTGTAGTCCAGTTCTCGTTGAGTGCACTGAAGCATAAAGATGGATAATTCACATTACTCATTGTTGCTTGGTACACCAAGAATGGTGTCTCACAGGTGACTATGTTTGACCATTGCTATTAATCACCTCCAAATTTGGTAAAGATGACATTTCAAAATGTTTATTAATTTAGAACAGCAGCAAAATAAAACCTGACATTAGTTTATAGTAAAAGTAAATGAATCTTACTAGTGGGATCCAGTGTGACAAGGTATAATAATATTTTTTTTCTTAAATTCTTGTTAAATCCTGCATCAGAAAACACAATAAACTTAACTAGGTGTCTGATGCCAGAAGAACTATTCCACTTATTTTCAGTTGCTGGGATTTTTGAAGAGTGCTGTCTAACAGGAGAATAAATTTGATTTAGGATTTGATTTAGGATTTGATTTAAGAAAAAAAAACCTCACAGAAGTAGTACAGACTTGATAATGATCAGGACAAAGATGCTGATAAGGGCTCAAATTTAGAGAACTAAATTGGAAACAAAATCTGATGTGGTGTGGGTATATATGTGGTGAAGTTGTCTTGATGGTTGTACACTTGACTAGCAAGATAGCACATCCAAAAAAGAATATTTGGGTGTACTGAAAGTAGGACACTACTACCTAACATAGGCAGTTTGGTCAGCTGAAACGTACTCCAGGAAAACTTTACTCTCACAGGAACTGACTGATCCAAGTTCTTAATTATTTTCCCATATTATCAAGCTAAGCTATTTGATTCTTTACCTCTATGTGGATTTTTTTTCCTGCATTTCAGCAGCTTCCTCTTTTCATTTCACTGTTTTGGTAATTCAGCAAAGATTATGTGTACACCTGGTAAATTATCTTCCCTCTTCTCTAAGCATTATGATTGGGATTTATTAGGGAAATGCAGTATATCTCTCTTTGCTTTTATTAAACAAAAGCCAACCTCATTCCAGACGTTTTCCTCAGTTACCCACAGAAAACACCTTTAGTAATTTTTTTTCTAATATTGAAGGCTGGGTACCTGGATCAGCAGAAGGTGAGAAAATAATGTTTTGTTTTATATTCAGGTTTATAGCCATGCACAAGTAACACATGAATGATTTTTTAATAAATGGGTAAGCAATTGCCAGTGTACAGTGTGCTGATACCTTGTTAATTATCAGTTGCACATCTTTCAAAGAAAACCTCACAATAATTGATAGCTACCTCTTTGTTTGTAATCATAAATAATATAAAATTAATCTAGTCTGCAGTGGGTATAGGTGATAGTCTATTTTAATCAATTATAAATGCAACCTTAATATTCAGTAAATCTGACAATGATCACGAGAAATAATTTCTAGAAAGAACATCTTTTTGAGTAATAAGTTTTTCCTAAATGTTACTATTGGGAATTGACTGATGTTAAAGATATTCAGCATTTTTACCTTATCCTTACTGGGATTTGCACTGCTTTTTTTTTTTTTTTGTCTCTTTGCTAAAGGGTAAACTTCTCTGATAGGTTTTTGGTTGGGGAGGAAGGATGGGTTTAGGGTAGTAGTGGAAAGCAAAAGAGGAGTGAAACATAATTTTGAGGAAGTATTTTAAACTGAACATTATCTTGTCTCATGCATTAAGCTGCTGCACCTGCTTTCCCCTGACTACCCTTCTCCACTGAGCTCTGAGCTACCACTCCTGCCTAGAGGTTTAAATGTGTCCTGCCTATGGAAGGCTGTATTTGTCATGTCACAGGTTTTTTTCCAGTTTCCTTGCTTTCTTAGGTGTGGGAAAAATTCTGTAATGTGTAGACAGGAGCAGGTGATGGATTTATTAAGTCGCTGTATAAGGCCATGAAGGAAATTTCCTGGGTTACAGAGGCACGGATTCTTTGAGTTGAATGGAATGTGAACCTCAGCAGAGAGTGCTACGGACTGGGTTTTTTTAATCAAAGAAAAAAAAAAATTTTTGCATTTGTGAAGATGCTTATTAAGAGCAGAATTATTGTGCTTGTATCTTGCAGGCACTGCTGCTGTGGTGGCAGAACCTTCAATGAAAACAAGGCTTCTTTACTTTGATAATGGTTTGTCCTTGACTGTGTAGCAATTAATACTCTTATATGAGGAGCATGATGGAAACTCCTGAAGGACCCAATGAAAATGTTTATTGCTGATCTAAAAATTAAAGGAGACCACTTTGAAAGAAAGTAAATGACTGTCACAGTCAGACCTTATATTGGCTGTTTTACAGGTCTGATGTCATATAAGAAATTCAGTTTGAAAAGAATTAAACTTGAAAGGAAACCTTAATATTTAGTCCACAATATAAAAAAAAAGTGTCAATCTGTGTTCTTAGGAGCTTCCATCTTCTTTATCATGCATGAAACACTCCTCATGTTTTCCTCCACCTCTTCCCTTGAGTGGTGTTTTTGGTGGGCACAACTCTGCAGAATGTCAGAGCGAAGATGTAGCCAGCAAGAGTCAAAAGAAAAGTCATGCAGGGGTAACATGAAGAGCAGGAGAGTAGCAGAGCTTGGGGCCCAGCTTGTGCTTCTGGATTTTAGTGGGTTTTTTTTGACAGGTACAGTTCCCTGTGTCTCCCACACAGTGCTTCCATACCTTCCCTTCCGTGCCTGGAGAAGTGAGTTGATTTGCATCTACCTCCTGTTTCAAGAGGCATCTTATAATTAACGAAGGGCAAGGAGAAGAATAGGCCTCTTTTTGTCAACTTTTGATGCTGATTTGGTGCTGCTTGACTTGGGGATCATAAGTGATTTTAAGATCTCTTTAATGATAATACACTAATATATTAAAAAGGAGTGTCCTCATATCTCCTTTGAATGGAAGGGTGGTTGTACTTCATTTGTTTGCTGTAGTTGTAAGCTCTCTGGAGTAATGACCTTTCTTATGTGGTTTGTAAAGCACTGTGTTTACTGATGGTGTTCTGCAAATTGCTGTAAAAAAATAATATGGGGGGATAATGTAGCAGCACTTACCTCTTCTTTTTTTCTCTCCAATGTAATAAAACAGTATGGTTATAATTGAAGAAGATACTGTGCTAATGTAGTCTAAATGCTGTTGTTTTCAAGGAATTAGAAGTAATTTATTAAATATTTAGGGTAAAATATCTTTTTAAATTCTGTGAAGATGGATATGTCAAAAGTTTGGTTTGAAAAATTCTGCTTTTATATAAAGCTATTAACTTAATTTTGAGGATGTCTGAAAATAGGTAGTTAACATGTCCGTATAGAGCAGTATTATTTCAGGCATATGCTCTTTAAAAGCTCTGTCATAGTTTAGTTTGCTTCATATTTCTAATACAGGAACCAAAATTTGATTACAAGTAACTAAAAAAGAAAATATTTAAAAATTTTATCCAAGTTTAGTCATGTTTTTAAAAAAATGCGGAAAACAAAGGTATTTTTCTTATTTTGAAACAGATAGTACTTTTTGCAGTGTTTTCTGTGGTATTTAGTGGTTTTTAAGACTTGTGGACTCGGTTATGTGGTAAATTTAGTTTTCACTGGAGAGGTGGGATGTGTACAGCTCTGCTGATTCAGAGAAAAGCTGGAAAATGCTGCTGAGGCACCCTGATTCATTTTATTATTTTTTTAAGTGTCACGGTTTTGGGAATTGCAACCTGTGCCTTTTAAAAGATCAAGTTTTGTGATACGCAAAGTACCACGTATTGAACAGAGACTAATATTGAATGTTGGCTTCTGTTCTGTAGTGATGAATCTGCTTATGAATGGCTGCAGAAAGTTTAAAGGTTATTATCTTGTGTTTGTTTACTTTGTAAAGATAAGATTTCAGAGAAAATCGAAGGGCACTGTCTGGAATTCCCAGTCACTGCAGTTCCGTGGAGAGCATCGATCCCTTCCTAGAGGTTGTCGGGGACTCATTATCTCCCTGTTCATTGTAGACTGCTGATGAAATCTCCAATATTTCAGGTTTGCGATTCTTTTATTGTTGTTTTGGCAGTTTGTCAAAATTAAATGGCTTAACTAAATCAATATGCTGTCTTGCTCGTTAACATCTGCATTTCACATGTCCAGATTTTTTTCATTTTGAATGTAGTCATAATGGAATGAAGCACAATGATGACAAAAAGGGCCTTTTTGGCCTCTGAAGCTCTTAGACTGTAAGGAAACATTCTGGAAAATAAACTCTTCTCTCAGTTATTCAATCACAGCTTCCACCAGCATTAGTGATAATTGCACACATGTGCCCGTGGGTATGAATCTGTCACTAAAGAATAGATGCAGCAAGGTCAGAGACAGAATATAAGGTATGATGATCATGAACTTTACTTAATTTAGTAAAACAGTTTGTGTATTTGACTGTGTTTATTAGTGAGACAATTAATTGTATAGTTAAGAATAAATAAATTACTTCCTCTCTGTTGTGATGGCCTCTCTTTCCATGGGGTGACTAAGCTTTTCACACCAATTTAAGTTGTGGGGATATGTGTCTTTAGATACATGTTTATCATTAGCTGAAATAACACAGCTGTTAAGAAAAGGTTTATTGCCATACTTGTTCTGCATGCTAAGCACATTCTGTGTACATGTCAAACAAAATGCCAATTTAATAGGCCCTCTCAGAGTTTCCGAAGGAGTGATGATGAAAGTTTGGCAAGTTGACTTGTGCTGTTCTGTATAAAATCTGCAGGGCCATTATCTACCAGACACTTGCAATATGAAAAACGCCAATGGTGTTTTTACATTCTTAAGAGTCTAATAAGCTACACATGTCAAAACTGTAAAGCTGAATTATCTTAAGCATGTCTGAATATGGCAATACAGTTTTTTTATTCATAGGGAGTTCTTCCTAATCTTAATTATAAATAAATAGCATTGGAAATATTTAAATATAGTACATGTATTTGAACATTTCAGTGGCATACAGTGGGGTGGGCAAGGGTATGTGTTTTGGAAATGTCTTCCTGTGAGTGGCCCAGGCTGGGAGAAGCAGAGACTTGAGAGGCACCCTGCCTGTTACAGCTCTGCCATGTGCTCTGGGTACTTTTCAGTGTGACCCCAGTGACGCTTTGAACTAGCGAAATCTAGTACAGGGATTTTAGTCAGCATTTGTTCTACTAAGAAACAATGTGGAACTGAAAATTGCACTTAGTTTTTATTTTACTCTGTTGTAGTTGAAGATAATTTCATGCCTTTTTTTTAAATCACAAATGTTGTTCTATAAGAACTTGAATCTTGCTGCTCTGCTAAGCATAAAATCCAACCCAACCCAAACAATACCAACCTTTTCTTAAATCAAATCATGAAATTAAAAAAAAAAAGTACTTTTTGCTCTTTTTGACTTCTGTTCATTGAACTATTGGAATTAAAGTTTTTCTACCTTTCTCTGTCACCATGCAGAATATTTTTGTAATCTGTAAACTGTGTTTTACTACCCAGAGCTATTTGTAGTATTTCTGAATGACCACTGATTTAGCTGAATTATTGTCTGAACTGAGAAGTCATACTACATGGGAAAATACAAAATCTTAACTAAAATTAGGAGACCTTAATTTGGTTTCAGTTTGTTTTGAGCGGAAACATAAGGGAAGTAAATAAATGGAAAATGGCTTGGTTTAGACACATCTGTCTACATCCTTACCTGATACCCCAATAATAAATACAGCAGGTTGGCAAATTCATATTGTCAGATGTATCGTACAGTGGTGAAAAGCTATCTGTACGTTGCAGAATAGATGGAGCCAAGTGCAAATGGTGAGGACGATACCCTACTTCTCTTTCTGCTGTCAGTTTACTTTTTGCTTCATTTAAATATCCAGCATCTGCAGCCACACTGGAATAGGAGCTTTTCACAAAATAAACCTTTACTCTTTCCAGGCAACATCTGAAGTATGTAATAATACACTTTGTAATTTCCCTTTTTACCTCACATCAGATGACGGTTTGAAGAGCTCAGGCTGAGGGAGAGGGAAATTCAGGCTAACATTTTTCACAGAGTTTATTTTGGGCATCAGCTTTGGGTGCCAAGCTTCAGAGGGAGGCTTTGACTTAAAGAGAAATGCTGTGCTCTTACCTTGTGCTCACTTGGATTCAACACCTCTGTCAGGCTTTAAATGTTTTAGACCAAGTACCCCAATTTAGTTGTTCTTTTTGATAGACTGAATTAGATGGGCTGCCAGCGGTCAAATGAACCCACCCAGAATCAAGCAAAGGAAAGAGTTGTCTGAATGCCCAATTTTGTGCTTAGTTTTCAATACTGTCTTTTTGGGCCTCTCAGAAAATCTCTGTAATGACAAGGCAGGAAATCTTTTAACCAGACCTGAATATCTTTTAACCATCTTTTAACCATAACCTGAACCTGTCCCTGTTTTTAATGTCTTCCAGACTAAGTAATCTTAAATAGTGTTTTTCATATTTGAGTTTTCTGAATTTGCTGCCTTTGTTGCTTTGTTTATTCAATCCAAGTTCATATTTGAAAGAGTAAATAATGGAATATTTTCAAAATACGAAGTACTTACAAAATATGGACAATTTTGTCACTACAATGACATGTTTATGCTGATGTATCTCTACTGCAATTAATTAAGTTTTTCTGTAAGTGAGGAATAATTTAATCAGGGTTACTGAATTCACAGGATAGCTAAAATACTTTCACAGTACACCTGTGAAGTATCCATGAAGCCAAATCATTATAAGGTAATGGAGAGTGATGACTGATCAACTTGCTTAATTTTAATATTTTTTCTCTGTTGACCTCTGATCAGATAATTGCTCAACAAAGTTGCAATACCAGCAAAACGTAGCTATGTTATTCTTAAGGGAAAGATAGCTTTTGATATTTGAAATGTCAGTCCTCCAGATGTGTAACACTTCTTCTGGCAGTTAGGAATTAACTACCTCTCAACCCACCCTGGAAATTAATTACTTTAATCTACCTAAGCACAACAGCACAAAACCTCTCCCTTTACCCAGTTTTGTTCTTCCATCCCTGCTCTAAATGTTGCCAGGATTTGTATGATTATGGTAAAGATTTTCTTTGAAAATGCAGTAATACAACGTAGGCACAGTTGGAAAGAGGTTAATTTGTTTTCAATTACTAGCTGCTTTTCCACTCTGATGGGACTAAAATCTTTGCTCCTCTTAAGTTACAACTGAAAATTGGTTTTAGACTGGGGGGGGTGGGGGAGTGGGGGGCACTAAAAAAAATAGAAAAAAATATAAAATAATTAACTTCAAATTACTGAATTTAGCTAAGTTGGGATGGCAGTGTCCTGTTAAGGCCACAGTAGGAAACAAAACCTTCTTCAAGCAGCTGCAGGAAGCTTGCACTTTCCTGTAGTGAGTCTCCACTTTAAAATCTTTGTACTTGTTTGCTGGCTGCTTTTTTTTGTGTTGTAGTGATGATAAGCAGTCCTGGCCTGGGAAGTGGGGACATTACTAGTAAATAGCAAGATTAAAAGAAAAAAGCATGTTTTACACTTGTTTAGCTAATGGCTGTGTGACTGTAAATTGTATTGTAAGCTTGAATTCTGACAGCAGGTAAGAGTCAAGTGCAGTTGCATTACTGTAGTCTGAAAATGTAAAATGTGGGTGCTTTAGTTACCTGGAAGTGTTGTACTTTGTGGAAGAAACCAGTTGTTTGCTCTTGCTGTTTGCTGCAGGAATAGAGAGCTGATGTCTTAGCAGGGAGAAAATTAACTGGAGGAAATGTTGGATGGAAAAATACTTTACATATTACTTTATGTGGTAGCATGAGTGTTTGAGGTCAGTATTATTCAAGCAATTGGCCAGTTAGATGCTGGCTGTGATTTTTTTTGCTCACAAAAAAACTTGTCATGAAACCCTTTAATCACATCATCTTTAGGTATCCACAGGTTTTTTATGGAGAAATATTTACAAAGGTGAATGATTTAAAACTGCCTTTAAGAAGACCTTTCACAGCCAAGAAATATGCATACTTGCTAGTGGGTATCATCATGTGCACATGTTTCTATGCCACTTTTACATTAATATTAGTGATTTTTCCTTTTTGCCAGTAATGTTGCAGAGTTACAGGCAGCCAGTTGTATATTGGCAACGTTCCTCTAAAACAAACTTAGATAGGAGAAAAGTCTTCATTTTTTCTGGGAAGGGAAAAACATCTCTTCTGCAGAACATTGTGATTCATCTCGGCTGTACTCAGCGAAGCCAGCCAGCAGGAAGCTGCTGAGCTGCTGAAACTTTTCTGCATAAGCTTTCAGCTCCGAAAAATACTTTTCTGCTCCTTGATTGGGGTATTGTTGTTCTTAGTCATCAGAGCCCAGGATCTCACCAGGCACCTCTGCCATATGTGTAAGAACACAACTTACTGCTGGAGGAAAAACTAGCTGAAATGTAGGTTTTTAAGTGCTGGAAAGTTGTTAGTCATTCTTACCACCTCTGACTGTAAAGTGTCATAAAGTAGTATCTATTTCTTTTGAAAACTCTCTCCCTTGCTTATAAGTCTCCCCTGTGGACTTACAGTGAAAAGCAGCTGTTGAAAACGCCAAAGATTTTTGTCCTCTGGTAGCCTGGTGTCAGTTCAAGGAGGAGACGATCTTTCAGCAGGTGAAAAGAGGCTACTAAAAGCTTATGGGGGTTCTATGCTTGGTAACTTCTTCTGCCACGGGCACTGAAGGTTTTCTTGTGTTTCAGCTGAGAAAAGCTGAAGAGTAAGTGGATTTGTGCATCTGCATTTAGAGATGACCTATGAGAAACCTAAGGTAAAAAATAAAAAAAATGCTAGGAGGGCCACATGATCTTTCTGTGGGTTAGTGTACAATGACTGTAAGCCCCAGGATTTTCATTTCAACACTAAGCATCACCTAGTAACATGTTACAACATCATATGACCCTGGGGTATGGGGCCAGTATTACAGCCATAGCTGTCTGCGATGTTTATTGTCCTGCTTTCTGTTGCTAGTTAGAAATACGTCAACTGCCTCACTTCTTGATAGTGATACCAGTAGACGGTCTCTGTTTCTTCAGTATGTAGAACTCTACCAGCTGCTTTAGGCAGTCCAGAGATAGTTTTATTAACATCATGTCTAAATTAGTTGCTTTCATGACATGGACTTCATCTGAAGTGAATGTCTTTGCAGTGGCATGGGAACAAGGGCTGTTCTTAACTTGTCCTCTCATGATGCTTAAAGCACCATGTGGTTTAGACAAACTCAAATATGGGAGAAATCATGAATGGGCACATGAAGATGTTGAACCAGGTTTTTGTGATAAATATGTGTCAGGTGGCTCAGTTCTCATTAGTTTCTAATCAGTGCAGTTCTTACTGAGCAGATCTGAGGCTGGACAGCCTGTGGCTCAGAGCTTGGTGCTGGTCTTTCATGGGTCTAGCGTCTGGTTAGCTGTAGTTGTAGGGAACCGTAATCTCAGTGACTCTTCAGTGAGAGAAGAAGCAACAAGCCTTCTCGGGGTTTATGATCTCCATAGGTCGGCTCTGACAAGAATGCCACAAGCTGTCTTCTATTTTTGGTCCGTAAATTAGTAAAGAAATCATTGACCCTTGGGCTTTACCTAGTAACACTGAATGCTTGAAATCCTACAGTTGATGTTTGAAAGCCCGACAGGGGACCTTCTCAGGATTTACATTCTGCTTCAAGTTTCTGTTATTTCAGTGGTGACCCTGAAAAAACATCATTTTATAAGCAGAGAGCAGACACCTGCTGCACATCTGTTCCTTCTGTTCATCTGACTTCTGAAGCTCTTCCCATGTTGTTACCCATCTTTTGTGCTCCTTGCCAAAATGTTCGTGGTTCTCAGTTGTCATTTCAGGAAACAAAAGCATAGTGAGAAATCTCCTGTGACTAGGAAGGTAATGTTAGTTGTGGCTTTTGATGGTATTACTTCTACTGCAGAGCATCTTATAGCCTCAGGCATTTGGATAATTTTGACTTCTCTCCTGAGCTCTCAAACCATTTTTCTATTCTGCTGGAGCATCAGAGAGGCAGATGGGCAATACTGTATCCTCCTAAGGTCTGTTTTAGCTGCAAATATGAAACAGAAATGTATTCTTGGTCTTCTTTCTCGCCCCCTACTCTTACAGTAGCTTAAATATTAGAAAGAAAAAAACAGTAACATGTTCAGGGGATTCAGTGCTTATAATTTACTTTGTGAAAAGTATCAAAATGCAAACAATTATCCCTGGTATCCTAAGTGTATCTTAGAAATTTACAAAAGTGATTTTGTCAGGATTCATTACTTCGTAATCCATAATCCAGTTGAAAATCTAGTAGCGCTTATTTGTGTGGAAAGCAGAAAGTCTTTTCTGACTTTGTGGTGGCTAGTAAAAAGTGATGTAAACCACTGTCATGCTTTCTAAATCAAATCTCTTGAGAATTAAGTTCCTCTATAGTTCTTTTTGACTGACCTTATCCTGGGCATTTAGTGGGTGTTAGGTGGGGTTTAATGCATCTGGAGGATGTGTAAAACTGAGCTGTGTAAAGGTGCTTGTGTTTCTGGGATACAGCCTGGATTGTTTCGTGTTTGAGAGTAGATGTTCTGCAAGTAACTGCCCTGTTTTGTGGCAGTAGTTCTTTTGACAGACACAGATTCAGTGAATGCAGTGCAAGACAGAATTCCACTGAACTGGTTCTGAACTTCTAAAAAATACTGTTTGATAAAGCATGGATGCTCATGTAGATGAATTGTCTCAATAAAAAATTACAAGATAAAATAAATATTAGTTTTAAGGAGATACTGTCTTTAGCTAACTAGAAGTATGTAGCCTGCATTTCAAATTGAAGAAGTAATGAAGCCAAAGATGGAATACTCTTGTCCATTGGGTTTTGGATGGCAAGTGTGTCAGAAAGCTGTGAGCTACAACTTCCAGTGACTACAGTGACCCAAGCCACCACTTCTGAGGCAAGACATAGTCTAATTGAAAAGACAGGAGCCAGGCTGAACAGGATTTTACTTGCCTGTTAGTCCTGTCAAAACCTGTTTATCCTAGGGTCTGGAGGATGTGTGTTGTTCATGGACTGTCCTGGATCTTCAAGGATGTCCCTTTATCCATCTGAGAAATGATATGTTCCAGTTCTTCGTGGGTTATTTCTACTGGTTGTAAGCAAGGCAGTGGAGTGTGGCATGGGTGCCAGAGACTGCTCAGAGTTCTCCTAAGTGCTAACCACTGCTCCTATGTGTCTGTTTGCCTTGCATCATATATTCTAACACCTGGATGAGTTTTCTTTTGTAGGAAACAGTAGTCATTACAGAAATGAGTCATGGTACCATGAATGGCAGTACTCAATAGCTTGTCAAACATTAGACCTTACATAGTGGAAAGGAAAAAGCCTGGTTCAGAATCTAAAGAGGGAGAGCAGTACCTAAACAGTGATAAGTTAAACAAAATTAGGAAAGACAGGCTGGATGGTAAGTGTAGGAAAGGCAGATGAATCACTTGAGTTGATGAGAATGACAGACTCTGTGTCATAGCAAATGCCTGCTCCATGAACAAAAGAATTAACAAGGTAGTAAATGTTGTAAACACATCTTATATAAGACCTAGTGTTTCATGTTAAAGAAAGGTTTATTATGTTTTTCATAATGAAATTTGCATGAAGAAGTAAGGGATTTTTAAATAAAAGCTTTGCCCAGTGCTTCAGTGCCACAAGAATACTTAATTAAAAAAAAAATTAATTTTGGAGTAAATTTGACTCATCCTTTAAAAAAAAATTGCTATGGTGATAGCAAATTAAGCATATGGAGAATTTAGGCTATTCATAAAGTCAAAGAGAGAGGTCATTTCAAACTTTAGAGAATAATAAAGATTAAAACGCTATAACATTAATTTTCCAAGTGTAAGCTCTGTAGTGTGTGATAAGAAGGAGCTGCGTGATAAGATCAAGCCTTATAAAGCTCTACAATAACTACTGCAACCAGTAGGGAAGTCTACTGTTTATTGTTAGAGCATTTTCTATTAATATATATTGAAATATTGGTTGTTTCCAGGTGGATGAATCTGTCTTGCGTTAGCTGAGACACTTGTCACAGATTCCCAAATTCTGTGTAAGCATAAATAAACAAACACAATCAGTCACTGCACCACAAAATTTACTTTGTTTATTTTGGCAAGTCTGCTTAGTTTTAGCTGAGTATGGTCTCAAACTTGAACCCTGGGTTTAAAATCCTTAAGAAAAACTTGAATTGGAGTTTGGACTTCACAGATTTTGTTTTCCTACTTAGAAAATGATTCCAGACTTCGGCCTGCGTTGCATACTTATTCATGAGAAGGTGACAACCCTTTTATATTAGGTGTTATATAAACATGTGTCAAAGACCCAGCATTATTTTTTATTGAGCTGCAAATAACATGTGCAGTTTGGAGTCAGTTTTTTTTTAATTTTCTGACTGCTGCTGGCATGCTGATCCCCAAACTGAATAGACAAGAGAGGGTTTGAGCTGAGAGGAGCATGCAAGCCTTCAACAAGGGGAAAAATGGCTGAAAAATACTCAGCTTCCTTTTTCCTCTTTCTTTGCCTGTCAGCCTTCCTGACTGAAATAGACTGTGTGTAAGAGGTGCTGTCTTTAACAGGTAATTCCTCTAAGGTAGGTATCATTGTTGGGGATATGGCGAGGGAGAGGAGATTCTTAAGGAACCCGTAGCCCCTGAAAGTGCTGGGAGGAGTCTGCTTGGTTGTCTGCAAGGGTATCCTTCCTGAGGTTCTCAGTGCTGTGAAGCTCTCCCAGTCCTTGGTTGTTGGTGAGAACGTGGGGCTAGTTGACCTTTCATTTCAGGGATTTTCTGTGTTGTACTCTAAGCATCTGAAACTCTTCCATGGTCTCAAATAGAAATGATTGCCTTCATAAGCAGGTTTTGTAAATATAAGTCATAACCAGGATTGTAGACTTTTTTTTTTCCTCAAAAAAACAACTAAAAAGTGCTGAGGCTGCACCTGGAATTTGAAAAAGAGGATGCTGAATCTGATGTAGAATTTCCTGGTGTAATTTGGCTTGAAAACGTCAGAATTTGGACCTAATTTGTAGCAAAACCAAACAACTCGGGAAGGGTAGTAGTTGTTGGTACACATGAATCCAGCTCTTAAGGTGGTTACAATTTGCCATTTTTTCCTATTTATTGTGGATTTTTTCCCAATCTGGAGTACACCAATGGAATTTATGTGGCTAAAGTGCTTTCTGTACTTATTCTGCAAAGCTAGATAAACTTTTTCTTTTTTAGCCTAATATTGGTGGCATTGATAATATAAGTACAAATGAGGAAGCAGATGAGAGGTTTTGAAACATCAGATTAGAATAATCACAATAAACATGTAATACACCAGAATAATCAAATGGTTTTCCAGTCTTACAGATTTTTCTTGCTAATTGCATTAACCTTTCTTCCAAATGTAGGTGGGATAGCCTGATGCCTGCCATGGTAGTAGTCTTTTATGGTTTTACATGATCAGTTACTTGTTAACGTTCTTACTCAGAAGCCAGTAATTTGTAATGTGACTCTTTTAAAGGCTCTTTTTGATCCCTTTTTCCCAAGAGCAGTTGGCATTATTTTTTGTACTGTCTTTTCAGGTAATACGTTTTTATAAAAGACCGTTGGAAAAATTTTGCTGGTTTCCCATTTATCGCTTGCACTGTAGTTGCCAGGAAATTAGATTGGTACTATGGGCTTGTATAATGCTTAATTTTTTTTCCCCTCAGCTTTCTCTCATATGATGTAGTCTCATATTCAAATACTGAAGAGAGGAAAATAATTTCAAGCTTTTTAATATCACCCTCCTCTTCACTGGAAAGAGAAAAGGAAAAATCTTCTGCACACATAGAAGTGAATAGAGAATTTTCAGCACACCAAGTTAATTTTTTCTAATGTTTGCTTTTTAATCCTCAGTGAATGCCTGATTCAGAGTTTAGTGATGGGGAAAAACTTCTTTTACGTGTGTTATTAAGGATAAATTATATTTCTGTTGCTGGGAAGGAGGTATTCAGTAGCTTGTTAAAAACTGACATTTCCTCTGCCACGTAGATTTGGTTGGTTTGTTTAATAGAGCACTTAAGTGAATTTTTATGCATTGGGATTTTCTCCAGCATTGAAGATGATTTTTTCAATTGGATTTTCAAACATTAAAAAAATTGGAATAAGAAAAGCAGCATTGTTTAGGGTCCTGGCTAGGATTTTAAAACAGGAACAACTCGTAGTGTTCCTTATTAAATTTAATTAATTGCTACTCATGGGCAATATGGCTGAGTTATTGTTGCAGTGAGGCCAATAACTTAAAAAATTTGGAGTTCTGTATGTTCAGACCTCAGTTAGCACTTTGCCTAAGAGTATTTTTATTATTTAAAAAAATGTTTGTCTTTATTTCAAAAGGGTACTGAAGAGCATCTCACTCATGGATTTTTAAATCCTTTTGGTGTTTCCATGGCTAAATCTTTGGCAAGAATTCAGTCAGGTTTATTGTCAGTTAAAAAAAATACCTGCTTAATGGTGAGATACATGCCATTAATTTGATCTCAGTCTGTTTTCTGTTGTACAGATGTTCACATTACAAAATCATTATTGTCTACCAGTAATCAGCACTCCTATTGGAAAAGCTGATATAGGAGTGGGGAACTAAATGGGTGTCTGAAGTCTCATCTTCTTCTAGAGATGGTCGTTCCAAATGAGCAATAAAGGGGACTGCATGAGGAAATGCATATTTGGTGCATCTGAGATGTCTGTTCCACAGCTAAAGGGAATACTGCAGCCTGACCGTTCACTCACTCAGCACTAAGCCTTTATGTGTTGAATAATTATTTTTAATGAATAGCAGGGGGAGTTAAATCCTTATGACTTAGTTATTTCTCAAGTGAACTGAAAGTCTGTTTCCATAGTGAATGTGAACTAGTAATTTGTGATAGGAGTTTGAAGTAATGTAGTTGTGCAAACCTTTTTATGGTCAGACAAAATTTGCCAAACGTTTTAGAAAGGTTTGCATTTGATTATGAGAAAATAAATCTAAGGAGTTCATTCTGACCCTTGGCTTAAAAATGAAGTGAATATACACAGTGGCCACTCTGAAGTATTAATGTATTAAGTATGCATGCTTGGAAAATGTATAGAACGGAAGATGATTTCTTCAAGCTCTGTCCTCACTGTATAAGGCATAGTGCTCTTGGGTTTACTGACAAGATGGTGAAATGAATGTGGCTCCCCCGGGTAATATTCTGGTCAGAGTGAAATTATTAGCAAAATTCCCGTTGAATGAGGTGGGGGCAGAATTTTTCTGAAACACAGGACACTTGAAATCCAGTGCAAGGTTAAAAAAGAAACCAAAAACCTAATTCATACTTGAAAAAGTATGTGTGTGTCTCAAACTTCATTCCCTTTAAAAATGTATTTATTTATCTTCAAACTCACATCTCTCTTTAGACCACATTACTAAGTTAAATCAGGGTGAGTTTGTCTATAGAAATTAACTGCTAACTGTGTTCATAAAAACAATTGGTAATGCACCAATAAACACCCCTCCAGTTTGACAACCTTTCTGTGTCCATTTATATTTCCTTTGACAGGATATAATTGGTCTTTGACAGAAAGTATTAAAAGTGTTAATCCTAAATAGATGAGCTGTTCATTTTATTCTCATTCAGGTAACCAAATTTTGAAAAACATAAGCCTTTTTGTGTATTTAGTTTCAAAGTGACTTGGCCACATAATTTCTTGGTTTTAATTTGCGCTATATGGTGACTCATAAAAAGACTTTTAAAACCAACGTGGAGATGCCGTCTCCGTTGTTTTCTTATTCTGACGATGGTAGAGCTATCAGCTCTCATACTGTGTATAAACGGGGTTATCGAGAAATGTAACCCAACCCGTTAGTAAGACTACAGCACTGAAAGAAATACTTTACAGCTTCTTCCTAAGCTCTCGATTTAAACACTCCCCGGGGCAAACCACAAGCCCTGCTGTCAGTTTGCCTGGGAGACGCAAGGAGGACCAGCCTGCCAGTCAGATCTCTGCAGTCACTGCTGCCCTAGAGAGACCTGCTCCGAGCCTGGGGACCGCTGATCCTTAGTGCTCTGAAGGAGGACAGAGCGATGGGCAACACTGTGCCCAGATGGACTTGAATGACTAGTGTAGTTGTAACATGTGCTTGGGAGAGGAGCTGCTGTCCCAAAAGTGGTCCCACAGGTACCTGGACCAGACCTCCAGAGAGACCTGAGGGAGCTCATGAAGAGGGGTGAAGGGAGGAAACCATCCCATCACGCTGCAGGCGCCAGAGCCAGAGCGTGGGGAGGCCCTGACTGACCCCTTGACCCCTCTGCTGGGTGGGCAGCTGCTGTGAGGGCAGGGGAGAAAGTCCTCCTGTGTTTTCCCTCTGCTTTCTCAATGAAAAGCTAAAAACAATTTATCAGCCCATAAGGAGAAACGAGAGACGACAGCTTTCTGGGTTGTTTCCTTCATATTTTAATATTTAATTATTTTTGAATAGCCAAACTTCGTTTCTCCCTGCTATGTGGAGGGAGGAGGCTCTGTCTCAGCAGAGAGGAAAATGAGGCAGCTTGATCAGCTAACGAGGTTAGAAAGTAATCTTCATTACAGTTATTTCTGCTGTTCATCGCTGCTTCGGGAAGTTGCTCTTACTGGGGATTGTCCTGTAGTTTTTTGATAAAAAGCATTTTCCTTGGTAGTATTTTAGCAGTTGTCTGTTACAAACCATTTTGGCTTGGTTCTTCTTTCTTGGCTTACCTTCATCTCTGCTACTCATTTCTTTCATAATTTATCTAAACAGCTTTCCACAAAGCCTGAGAGATCATACCCTTCAAAGCTGAATTGTATTTCTTAACTCTCTCATACTCCTCCTAGAGAGCTGTCAGGAGGTGGTTTCACATTCGAAGGGAAGATTGCTTGTTTCACCTCAGCAAGTATTTTTAGTTAAGCATATTTCCTCTAGGCAATTTCAGATGGTCTCTACTGGATCTTTAGTAACAAACACGCTAGTATGTTTTATTTTAAGCTGTTATTTGTAGTTTTGCTATAATTTGGAGATAGCCAGAGGCTGTACCTCCTGTAAGAAAAATATTTTCATCCTCCATAACTTGAAGGAACTTGCGCCGTTAACTGCATCTGACTTAATGTCTTGAGATTAAACACTAACCCAAAAGCTATTAATCAGACCTCTGGTTTAAAACAACAAGGGCATAATTCACAAGTCACATTTAGGGGGTGACATTAGGTAGTTAACAACTGGGTTTAATAGACTCTACTATTGTATATTTGGTTATGACTTTTGTGGTTGATAAAATTACTTGTTGGAGATTCTTTGGTTTTTATTCTGCACCTTTGCTAAGAATTGCTTAGTTATGAACTCTAAAAGCCTGATCAATCAGTTCATTTAAAATATGCATAATAAGGTAGTGAGGATCTTTTTTTCTGTGTGTTAAAACTTATTTTTGACCTTGTGTTAGGAGCAAAGAAGGTTAGCAAGGCAGCGTTTGCATTTCAGCATTCTCTTAATGCCTGCTTCTGGCAGATCATAGAGGTTTAAGAAATACTTTTGCTTCTAGGCCATGTCCTGCTCACACTCCTTCTCCTGGTCTGACCGGAGTGGGCAGTGCAGTACAAGTCAGAGTCACTGTGAGTGGCTGGTTTTGGTAAGGTGGGCACATTTACTCCTCAGGAGAAGCTCTGTGTGTGATAGCAGAGCTCTCTATGGCTAACCACATGAGAGGGTAGCTTGAGAAGACAGAATAGTATTTGCCTTTTCTTTTGACAAGCTGCAGAGGATCCCATTTCCCCCACATTTTCTAAGTAGAATAAATAAACATGTAATTTTGAAAATTGGTGTTACTGATTAGTCAGATCTGCAGTAATTTTATTGTCCTGCTGACACCAGGGGATCATGACAACATATATGTCTGCCTTCACCCTACAAGCAGGCAGAAACTGTCAAGCATACATTTTTTCCTACTCCTGTACTGTGGGAGTGGAAAATGCTGGTGCCTGCAAAGTGGTTGGTAACCATGGTGGTCTTGGTGATGGCTACTGGAAGTGCTCTAAGAATACTCCTGAAGTTGTTTACAAGCCTCATCCGAGATGATAGTTGTTGGGAGCAAAGAGCTACCCTCTTGCCACATTAAATTAGTTTTCAAAATTCTTTTGCATAGTCTTGTAATACATTACATTTGTGTTACAGCATGTTACTGTTGTCCCTTATATGCTCTTTCTTCTGGGAAATATCTCTGGGGAAGCCTCCTCCTCTGAGATTTGGAGTTCTTCTTGGATGTCCAACTAGACAGGAACAGGCTTTTAAACTTGAGATTTCCAATCTTTCACATACATATTTTACACATACAAGGAAGTGCATCAGATTTAATTGTAAACAGCTCATGGACTCTATCTGCGTGTTTGGATGGATTGTGTGAGTTCATAAAAGAATTATGTCTTGGTAACTACCTTGCTTATTGTCTAAGGTTTTATGGTCATATTCTTGGCATTTGTTTTTCTGTGTTATTAATGAAAGTTCTAGCTATTAGCGGAAATATTTTTAGCAGTTTTCCATGGAAGCTCTGTTAACCTTCATGTTTCCAAAAGTGAGGGGTGAGTGTGTGTGAACTATACACATGCACAAATTGTAAAACAAATGTGTATAATCTAGCTACTGTTCTTTTTATATATTTGATATTGTATGATTGTTTTCAGCTGCTTATCACTTCACATGCCTTTAACTTTTGGACTGAAGTTTTCCATGCTGGCTGCCTGCATTCCGGTATGGTTTATTTTAGTCAAAATGGCTCCACAGTTTCCAATAATAGGATTAATAAAAAGCATATTTTGCATTTGTGAAAAATAAATACTCTGGTGAACTTCTCTTGAGAAGCTTACAGTTCTCCCTTATTTAGAAATTTGGCAGAAATTTGGTTTTTGCTTCTTAACTTCCCAGTGCTATCAGTAAATACTAATAAAATTTTGCTTGTCTCACCTAGTGTACCCACATCAAACTGATGCAATGAGGAACTCTGTTAAAGGGTCCTGAGGAGGTACATGGTTCTCCTGTCAGGACTGAACATGGTTCTCCTGTCAGGGTCTGAACAGAGTTGTTAAACAGGACTGAGGCCATATAGTGAGGACAAGGAGGAAAAGCAGTATCAGACATGCATATTTCATTTCTGAAGACGTTTTTATCCTTGACTATGAGAAAAACATAAATTCTGTAAAATAAATGCTCTGCTGGGTAATACTGGGAAGACACGGTGAATATGAAGAGGTCTCAGCTGCTGGCTGCTGGACTCCAGGAACAGCAGGACTTGAGTTGTCATGAATTCTGCTGCGAAACCTGTCAGTTAGATTAGCTTAATGCATATTCCCAAATAGACTGGGGACGACAGGATCATTTTTAGGAACTGGATTTGAAAAGCTTAATAATGTTCTCTGTACTGCGTCTTCAAGAATATAATCAGAGAAAGAAATGTTTCATCATGCTTGTATCAACATGAGGCTTATATGACTCCACTATTTGAGAGTATCAGAGCCCATGGAGAAATTTTGCAAGCCTTAACAGACTCAAATCTTTTTAGCTTTTGTTTGTATTTCTTGATTTTGTGTGTGTATTATTTTTAGTTGCATTTTAGAAGAGTTAAGGAAAGATTTCTTAATTTTGTGACATCGACTAATGGCATTATCTTGAGTATGCAAGGATCTGGATAGAATTAGAGGAAAAAAAATTTTTGCATTTACATATCTTTAAAATGATCTTAGTGAGATTTTCTAGTTATATTGTATAGGGTTTTTTACACTTAAAAATGAGTTAATATTCTGGAAACTAAATGGAGAATATTAATTCCACATAACCATACTTAGGTAATCATTTATTTGCTTAGGTAGTTGGTTTTTAGAACTAATTGAGTAAATAAATTATATTCAGATAAGTTCTGTGAATAATGCTTAGTTTAAGTAAGTTTAAATAATGCTTTTTCACCATTAAAAAAAAAAAAAAGTTACTTGCCTTTGATGGTCCAGTCAGTATTTGTTAACAAAGTGAAGCATGATTTCAAAAACACTTATTCTTCATCCACTTTAAATAGTTTGTTTACAAATGCAGGCCCAGATCTCATAGTTGGATATCTCACGTGAATACACCAGAAATGTGCAACATCATATTTCAGGAAAATGCAGGTAAAAGCATTGCAGGGTTGCTTCTGAACCGCTGTAGTCATCCTGTGACCTGTTTGACCAGGTATCCCCTGCTGTGTTACAGGTTGTGCTCCACAGCTGGGTGGACATCTTTGAGGCAGGCTCCAGAAACATCAGGTCTCCACTGATGATACCCCCACTGGTGAGGGACCAGGTCTCACCCGCATTTCCCACATGGGCATTGGTGCCCAGGAGAGGCTTACTAGTACAGCTAGCTCCACTGGCCTCAGGAAAACTGACATGAAAGTTGTCTCGAGGCAGAGTAGTGCCTCAGGGACTAAAATAAGCCATCTCAGTTATGGACCTTCATGCCAATACAGCTGTGTTAGCACATTTGCTGCCACAGAGATTTTATTAGAGAAGGAAAGGATGGCACACTAAGGGACGTTATGGTGCTGGTGAAAGCTGCTGGTATCAGTGTGGTCTCTGCTGCCTGTGTGTATTTTTACATGTCTGTCTTCAAACCACTCAAATAACTGAATCCAGATCGTGTTCAGCTTTAGTTATGGGATGAAGATTGATGTAAGCTGTAAAATATTTAAGTAGCCAGAGTATGGTATGAGACACCAGAGTTTGTTTAAAAGCTCAACCAGGAGATGAAAAGCTCCCTTGTTTGCTGGCTGACACTTCCAGTATTGTTTTCTTAATTTCTAGTAGCATCCTTCATCCTTCAGAGGCCCTTGATTTTAGTGAGAAGGAGCGTAGTCAAGCCTATGATGTCTGATGGCTCCAGAGAAGAATTTTTCAGCCGTTTTATTAATAATGGGCTCTTAAAGCACTATGGAAAATGAAATAACAGTCTTCTGAAAGAGATCCTGAGAACTACCACCACCTTTATCATTCACTGAAAACGTCAAGTCTAAGGAAATTTAAAAAAAACCCCACCCTAAACTTGACTGCAATGAGCTGACGCAAGCACTACAGTAATAATGGTAAACTTTATAAAGCAAAGTATCTCTTATTAATGTGCCGCAAAGCACTCTAGAGATTCTCGGTTCTAAAATTAAGCTATAAAAGATAATAGAAGAGCTTATAAAGTTTCTGCACAGTGAATGATTTCATGGCAATGGCTTTGTTTGTTTTAATGATGTGAGCAGAGGGCATTTGCCTGACATCTTCAGCATTACCAAGGGTTTCACTGACATTATAGGGGTGCTTTTTTTGCATTTGTATTATGGTGTACTTTACAGATTGTAAGTAAGTTTGAAGTTTAAAAACTTCAGTAAGGAAACAAAATTGGAAGTTTAATGCTGCTGTAATTCCGCTGTTTGCAGAAGGAAATACATTTATTTACATTTACATAATACTTTTGGATAAGAGTTGAGGGCCATGACTTCTTAGTGGCATCCATAATCTTAACGCAGCTCTCCATGGACTGAATGGCTATTTTAAGTGATGTTTTGATGACAAGCTCATCTAAGGAGTCAAGAACCAGTCAGGAATTGAGACAGTAATCATTGTCCATCTCAGATGACCTTTTTGCCTTTCCCAAACCAAGTATAAGCAAATGTTTTTTGACCATGCTGTGGCTGAAGGCCATCTTGTGCTGTCCCCACACAGCCTCAACTCCCATGTACATGCTTTCCTAAAGGGCAGGGGTCTAATAGTGAGGTAGGGAATTTTTCATCCAGCTAACTGGAATAACAATGAAAAGTCTTAATTTTAAAAGTTAGGTTTGAGATACCGCTAACGGATTTTAATTTGAATGCTATGTTTTTCATTTCTGATATCTTTGTAGGCCTCCTTTGCCTCTCTTCCATTCACTTTCATGGTAAAATTGACTTATTAATCTCAGCAAAACTATCTGGAGGAGGACTACGTCATATTGCTGTGAGGTGATTTGTTTTGTTTAGTGTAGGTTAGTTTTCTCTTAAGCAGAAAATTGCCTGCATTGATGATATGAAGTGCTCTAATAAAAGAGTATAATATTGCAGGCATGGTTTGTGTACAGGGCTTTATACAAAGACATTTACACACAAGTGTGTACACAAATACCGACAATTTTCAGCGACACTTTGTATAGCACTTAAATGAGACATCATTGCATGTTGCTGTCATATAAAGAGGCTGCAAGAAAGCTTTTTTTTTTTTTTTTTTTTTTTTCTGAAGTCACCACTTGTCAGGCTGTTCTTGGTCTTTGAACAGAAAGATTTTTCAGACTAGGAAAATATTTGTGGTGGTATTTGTTTGTTTGTTTTTTTTTTTTTAATTTAGAAGATTTGTCTGTTTTTTGAAGGAAGGATTAAAATAAAATGAGGAAACTAGATCCCTTTCTCCCTTATGGGGTGGAGGTTTATTCCAGCTGTGAGCACTACTAACTTCCCTATAAAATACTCATGCATTGCCCAACTGCTCTTGTATGTTTCAATTAAAATTTGGCGTTGTCAGTTCAGATTTGTTGTAAGTGCAGTTTGGTGGTTTATATTATGCATCTGAGTAATAGAAGGCAAAGCATATGTGTGCAAAAAAGGTGTTTAGTTGGAAACCAGAGTTGAACTGCATTCAGTTTTTGCCAATGCTGCTTTTAAGCTTATGCTATTTTAATAGTTTCCCGAAGTGATAGTGTTACTAAAAGAAAATAGTCCTCTGAGCTGACATTTTTTATGTTTGCTTCTGGCCACAAGGTAAATTTGGTTTGGTTATTTGTTAAAAATCTACATAGTTCTGTCTGCAGATGTATATTTAATGATTTTTTCCCCTGCCTGTTGTGTATGTTTTTAATAACAAGACCCAGAGACTTTTTTGAACTCTAAAATAAATGTAGAGCTTCAATCTCAATGGATAGAAAATGAGTTCTGTCTCAATGTATTCTGAAGTATAACATGATGTAACAGGAGCAAAACCTTTGACATTTCGTTGTGAAGATAACACATGCTTGCAAATGGCCCATTGAAAATCCATAATATGTGCTGAATTAACATGCCAGTGTTGATTTGGTTTTGATTCTGTCATCATGCTAGGGAACAGATTTTATACATTACTTTGGTTGTTTATTCTTGCACATTACTTAAAAACAAAGAATATCAGCAAACCCAAGACAATGAGTGTTAAGCTAGAAGGGGTGAGAAGAGTCAGAAAAATGCCTAGGTAAATCAGGATTAGTCTTGCTAGCTTACGCATGTACTGGATAGCAACTTACTCCTTCAAAAAATTTGAAGTGAAGAAGTAATTCTTCATTTGCTGTAGGAACACAGACCTGTATAGAGTTCCTCTGGATGCTGTCCCCTCAGTGACACCAGACCTTACTGTTTGTCTGCTATTCTGGAAGATAGGAGGGCAGGGCATTGATCCCTGGGGCATGGGGTATATATCCCTTTGAGCTGGAGGCGGGATGATGCAAGTCAAGTCCGTGCACTGTTGCTGAGTGGGAGACTCCAGTTTACCTGTGGGTTCTGGGATGGCCATCCTTCCTCAGAAAGGTTTTCTGACACCTTTGTGCTCCCTTAGGTCAGCAGTGTGCAGAAACACTGTGTACCCTTACAGAAAGTGAGCAATGTGCAGGATGAGCGTACAGCCCTACAGATTTTGCATTTAAAAAGGATGTGAAGCATAGATATCTAGTTTGATGGTAATTAACTTTGAACAGTGTACCGAAGTATTTGGCACATTTAGAAGTGTTTTAAAATCAAGGTTTCAGTTTGTTTCTGAGAAATTTTGTAGTTAACCCAGTTTCTGCTCTTGATGCATGAGTGACTGGGTACCATATGATGAACTGTGTTATATAAGATGCTCAAATTGTTGATCCAAAATTCTAGCTATTTAACTCTTCTGGGATCTTAGTGTTTCTTGTTTTATTTTTGTCCTGTTTTTTCAGTATTTGAAGTGTTGATATGAAGCCCTTTTCTGCCAGCGCTGTTAGCAGAAAGAACTTATGTACACCCATCTGCCTGTTCCTTGGGCATGGGAATGGGTTGCACTGTCAGGAGCTTAAAACTAGGTGGTATAGATTAATACAGGTGGGATTTTTCCTGCTTTTCCCTCTCTTTCCTGTAAATAGGTTTGTGTCTTGCAGCAGGATGTAGTGGAATAAGAATCATCAGCATCATTGGTTCCAGCTGCTTCCTCAACAGAAAAACTGCATTTTATTTGGATGAGCTTTGCTGTCTCTTGAATATTTTGAGAGGAAGACAGTTTCTTCTCTTCCGTGCATCTTTCCCACCCAGATGTTCGGTTCTTTATTGTATTTTATTAATAAGTCCAACATTTTCTTAGCTGTAGGGCTGCAATGCAGAAAGCAGATGCTCCTATTAGAAAACATTCCGTGATATTGAAAGCTTAATTATCAAAGGCACAAAGTCAGACTCTCATTACATTTTCCATTTGTTTAAAAAGGAAAAAAAACAAACAAACCAAAGTATTCTTTATTTTTATGGTAGGACTGACGGTAGGTTAACAGCTGGGAAATACAAAGCTGCAACTCTGTGGCTGAACAAGGAAGATAACGATTGTTCATCTGCAGAGATCATTATTTTCTTCTAATACAAGACTGCAGTGTTTCCATTTGTAGCTGTGAGGCTTTAATTACAATTCTTAATTATTTATAAATTATGTCTTTGTAGGCCCTTCCTATAGGAATCTGTGTCTTTATTGACTGTTGTGGGGGGAGAAGACTGGCAGGCTTGAAAAGACCACATGTGTAATCTTACGGGTATTTGAAAGTAAATGTTATGGTTTTGTACTTAAAAAGATATTGTGAAACACAAAACAAGGCCAGAGAGGTCAGATTTCCCTAAATGCGTGGAGGAGTACAGAAGAGAACAAGAAGACAACAGTTGGATGGGATGTTTGCTTGAGACAAACAAACCAGCCCAATTTTCCTTGATAAAAATATCAATTTTTGAGATGTTTGGTCAAAAACCTCAGAGTCTTTTTTCCTTCAGTCACTAAAGAAGGTGCTGTCAGTGTTGCATTGCTAACAGTGTCTTCAGTTATGTGCAGTTAAATGCCTCAGTTGCATCCAGACACTGTATATGAGCATAGCAAGGATGGTTTTAAAACATGACAAGGGTATATTAAAATATATCTGTTAGTAAAAAATGTTGGTAGAAAATAGATAGGGCACTGGATTGAATAAACACAAACATGGTGTTCTGGGTGAATTGTTTTGTTTTGCCAATCAGAATTAGAAATGCTTCCCAAATTACAGCTGACGTGAGGGAGTGGAAATTCTGTTCTTATATCCGTGCTAAACAAGAACTTCTCAACTAGAGGAATTTCACAGATTTAACTGATAACAGCATTACTTCTCATGCCTCTGTGCAGTTTGTTTATATAAAAATGTCCTTCAAGGACGAGAAAAAAATAGCCTCTTTGCTTTTGTATGTTGAGTAATGAGGGATTTGAGAGAATGAACTGTGTAGTTCTCTGGAAAATGAGATTTAGCTGATCACCTCAGGATACTGCTTCCCAGCTGTGCTCTCCCCTTGAATTTTGTGTTATTTTGTGAATTGATTTCCAGCAGATTTTTTGAAGAAGGCCAAGCTTGAAGGATAGTATGTAATTGTTGGTATTGCCTGGAAATAAAGAATCATGGGCCTTTTTTCCTAGTTAAAAAGACTGATTTTTACAATGCTAATAGAGTTCTTTTGGATTTTCAGAACTATATACTCACTTGAGAACAAAATCAAATTAATCAAAACTCTGATTTAGCTTTTTCTATTTTACCAGTAACACCTCTGTTCCCTAAGTATTTTATAGCTTCTTAATCCATAGGTAGAAGTTATATCCACTTTACTGATGAGATGGGAAGCCTAGAGAGATCAGGTAACGTGCCCAAAAATAGGAAGTCCAAGAAAAATATGATAAATGCTAAACCGTTACTTTGTGCCTTTTCTCATTTCCAAGTTGAAAGTTGGGGTAAAGTTGTGTTGTTAATTGTAGCTAAAAATTGCTGTGGCAGTTACTTATCCCCCATTGTCTGTGGGGCTTAGAAGTACACACATTTAAATACTGAAAGAGCACTTTCTGCAGCGTTGTCTAGATTATTTAGTAATAAAGCAGAGTTCATTTTCCTTGGCCTGACATAGGCAAAACCACCATGGACTCAGGTGAAACTTTTACTTGGATATGACTTCTGATACAGGCTCTGTATTAACGTTGTTGTCATCTAGTGTCATTCAGAGGGTAAAATCCAAGCAGATGCTCTAGAAAGCAGAGCATGGGGAGACCATGTTAAGGCAGTGGTTTGGGTCTGTGGATTGTTGCATTGAGTTCAGAGCTCAGTCGTAGTACAGTGATGGAGAAACAATTTAAACTGACTGGTTTTGTTAGATGCTGGGCGAAAGGGAGACCTGGTCTGGACAGAGGCAAACAGAAGTTTCAAACTCTATTGCTTTGTGTAGATTGTTGTAGTTTAGTGTGAAAATCAAAACTGGTGGAGTATGGATCAGCAAACCTCAGGATTTTTCAGTCTTCTAAAATCTGGTGCACCTCTACAGAAGTTTTAGGTACTTGTTATAACAAGGGTCCTTTCTGGATACAGTCACATATCTTTTTAAGTTTTCTATGGTGCTGGAAGTAAAATCGATTTGTGCAGTACATGATCTATATAAGCAATCTGAAATAGTTGCAAACCTTCTTTAGGTTAGAAGAGGCATACCTATGTGACTGACTTCTTGCACTGACTGCAGCTGTATTGCAGAATGCTGATGTCTCCTGTGTTGCTCACAGCTGGCAACACCTTGCACCTGATGTGCCCAGTGCCGTCTACGGTTTCTTTAAACTGGGTTTTGCTTGTCTGGGTAATGTTCTATTTGCATTTTTACATGTAGCATGCAGGTGATGTTGGCTCCTGAGACACTGTAAATAAACCAGATGTATTCTTGTGGCATGGCTTGTTTCACAGGAAACTAGAACTAGCTTTGTGTAGTAATGTGTGTAAAATACTAGTGGGCCTTTCTCCTCTGTTCCTTACCCTCCTGAAGAGCTGCTGCTCACAGCAGATGGACTTTCATAGCATTGACTGATACAGCCCTCCAGAAAGCTATGAAATTCTTGTCAGTGCTTCTTCAATTAGTATGGTGGCAGTTTATGCCAATTCAATTGTATAGTTCATCTTTTATTCTTTAGCAAATAGCATTTTCTTTGGTCCTGGCCGAAGCACATAGGATGCTATATCCTTCTTGAGAGTGGCTGAGCACCCTTGCTTCCCAGTGGTGTACATAGCAAACCCATGTGCTGTACAGATAGCAGTTTTATTCTCCAACAGCTTCCATGCCCCTTGAGTGTCTCTTCAGCACCAGTTCATTTTTTATTACAGTTATTAGCACACATTCACTGTTCTCTTCTGCATTTTGCATTGTCAAAATGAGCACTGTGTTGTGCTTTTTTCTTCTTACCAAGTGTTTTGACAGAATTTGGAATAATGTTGGATAACTGCTCCTATTAATCACTTAATTTTCAGATTCCCATATATGTTTACTTCCATAGTCCCCAATACTGTTCAGTGGGAGGACTGTGACATATTGTGTCCATACGCTGCTCGAGATTCAGTGGGAGATACTGTCTTCTGCATTTTCTTTCCCAATGGGTCAGAGTGGAAATGTTTCTGACTTGAGAAATGGAGTGCAGCTTGACTAGATCCACCCAGTTTGCTTTTCATGAGCTAAGTAGTTATGTGTGTCTGTATCTTCATTGTGTATATTGGGATTTTTGGCTGCTCTGACCAGTTCAGAGGGAGAGGTTGGTTTTGGCAGTGTACCCTTTCACTGACAGGTGCAATGCTCTCACCCAAAAGGTGCTGTTGGTGGACAAAGCAGTGGTGCTGCTGGATCTCCTGGGGATGATGGGGATGGTTTACATAACTATCATCTGCTGCAGGAAAGGAGCACTGCCCATTTACTCCTCTTATGCAAGGTCTGTCAGTGGAGACAACAAATGACTGTGTGCTTCTGTACACCTAAAAACCTAGATAAAGAACTTGGAAAGCTTGTGTTGGCTGGCAAACAGCTAGGAAATGCATGATGCACACTTGGAAAATGGTGAGCTTGTAAACAACATACATTGCTTGTGTCTGTGTGGTGCGTTCTCAAAATGAGGTGAAAGGAAGCCAGAAGAAACATTTTGTTGAAGCAGCAAGAAGTTGCTGTGGGAGAGGAGGAGGAGAGACACATGTTTCTCATCTTGTGCTCACTTCCACACTGATAATGCTCTTAACAGCAGGTTGGCAGTGGCCATGTTGTGTTCTCATAAGGTGTTTCCTCCTTCCTTATGCATCCTGCGTGGCACAGCAGAGTTAAACCAGTAACTTCCCTATCCTACTGCTGCTTCTCAGGGTGGTCAGGTTCTGCAGCTATGACTCACAACCACAGCTTTTCCAGTGGTGTGCAGGGATGCTAAATGGAGTGTTGCTGGATGTTAGATACTCGAAGTCTTGAGATATGCAGAATCCCCTGGGTTTGTGGGAACTGCTGATTTCTCATACAGCTCACGGGAATACCAGTCAAAAAAATGTGATCTTTTCTCCGGTCTGCTCAATGAATTTTCACTTTTACCAGCCTTCTACAGATTTAAATACTGACCCTGTGTTGCTTTGGAAAAAGATTAATTGCGACTGGATTCAGCTCTTACTACCTTTTTGTTATTTTGGCAAATAAAATTCAGAGCTCAGGTTTTTCTCTGACTGGTCAGGTTCATAGAGCAGCATGATTAATGATTTCTCTTGACAACTTCTGGTAATTATCGTTTTATTAAGGTCCAAAAATAAACAATGCAATCTTCTCATTTGCCCTGCATAACACAGCTTGTACAATTTCTCCCAATAATTATCTCATCCAAATCCAATAGCTTGTCATGGAGATCTTAGTGAACTTTGCCACTGGGGTTTTACTGCATTCTGTCAGCACAGCTATGGTAAAATGTATGGCTCTTCAGTTTGTTCAAAGAGATAAAAAATAGAGGATCCAAATTCATTATTTCACTTAACAAGATTAATGGAAGGAAATGTGGCATACTCCTTTGTGTTATCAGTTATTTATAGGATTTCTTCAAGTGAAATACTCCTTGCTATCTGATTACCAGGGGCTATTCACTTTGGCATGAAGCTACTAAACAGACCAATTTTTATATCATTGCTTCGGTTTGTTGCTTCTCTCTGGAAAGAAATAAACAGGAGGAGGAGGAGAAGAAATGTCTGTACCGAAACATTAATCTGTTTTCTTTTAAACTGGGCCTTGTCTGTAGTGGCTTTTGCAGTGTGTGTGCTGGCATTGGTGTTGGGGATATATTTTGCTTTATAGAACATTTTCTTAACAGGCTAGAAAAAACGATGCTTGCTTTTGGCCATGTGTCCTCTTCTCAAGATATATTTCCTGCTTCAACTAATGCAGAAAGGTCCAGACCTTGCTTTGGTTGTCCTCCATTTGCCTCAATTCAGGGGGTGCTGTAAAAAAAAAGGAGGTAAAAAGAAGCTTGAACACTATTCCTAAACAAGCTGAAGAGTGTCTGAAAGTATCTGTAGGAATAAAAATTTGTATAACATAACTTAACATAGAAACTCATGTTGTACATCACTGAAATGCACCAAGAAAGTAAAATACAGCAGGTGTTTAAAAAGTCACAACTGACCTATACAAATACTGAAGATAGGAAGTGAAAACAAATTATATGTGTGTGAGAGAAAGATGTGATTAGTTAAACGTATTTTAAACATCTGGGTTTCAGTTTTGATTTGTGTATGGTCTCCTGTGAAAGTCTTCTTGAGTTTTTTAAGCAGTCTTTGAGTTACAGAGCATAGTATTTCCTGAGAACCAGGATTCACTTAGCACTGGTGCAATAATGGTATCTTGGAAGGAGGACAAATTATAGATAGAAGTAAATAAAATACATGAGGATCACACAGTGGAACACAGGCTTTACCATCTAAAAAAGAGTAGGTATAACCAGTAGATACTAGTATATCTAGTTTGGAAGTCTCTGTGAGAAGCAAAACCAAAGCCTGGAAAATTTGATGAATCCAAAGGGGGGTGGAGAGGTGAGTTACGTGTATGTGTGCACATATGCTTCATTTTAAGTTGCTTTAGCAAACTTTAAAGGATATTTTTACAAACACCGTTTTATAAAAACAAAATGTTGGAAGTGTTTTTCCAGCCAGAAACTTCTTAAATATATATCCAAGTCTATGCTGCCTTAACCTATAGGAAGTATAGGCCTTACTTCAGCAAAGTGTTTAAGCATGTGAATGGTTCAGTACTTGTCCTGGCTTCGTCAGAATACTTAATCCCTTGAATTTGGAGACATGCTTAAATCTCCAATTGAGCTGGAGTCATGCTGCCAGCTTGCCAGCATTGCTTCTGTCCTCCTTTTAGCCACAGAGTGGGTCGGTACCTGCAGCGGCTGAGCTCCCACTGGGGTCTGCCTATGTTTGGCACCTGTGTTCTGCAGGGACTGCACCGAGGGCAGGGCAGGTTAGCTTGGGCCCTCTCCCCTCTTACACTCTTTCACCTGAAAGCTAAAAATCCAAGCAGTGAGTCCTCTGTTGATTAAGTTAAATTAAACCACAGCTCACAAGCTGTTCAGCAACTTTCTCAAAAAAGTAAATGTGTGGGCTTACTCTACAGATACTCCTGTTATGCAATTTGTTAAACACCTTAGAGAAACACTGTCCTGTAGGATTTCTTGTGCCAAGGGCTATCACAGGAAATGCTTCCTATGGCATGGTTCTGACAACACATGCAGTGAGTTCTTAATGCCTGTGTGGGAACCAGCAGCACGTGACCAGAAAAACAGACTGTATATAGTGAAAGGAAATGGAAAAAAAACCTGACAAAACCCCCAAGCTGCAGCATTTACACGTCAGCCAGTGCTTTTGAGTTTTCAAGACGTTACAGAGATACCAGTCTTTGAAAAAGCAGTATTTCACTACTTCTTTCAGTGCAAGTTCCTCCAGGCTTGGTCCTAATTGATAATTGCACAACACTCCATAAAATATAGATACTATTGCAGGATTTAATGACAATTCATTGGCTACTGTTCTCTCGCAGATTCTTTTTTTACAGTGGCCCTTTAATACTGCATCTTCCAATGTTTAGAGAAGATGAGTAGCGGGTTGACTAGCTAAATATACCATGAGAACATGTAACTCCAGTAAGGTGTTAAATAGTCAAAATATTTTCTATTTGCAATTTGTGTGAGGTTCAGATGGTGGTGTCTTTCCCAGGACCAAATCTGAGAAAAGTGGAGAGGATGAAAACAAATGGATTTGATTTTTCTCTAGGTATTCAGTCACATAAGCACATAGTAGCTGAAAATCTTTATAGCACAGCTACATATTTATAAAACACAATGTTTTGCTTTGGTTTGCTTCTGAGACTCATATAACACTGCAGTGGATGAATGAAGGCAGAAGTGGAAGCGGAGTTCCTGTTACAATTGGAAAGGAGGTAACAGATGGAGCAAAGAGAAAATCTCTAGTCTTTCTAGTCTACATTTTCTCTTTGCCATCTGATCAGTATAATGGGACGTGTTCCCACTGGGGTCTCTGCATATTGTGAAAAATATAATAGTTAAATCAGAGATCACACCTTACTGTAGTTCTGTCAGTATTGTTTACTTTCCACTCTTTTTTTCAGATACTTACTTTCACTTTTCAATCCTTTAAGCAGGTTGGTTTTAACATTTCTGCACCACACTGGTATAAAACGATAAACACATAGCTTCACTGGAGTTGGCTGAGCCTCTGTCAGCAGAGGTCCTGACCCATTCTGTGTATGCAAACATGCCAGTCTGTTAGGCAACAAATGCAAACCTCCTCTCTTTAAACATCAGTTCAGCCTTAATGGAAAATTTCTGGATAATGTAAAGTACAATAGAAACATCATAGCTTTACATGCGTTAAAACTGCAGTTTCCATTTTCCTGATTTGCTGTGGTATCAGCTGGGCTGCTTTGTCGTCTTCACCTGGATGCATTTGAAATCTTAGGGACCTGAAATTGTTGTGCAGATGTGACACATGAAAGGTCTGCCTGTTGAAAATACACACAATCCTGCTTAGCCATAAGTGTAAAACATTTTATAAGTACTGAACTTGGTTCTGAGTTGTGAAGAGGCCCAGCAAGTGCTGAGCACCGCAGAGACTTGCCCCAGCAGCCTGCTCCATTTCCTTACTTGCGTCCTGCCAGCCACCTCCAAGTTCATTATCTGCCAAGGGGGAAGAGTGCTTTTGCAGTGATAGAAAAAGCTCACTTAGGGCAATCAAGAGATACTGGTATCTTCTTTCACTTGAGTCCTTAAACCTGACACGGTGCACTACCTTTTAAATTTTAAGGTCTGAATGAACTCTGTAAGTGTTTGTGTCCTGTAGTGTTGTTAAAATTACTTCTTTCTATCTGAAGTAGCCCTGGATGCTGAAAGTGCCTTCATCGCAGTTTCTTCAGCACTGTTGGGTTCTTAACTATTTTAGCAGAAATGTTGAAGATGCAGAAAATTATTCTTCTTTCACTAAAGAGTTAATTTTCAAGAAAGTAAAATTATTTTACTCTTTTAAGAAGCAGAAGATTATTATGTCTAATACAAAGATGTAGCAATAAGAGAATTTCTCTGGATGCTAAGGTATTGGTGCACATCTCTTGAGCATCTCTGTGATGGGGAGAGAAATTAAAATGCTTAAAATAGAAGGCATCAGAATTCTGGATTTATAAACCAAAATCAGAAGTTACAAGGCTGAAAATGTGAATGCAAATATGGACCTGCTCTTATAAATATAGAAGAAACTCAGGCCTCTAGAGAAAAAGCTTGGGAAATGAGTGCAGCATCCATCTGTAGTCATTATAGAATAGTTAGCACAACGTTAAGAGCCAAAAGAAATATGTGCTGTGCTGTATGTATATTATACTTGCTCAGTTGTATATATTTTAGAATAAAATAACCTCATATGAAGCGGTTATTAGTTGTCTAGAGCACTTTGAACGGCTGAAAAAGCATCCTGAGAAGCTGACATTCAGGATTAATAGCATTTTAAACACTATTCTAAATTTTTTAATGCATCTTTTTCTGATAGAAGATGCTACATGTAAAGACATTGGGTTTAGGATTTTTTTTTTTTCCTTTATTTCTGCTTTCTCCTCTATGAAGTTGAGATGTTTGGGTAAGCAATGGGGAAAACATCTTAAATCTGTTTAGTAACCTTATTTGATTTGAATGCAAATTACTAGATTTGACTACAAGTACCTAATCTGTCACTCCTGTGCTATGTTTTGAGACAAAAATGGGTGTTCTTCAGTAATACTGGCATAACAACTGGTGGAAAAAAGCAGCAACATCATTAAGATAGAAAATTTGTCTTTGATAGCAGCTAGCTTTCATTTTGAAGAAAACGGCATTCATCAGGTGTCAGGCTCACTTGGCTGCAGTGACACATCTGAGAAGAGAACTTTTTGTCCCCCATTAAAGGGCCCTAATGAAGCCCTTGAGAGCCAACTGGCTGTACACTCTGAGATGTCTGCAGAGCAGCAGATGCCCAAGGAAGGAGCATGAGGATCTTCCCTGTGGTTTTGGACCATGTGGGCTGTTCAGCCTCACACTTCAGGGTATAAGCTAGTCTCTAGGTCTTGCAGGTCAGGGTGAAGTGGAGCTGGGGAGCGAGTGGTGGGTTATTCATGCCTGCTCTCGCACTGTTCTCTGAAGCAGTGGGAGTGACAGTGACACTGGCACCCTCTGATATGGGCTGCTCCAGTAGATGGACCTCAGGTCCTATCCAGCACTGCAAGCCCTGGCTAGACTAATTTGCTAAAGTCCATTAGTAGAGCCTAAAATCATCATAGATGTAGTTTCAACTTGCCTGTGACACTGAATTGGGAGATAGCGAGCCAAGCATTATTGCGTGAAGGAACAGGGTGGCTGGGGATTGAGCGGTTTCTCCTTGCAAGTCCTCTTTTGTTTCTTCCTTTTTTCCTTAAATAATCTTCTCCCTAAACGTGTACCTGTCTACTGTTCGCCTTCACCCCATAAAAGTAAACATATGCTAGTTTTTCAAAAATTGGATGTCCAGCATCTCTAGTTTTCAGTGAGTTGCAGATACCCATGCTATGTAGGAATAGTAGGATCAAGAAAACCTTAATCACCTTTCTCTTGTATAGCCTGTGGGTATGTTTAATGTTACCGAATGTCTGGAGGCATCTGAGTTACATCATCTGTGTTACAATTGAGATTTTAAACAGATAATCGACAGCACAGACATACAAAGGATTTTAACCTCAGAAGACTGTTAGAATGACATATATAGTGTCAGCAGACAGTGCTCTCTTTTTGTGCTCCAGAAAAGGAGGGAAGCAGCTATATGAAATGCTAATAATCTCACTGTGGTTTTGAATAGGCTAGACTTGAGAGCCTTGAGTATTTTTCCCTTTCCCTTTTAACTGCAATTTTGTTATTGTATTGCTGCCCCCATCTCTGCTAAATATGGCTTTTGAAATGTAAATCATATCATGTTCTCAGAGATGCATATGACACCCTCAGCACTGTTCCTCTTTGCACTTCAAAGAGCTGTGTGGTCACACTTTGCATCTCAGCAAAATCGCAATATTTGCCTTCTGAAGATCTCCTTTAATGTGTACAATCAATCCCTGATAATATGTTTTGGGTTTTTGTTCCCTGGAGTCTGTTAATTTTAATGTTGCTACAGGTCATCAGGAAACATAATCTCTTCTTTTTTAATTTCTCAGTGAGCGTGCCTGAGGGGAGAGCAACACAAGAGAGGACAGTTGAACATCACCATTGGCCAAGACCTGAAAAAATGGTGCTGGATGAACAGAGTATTAGAACTTAATTTTAAAAGGGAAATAAAGTCTTGGCAGGCGATTTGCTTAATTTCCACATTCATCATGGCCCAAATCCTCTGGCTGGCTGGTTGATGGGACTGTCCAACGCTTCCCGTTGGGATTCAGTGCAGATCCTCTCTGCCTACGGATCAAAAGACCTGGGATCAGGTAGGAACTGGATGGTGCCTAATACGGGAATGGAAAGAGAAATGGACTCTGACGAGCTAAGATGGAAGTGACTTGACAGCTCCAAGCTCAGCAGTTGTCTCCAGTAAGGACAGGTTAAGCGGGAATCTCAAGCTTCGCTGGGAGAGCAGTATGCAGGAAGCTGGTTTTCAGGCCACAAATGCTTTCACAGGTAAGGACTTCAGCTCATAGTTTTGGGACGGTTTACTGGAGTTTTGAAAATAAATTGAATAGGTCCTGACTGTCATTAGCACCTTGTAGTATTTCCAGTTTAAATAATATTTTAAAACAGTTCACTTGAGGTGTTCCTCAAGTTTGTTACTTGTATTAACAGTGAGTAACACAGTTACCTGTATTTCAAGGCCTCTAAAACGGATGGCCAGAAGCCTTAGGGAAGGTGTATCTCAGCTTTCCTCATTAAAGTAATTAGCATCTTAACAAGTGGCCTCCTGGCTCAATATAGAATGTAGTCTGTTACGTTGTTCTTAAGTTCAACATCGGAGTTTGGTGAGGGTGCGGGATGGACACAGTTCGTATCAGGAGGTTTCTCAGAAACATGGCAGTGTAAAGCTTGATCTCATGGGCCAGAGCACATCTCTGGGCAGAACTTGTCAGGTACCTTCTAGTTGTACTGCCTGCCACCCCACATGTGCTGCAGTGCTTGAACTGTCAAAAACAGAGGATTTAAACTGTAACTGTTTCACCTCAGTCCAATGTATTTCCTTGCAGATACGCTGAAAATAATGTAATGAGAAAGGAGATACTAAGGTGGTGTGTCTCTCTGAGGAAAGCTCCCTCTAGTGTAAAGTCTGCTGGAGTTCATTCAGGCTTTCCCTGTCTGGGCTGGTTTCTGATTTGAGAGGTGGGAGAAAGAAATCAGGATCAGAAGATCCTGCTGCTTTGTTTCCACATCTGCTGGCCAGCTGAGATCCTGTAAGAAATGATTAGAAAATCAACTGTATATTGCTCTTGCTTTAGTAGGTCTACATAATAGATTTGTACCACAGTGAAAGTTAGTGATGTGTGAGACGTTTATTTTTCCAATTTGAAATTTTTGCCTTTAGAAGTTTACTGGATTGGGGGTTGTACATATGGGAAGATAATTTTCTGTCTTGAGCTGCTTTAAAACCGTTCATTTTACTGTGGGCAGGCCCCCACTTTGTCCCTTCCCAAAGCAGATCCACTCGCAGAGGCTGGTCCCTCCCTTCTGGCAGCTCTGTGTCCATCTGTCTGCACCAGCATATCGGTTTGGAGTGTCAGTGTAGTTCTGAACCGTCTCCATTGCCTCATGTTGCTTTGATTTACAACACAGTTTCCGTGCGTGTCAGCGAGACGTGTCTTGAAGGAGAGGAAAAGGGAAGCTCTGCTCCACATGTGCTCCGGCACTGCTGGGACATGTGAAGTCTGGGACCATCACAGGGCCCTCCCACCTCTGCCTGGCCAGCAGCACACTCCTACAGCTCCCCACTGCTGTTCTTGTCCCATCTGTGCATTTTCCTCCTGGCTGCTCTCTGCCAACCCTCAGCTCATTCCTGGAAGTTTTTGCCACTCCTTTCTCTCCACCAGAATTCCTACTGTGTGTGGATATCTGTTCTCTTCCTTACCTGCCCTGCCTTCTGTGGCTCTCTCCTTTGTTGAAAACCTTATTACCTTTATCACCCTTGCAATACTGTACTATTTTCTTTCCACCTTTACACTCTTGCCACAGCATCTGCTATCCTTTAGCTCCCAGAAGGCAGGGGTTGTTGGCACTGTGATCAGGGTGCTTGCGCAGCAGGGTGTTGGAAAGCTGGTAACCTTATGACTACTGCTGGGTAGAAGAGACCTGGCAAATAGTGCTGCATAAAATTCAGGGGGATGAAACTGGGGTCCCTGGAGGCCCAGGACAAGTCAGACTGTGGTGACAACCCAGACCTATCCTGGAGACCTTAACAGCATGAAGGTTGCTTGGTCACTTGTAGGGAATTCTTACATTCTTTTGAAGTTCCTCTCAGGTAAAGATGTTAATAAACATTTTCAAATCTTGGTAATTGTAACTAAAGAATTATTAAACATTGAGTTAAGTTGCAACATACATTTAGGAGACTTGTGAACAGGAGACTTGTAAAGGAAACAGGTTGAAATATCATTGCTTTATTTGAGGAGAAGGCAAGGATTTCTGTTTCTTCCAACTTGTATCAAAATAATACCTGTATTTGCTTTTTGGAGATCTTTCTTGTTCCTTGATAGATTTATATAACACATTCGGCAATAAACAGGGAGTAGGTATATATTTCTTAGAGAAATTAATTGGACTCTGTTATGCAACAACACAGTTACGCAGTAAAAGTGTAATGGCAGGTGCACATGTTTGCTCCTCTGATCCTTACTATATTGCTCCTTTTGTTTTATTGGAATGCCAGTTTAGCTGTAGGAGAAAACAGTAGCTGCTAGCGGCAGAGGGGGCATGACCACATTCAGAAAGGAGCTAATTTGTACAGAAAAAGCTTTGATATCTGAAACCTGTGCAGTGTCAACACTGAATGTAGCCATGCTAAGTGATTGCAGCTATTGCAACAATCAGAGTAACCATTTCAATTTACAACTGAATAGAGTGTTGGCAAAAGAAGCCGGGGAGGACAATGCCTCTGGGTAGCCACCTTCAGAGTATTTCATAAACCTCCTTTCCACCTTGCTAATCACTGTGACCTGGAAAAGCTTACAGTTAAAGCTACGAGATATTTTGATCCTGTCTGCGCACTCATTTTACTGGCACAGATGCCGAAGTTGCCCTTTTTCACAGATAGCTTTTGTTCCAAGAGATGGGCTTGTCCAGTCACTTTATTATATATCACCAAACAGTAGCTTATGGTTAGAACTTTTTCACTTTACTGGCTAAATACTAATTTCAGTAGATCATACAAGTATAAAAGGTTCAGGATTACCGAATGTAGAAAAGGCAATGGAAGGAAAGTGCTCTTAGCCTTGATTAGGAAAGAGATGGCTGAGCCTATGATGGTAAAAGGCAATTTGAGTGATAGCAATCATGAAAGAGCGAGCTTATCATTCTTTAGAAGACAAGAGAGAACTTGAGAATAAAAGCAATAGTATGCAAGAAAGTAGACTGCATTCAGCTCAGAGAACTGATAGGTAACATTTCTTGAAAAACAAATTAAGAAATTCAGGAAGGCTGGCAATTTCTAAAGGATGTAACATTTTATTTTCCAGTCACAATAAAAAATATTAAAAGCACAAATAAAAGGTGTCCTAATAAAAAAGTGGAAGAAGATACAAAATTGCATGATCTGAAAATTGAAGACTTATACAGAAGGTGGAAACTATTACTGGAGATGAGTGTAAAAGAACAATTAGAAGAATTAGAAGAATGCAGGAGCCAAATCAGGTAGGCCAAGGCACAAAACAAAGCACAACTAATGAAGGACACGGTGAGAAGGAAACATGCTACGTTCTCAGTAGTAATAAGAGGAAGACTCAGTTTCTGGACTACTAGTTGAGAGGGCATGACAAAACTTCATGATCTGATACTGCAGAGAGGACCAAGTAGTTGCTGGCATTTATTTTTTTTTTTTTGCCAGAAAGGGTGACTTGTAATCGTATGGCAAGAGAAGGATGACTACCTTGAGAAAGATAAGAATTCCAACTAGAGCAGGACAGAACTGATTATAAACTAATGAGATAGGATAATAGGTATTTTAGAACAAGCTGGAGCTTATTAAATTATCTCTCCAACATAAAGTGAAATAGCCAACGCAATGTCTGAGCAATTAGTGGTTACACTGGAGAACAGCGTAGGTTCAAAAGAGCTGTGAAAGAGCAAACACTTCATCTATAAGTAAACTGTCCCGGGTCCTTCTTTTTCCCCCTTGGAGTGTATAGCTTACCTTAAATTATTGAGAAAAAAGTTTGAATCAAATAATCAACTGATTTTTTTTTAATAAATAGCCTGTAGATAATAAGATGATAAATAAGTTTGCATGGTTTTTTTTTTCCAGAAGGTACCTTGTCAGTGGAGCTGAATTTCCCTGTAAGTAGAGAAATAGCATATCTTGATTTTTGGAAGGCTTTTCACCCTTTCATAAACCAAGGTGGCAATATGGGCTACAAGGTGGATACACAGTTGTCTGGAAAGCTGTTCTCAAAATAATTACTAGTGATTCATAGTCAGACTAGAAGGATATGTCAAGTGGGATTCTGCCCTGGATTGCCTGAAAACATTCAATATTTTAATTAATGACTTAGATGATAGAATCTGCATGCAAAATTTCCAGATGACACCAACCAGGGAAAGGATATAAACCCTTTGAGCACAGAATTAGAATTCAAAATTAATGTGGTGTATTGGAGAACTGATCTAAAATAAATATGATGCAGTTCATCAAGGACAAATTCTAAATTGTGGTTGGGCAGGAATAATCAGCTGTGCAAATCAAAATGTAGAATAACTGGTAAGGCAGCAGGTTTGCAGAAAACAGATGGGCAGTTGCAAGAGTTCAGAAAATGGCTATGAATCAACAATACTATGCCATAAATGTTATGCGAGAATATATGGACAAGAGTTTGCATGTAAGACATGCAAAATAATTTTTCCACTCCACTTGGCATTTGTGTGGCTGGTGTAATGTTTCTACCCTGAGCAGTGCTCTTCAGGCCTGTTGGAAACATCCAGAGAAAAGCAAAAGGAAAGGCTGGAGGTCTAGACAACATGACCCTTGAGAATTGAAAAAAAGTATTTTTTTAGGCCAGAGCAGTAATTCTCAAACTTTCTGAAGATGTTTTTCCTGTGTTCCCATGAAGCAGTGGGGATTTGTGCTGGGACATATATCTGATGCACTGAGCTACATGGCAAGATGTGGCCATGATACAGCAGTGCTTTGGTGGGATGGTCAGCAGGACCACCTTGCTTACACACTTCTTAGCTGCCATGAAGTACTACACCTTCTGCCTTGGCCACTCTCAGTGCTGTGCCAGTGCCAGGGTAACAGTGGTGAGGATCCTGGACAGCCAAGGTCTATTTTTAAAGTTAGCTACTTCCTTTACCAGTGCATGTTTTGAGTGCTGGTTTAGGAGAACAGTGTGATTCTGAAATCAACTGTCCATCGTTGGAGAGTGTGTGGCACAGCAACATCCAGGATGATCAAAGGATGAGGTGAACACTATGGGATGGATTAGGAATCAGTGTGTGAAGCCTCCTGACCTTGCAAGGTCAGTTTAGGTCCATGAGGATTTTATTAGCTCCATCTCAGCACAAGCTCTGTCAGACCTGGGCAGACTTGGAGGCATTCCTGCCCTGTGACCCTCAGCACTGCTAGAGGGATTATTAGCTCTGGCACTATGGAAACCAGAATAAATAGTAAGAGGTTGCTCCGTGCAGTGGGCCCCTGCCCTTCAGTCTAGTGCTGACTTTTCCTGTCACCTTCTGATCCCATTCTGTCATAGCTTCATATCTTCTCCCTCACACCTTTCCCTGTGGAAGTGATGGCACCCTCAAATCTTTCCATAATCCCTTGCAGCCTTATGTCTCAAGGTCACTGTTACTGAAGCTTGACCTTGGGCCATATCTAGAGAGACAAAGTTACTCACAAGGAGCAACTCCTCAGTTTGTCTGATACACCCCCAGGCCCTGCTTTAGCAGAGAAACTGAACTCATCTGTTACGAGATCCTCATGCTCATAGGAACGCAGCTTGGTGGAGCTTCTCCAGTCCCCTCACCTCTGCTCTGTATCCCCCTGGCACTTTGGCTTTCTGTTGCCTTTCTTGTCTTGTGTTTCATGCATTCCCAACCTTGCTCCACCTCTTCCCCCATCAATGCCCAAATCACCTCTCTCTCTACTGAAGCTCCTTCATCCCTCCTTGTTCGTACATCTGATCTCACTTCCAGATTTCCTAACCTTCTGGTAATCTTCCTGCTTTTCACTGCTCTCCTTCACCTTCTTTTGTTTCCAGACCTCTCATTTCCAGACCAACTCACTACAACTTAATTCCAGATTGTCTAAAGCCCTTTCCCCCTCTTTTCTAGACTCAACCCTTCCTCTCCTTGTCTGCCCTTCTCTGGGGTGAGGACTTTTTCCCACCTCATTTCTCTTCCACAGTGACTTCTGCTGGTTTGTGTGTGAACTTTTTTTTTGCAGAAAGGCTCTCTGATAGCCTGCTGCTCAGTTTGGCTTCTCTCCCTGCATCTTGTTTTGCTTAACTGTTGGTGTTTTGGGTGGAGATGTCTCTGGCATGGGGGTGGTAGTTCCAGAATAGGGAGGCTCCTTGAGGGAATTACATGGGAGACAAGATTAAATTGCTCCAGCAGATTGCATATGACCCAGTTGGCCATTATTCGTTTAGAGAATGGAAGGGTGAGGGAAGATGTGATAACCGTTTAAAAGTCTATGGAAATTTCATGTAAAGAGGAAGGTAATAGAAACTGTTTTCCAGTTCTGCTGGGATAGAGCATGAAGTAACAGACAAGCTTGCTGTGGTGGAGAGGTTGAGGTTAGATATTAGGAAAATCTTCCTAATGGTAAAGATAGAACTGCAGCCGATTGCCTAGGGAGGTTGCAAAGTCTCCGCCACTGAAGGTTTTTAAGACCAAGTTAGACAAATATCTGTCAGGAATGGTTTATGTATACTTGGTCTTGCCCTGGGGCAGGGGAATGGACTTCATGAGAGCACTTCCAGCCTTACTTTTCTGATTGTGTTATTGCTGGTTCCCGGGATAATAAATGGACATTTTTAAAGTTAGTGAACCACCTGCACTGCTCTATCTTCTCAGTGTTTAAGTAGATTCTGTTGAGCTCTCGGAATAATTGATAAAGGATAGATTAAGAGTCTTAGGTGTTTAAAGTCTTTACTCTTTTTGCTGGAGTATTGCTCCATTGCATTCCTTCTAGCCTGGCCTTCTTTAAACATCTTATTTTGGAGGGGTGTGACATATGTTTCTATGTCTGTGCAACTTGTATAGAAATATTTTAATGTTACAGAAATACTGCATCTATTCTGTTTCACAGTGTGCAAGTATTTTAAGAAAAGCTTTTACCACTCTTAGATAGCAAGCATATTTAAAAGGTAATTGTTAAGAATAATCAAAAATAGCGCAAAGCCAAAGCAAATACCCTTTGAGGTTGTTTTCTTTATTATGAACAAAACTGTGCAATTTACTGAGCATCAAATAAACTGGTGTCTCTGCTGCTGAAGGTAGCCTTCTTCCTTGGAATTATAATTGAGGCTCCATGTAAAACAGCAAACCAGGTTTGAAATGCCTTCTACCAAGTATATAATGTAATTAATATTAAAAGCAGTTGAAAACTCATTTATACATTAACACAGGTCTCCCACATCGCTGCTGTCATTATTTGCATGATTATCAATTACAGATAAACATTGCATTTAAAAAATGTAACTTGAATATGTAGCTGAGCGTTCTCATCCCTCTCAGTTCCAGTTTTGTTTTCATCCGCCTCTTGAAGCTGGTCTGGCCTTCCTAAAATCTCTGCAATTTTCTGAACAAAAGCATTCCTATTTTATGAATTTTCAAGGTTACTATGTCACTCACAGACAACTCTTAGTGTCTCTTAGTTCTTGGGAGAAACAGATTGCTTTTTGCAATGCCCCTTACTCAGCACACAGATAGTAACAGATCACATTCCATTGTATTCTCTCAGATATTTTATTTAGAGTGTGCAATTTTTGGACTACAGATAGTATTCTCAGCAAAAATACATGAAAGAAGATATAACCTTAGTCTCTAAGAGTTCGCTATCTAAATATGTTACATTCTGTAGCATTCAGCAAAACTGTTTTAAGTATAGTAATGCATAGCTTGGAAGTCTCTTCATTAGGGTTAAATACTTTAGTAGAATTACGGGAGAGAGAGAAACTGTGAAAATTAATTCCTGAGTGCTGGTGCCATGTGAGAGTGATAAGCTTTGGTCACAACCTAGTTGTTTTGTTGTCCTTAAGATCAGTGATCAGGGCAGCAATGCTTTCTGCTTTGGGTCATACTTCAAATGTGGGAGGTCGGCTTTTAAGTTTTGATCCCAAACTTTGTGGAGCTAAAACATTGTGTTTTCTTCTTTCTTTCCTTCCACCTCAAGAAAACAGATTGTTCTCTTCAAACGTCTGATTGAAAGACTGTTTAATCTGTAACTGGACAAGTACTGCTTTTGCTAATTGAACTGTGGCAGTCCTCATGCAAATAGAGGGGCATTTCACACAGGCCAAGGATTTCATATTTTAAATGCTTCTCCTTTCAAATTTTATTTATCTGGGGTACAAGACCTCCTTGCCTGTTTGCTTGTTTCATTGAAGTACTACATCCTTGTCCACTTGGGAAGAATGGGAGAATTTGGGTGGCAGTCACTAGCAGAAGGTGACCTTGCTGGGTGAAGCCACCTGGTGCTCAGAGAAAGGCAGAAAAGGAGCCAAGAGGACTCCAGAGGAAATGCAGTGGTGTGGTGCCCTGTGAAACACCTTGAGAGACACTGATCTCAGAAAAGGATCTTCCACAGACCTTAAATCATCATATAACACCATCCATATTAATATTCATCCTAAAATTATTACTGTGATGTGGAAGGATTTTTAATTTTTAAATTATTTTAAAATTAATACTTGAATTAATTTAAATTCCATGTAAAAGTGCTTTAATTTTCAGTCTCAGTGTAGTCTTGGCTATATGTGGGTGGTCCACTTGCTCTTATGACAGTCCAGTGCCCAAATGAAAGGCTGTGGATTGTGCAGGCCAGGGTGAAAGATGTTTCAAATTTAGAGAAACATCATGGCCAATGCCATTATTAAAATTATTTTATGAAGTAGTGTATTGCTGGAAATGGCAAACTTCTCCTTCCCAAAGTTAGGAGAGAGAATGCTCCAGCATGTTCAGGGAGGATGTTGAGCCTGGATCCTCACCTTTGAGAACTGTTTTTACTTGATAATGTTCAGCTGTAGCATTACCATTTGCAAAGCTGACGGTTCTTTGGAAATGCCCATCTGCCATTTCTCATTTTTTAATAGTACGTGTCACGGTGCCTTCGCGTGGTACAACTTAATCAGCCAAATGGCCAATTCCAGACTGAAGATGACAATAAATTCAGCCGTAAATATGCTACATTTCAGTGTCTAATCATAATAAAAAGGCAGACTTTTTTGAATGGACAAAATGAATGTGTGGCCCTCAAGTAAAACCCAGAAAACAAAAAGGGGTGATAATTGATTGTTAAATTGGCAGTGTATGTTTTCTGTTAATTCTTTCTAATGAATTAGGTT
>NW_020799095.1:96823951-96824910 GCF_003259725.1 Athene cunicularia | reverse complement strand
GGGCGGGCGGCGTCCTGCAGGGGGAGCCGCGGGGGGCCGGGCCGGGCCGGCGGCGGGAGCCCTGCTGAGGTGCTGCCGCCTCGCCGCGGAGCACCAGCGTGAGGCGGGCTGGAAATGCATTTTCCTACACACTTAAAAGGGCTAAGAGACGAAGCATAAAACCTAAATGGATGCAGAGCTGCTGAAGCACTCCACTGCGGGCGTTTGGAAGCTGAGGAGGTACAGCGGCTGAGTGGAAACACGAAGTGATACGAGCCCAAACCTAATGTTATTAGTGTTGCCATGCACTCAGCTCCAGGCGGGGGTGTTTTGAGTGAACAGCGTGAGGTGAAGTTTTGGTCTAAGCAGGCCGCTTAACCTGATACTTGTCAGTTCTCTTTTACAGTAAAATAAATAGTGTGAATTTGTGTCGCGTTTCCTTGTTGTATGCTGTAGCAGTGTCTTTACAAATCAGAACTTGCAGTTTGGGTAAACAGAGAAGTGAAAATATCTGACGGTGCAGGATGAATGTTGTGGTGAAAAAGCGTAAAAAGTTATGGAGGAGAAGGTAACACTGTGTATACAGAGTTAAATGTTATAGTTGCTCCTCTGATACTTACACCGTTTTACTTCTTAGGAAAAGAGGCCAGGACACATGGGGATTAATTTAGTTGTCAGGCCTTTTTTTGTCACTGTTGGGTTTGGTTTTTGTTCAGAGCGATGCTGCTTATGGTGGACACAGTCCTTCCCCTGAGCCTTTCTACGAGTGTGCGTGTTCCAGTGGCTGTATGGGCTGCATCTCCCATGCAGGGGCTAGGCTTTCCTCTCAGAAGCACTTTGTACCTGAGCACCATAGATCCACCATGCACATAACCCACGCTGTGCTCCCAGGTTTTCTCCCCAGCACTGCCCAACCCCTGCTCCAAACCCGTTCTAGTGATATTCCCACCCTCTTTAATTTCTACTCAACTCTCAGCAAT
>NW_020799095.1:96821602-96823901 GCF_003259725.1 Athene cunicularia | reverse complement strand
ACCAAGTATATAATGTAATTAATATTAAAAGCAGTTGAAAACTCATTTATACATTAACACAGGTCTCCCACATCGCTGCTGTCATTATTTGCATGATTTTCAATTACAGATAAACATTGCATTTAAAAAATGTAACTTGAATATGTAGCTGAGCGTTCTCATCCCTCTCAGTTCCAGTTTTGTTTTCATCCGCCTCTTGAAGCTGGTCTGGCCTTCCTAAAATCTCTGCAATTTTCTGAACAAAAGCATTCCTATTTTATGAATTTTCAAGGTTACTATGTCACTCACAGACAACTCTTAGTGTCTCTTAGTTCTTGGGAGAAACAGATTGCTTTTTGCAATGCCCCTTACTCAGCACACAGATAGTAACAGATCACATTCCATTGTATTCTCTCAGATATTTTATTTAGAGTGTGCAATTTTTGGACTACAGATAGTATTCTCAGCAAAAATACATGAAAGAAGATATAACCTTAGTCTCTAAGAGTTCGCTATCTAAATATGTTACATTCTGTAGCATTCAGCAAAACTGTTTTAAGTATAGTAATGCATAGCTTGGAAGTCTCTTCATTAGGGTTAAATACTTTAGTAGAATTACGGGAGAGAGAGAAACTGTGAAAATTAATTCCTGAGTGCTGGTGCCATGTGAGAGTGATAAGCTTTGGTCACAACCTAGTTGTTTTGTTGTCCTTAAGATCAGTGATCAGGGCAGCAATGCTTTCTGCTTTGGGTCATACTTCAAATGTGGGAGGTCGGCTTTTAAGTTTTGATCCCAAACTTTGTGGAGCTAAAACATTGTGTTTTCTTCTTTCTTTCCTTCCACCTCAAGAAAACAGATTGTTCTCTTCAAACGTCTGATTGAAAGACTGTTTAATCTGTAACTGGACAAGTACTGCTTTTGCTAATTGAACTGTGGCAGTCCTCATGCAAATAGAGGGGCATTTCACACAGGCCAAGGATTTCATATTTTAAATGCTTCTCCTTTCAAATTTTATTTATCTGGGGTACAAGACCTCCTTGCCTGTTTGCTTGTTTCATTGAAGTACTACATCCTTGTCCACTTGGGAAGAATGGGAGAATTTGGGTGGCAGTCACTAGCAGAAGGTGACCTTGCTGGGTGAAGCCACCTGGTGCTCAGAGAAAGGCAGAAAAGGAGCCAAGAGGACTCCAGAGGAAATGCAGTGGTGTGGTGCCCTGTGAAACACCTTGAGAGACACTGATCTCAGAAAAGGATCTTCCACAGACCTTAAATCATCATATAACACCATCCATATTAATATTCATCCTAAAATTATTACTGTGATGTGGAAGGATTTTTAATTTTTAAATTATTTTAAAATTAATACTTGAATTAATTTAAATTCCATGTAAAAGTGCTTTAATTTTCAGTCTCAGTGTAGTCTTGGCTATATGTGGGTGGTCCACTTGCTCTTATGACAGTCCAGTGCCCAAATGAAAGGCTGTGGATTGTGCAGGCCAGGGTGAAAGATGTTTCAAATTTAGAGAAACATCATGGCCAATGCCATTATTAAAATTATTTTATGAAGTAGTGTATTGCTGGAAATGGCAAACTTCTCCTTCCCAAAGTTAGGAGAGAGAATGCTCCAGCATGTTCAGGGAGGATGTTGAGCCTGGATCCTCACCTTTGAGAACTGTTTTTACTTGATAATGTTCAGCTGTAGCATTACCATTTGCAAAGCTGACGGTTCTTTGGAAATGCCCATCTGCCATTTCTCATTTTTTAATAGTACGTGTCACGGTGCCTTCGCGTGGTACAACTTAATCAGCCAAATGGCCAATTCCAGACTGAAGATGACAATAAATTCAGCCGTAAATATGCTACATTTCAGTGTCTAATCATAATAAAAAGGCAGACTTTTTTGAATGGACAAAATGAATGTGTGGCCCTCAAGTAAAACCCAGAAAACAAAAAGGGGTGATAATTGATTGTTAAATTGGCAGTGTATGTTTTCTGTTAATTCTTTCTAATGAATTAGGTTAGGTAGCTGCTTTTTTTTTTTTTTTTTCTTCTTTTCTTTTTTTCCCCCTCCCCCTTTAAGAGAAGAGATGGGATATGACATTCAGGCTCTGCCCGCGGCCGTCTGAGGGCATTTTCAGTGCTGAAAAGGCCGAGGGTAGCGCTGCCGCAGCTGGCGCTTCAGGCGGAACATCCGCCTTCGGCCGCCGCCCCTGAGGGCGCCCACAAATCCCGCGCAGCACCCCGTCGGGTGCGTGTCAGCGGGCACACGCCGCACCCCGCGCCGCGGGACGGGGACGGGCGGAAGAAGAGGACTAGGAC
>NW_020799095.1:96775793-96821552 GCF_003259725.1 Athene cunicularia | reverse complement strand
GCACCAGCGTGAGGCGGGCTGGAAATGCATTTTCCTACACACTTAAAAGGGCTGAGAGACGAAGCATAAAACCTAAATGGATGCAGAGCTGCTGAAGCACTCCACTGCGGGCGTTTGGAAGCTGAGGAGGTACAGCGGCTGAGTGGAAACACGAAGTGATACGAGCCCAAACCTAATGTTATTAGTGTTGCCATGCACTCAGCTCCAGGCGGGGGTGTTTTGAGTGAACAGCGTGAGGTGAAGTTTTGGTCTAAGCAGGCCGCTTAACCTGATACTTGTCAGTTCTCTTTTACAGTAAAATAAATAGTGTGAATTTGTGTCGCGTTTCCTTGTTGTATGCTGTAGCAGTGTCTTTACAAATCAGAACTTGCAGTTTGGGTAAACAGAGAAGTGAAAATATCTGACGGTGCAGGATGAATGTTGTGGTGAAAAAGCGTAAAAAGTTATGGAGGAGAAGGTAACACTGTGTATACAGAGTTAAATGTTATAGTTGCTCCTCTGATACTTACACCGTTTTACTTCTTAGGAAAAGAGGCCAGGACACATGGGGATTAATTTAGTTGTCAGGCCTTTTTTTGTCACTGTTGGGTTTGGTTTTTGTTCAGAGCGATGCTGCTTATGGTGGACACAGTCCTTCCCCTGAGCCTTTCTACGAGTGTGCGTGTTCCAGTGGCTGTATGGGCTGCATCTCCCATGCAGGGGCTAGGCTTTCCTCTCAGAAGCACTTTGTACCTGAGCACCATAGATCCACCATGCACATAACCCACGCTGTGCTCCCAGGTTTTCTCCCCAGCACTGCCCAACCCCTGCTCCAAACCCGTTCTAGTGATATTCCCACCCTCTTTAATTTCTACTCAACTCTCAGCAATGATAAATAAACTAAATGTTCAGTTTCTGGTAGGATCAGTTAATAGGGTGTAGCCTTCAAGCCCTGACAGCCTCTTACAAACACCCAAAGATACTCTTTGCCCTGGAAGAGAATATGACACCAATCTGATGTATGTGTAATAACACTACTGCTTTCTGAGATCCATTTTCCAAAGCTGTGCTCATGTAGGGCTGGGAGACTGCTGATTTCTGAACTAAGCAGGGTGTCTCGGACAGGTGGGCTTTGACAGTATCCAGAGCCCAGAAACTTGGGTTTTGATATCAAAGTAAAATTCCCCTTTCCTGTAGTCACCCCACTAATTTGACTGTAAAACTTATCCAGTAGTTTGGGCAGCTGAATCCCTAAGATTTTCTTTGAAAACCATCAATATGTGTTTCCCAGGGGGTTAAGCGGATGGATCTGGGTGTGAGTGGCAGCAGGGGCACTCTCCCTGCTCCTCGCAGCCTTGAGTCTGTTTCCATGCTCTCATGCTGGGATTAACAACCTGTCAACAGTGATAAACAGATTAAGCAGTATGCCTTTCATACATTGTAGGGTTTGGTTTTATTTCTAAAAATTTTCTGTCATATTGTGGGCTCTTTGTGTCCTTGGCTTTCTTGCTTTCTTCACTACAAAGTCACTCCCTTCTGATTTAAGGGCAAGAGTAGAAGAAGCTTTAAGGAGTGAGGAGTTAACAATGAGATTTTTTTCCTGATGAAAACACGCAGGAAGAATCCTACTCTATAGCCAGCATCTAAGCAGCATCTTCAATCCATGCCTCTGAGGATAAGCTCGTTTCTGTTGTTAATAGGTAAAATGGCTTCATTCAGTGCCATTTGATTGCTGACAGTGCTGTGTGCCTATGTGTTGTAGGTGCACATATGCTGAGATTGTGGGAGGAAGACCCACAACAAGGTACTGGCTTGAGGAAAGCCTGGAAGACTTGCTTGGATATGAATTGTTCAAGAATAATCTGTTTGTCCTGGAGGCTTAGACTCTATAAACGAGTAATTTATACTGGCTGAAGGTGTATTCCATCTTTGATTTAAATGAAAAAGTTGGAGTTTGTGCATGAGTTTCTGTTTTTCCCCTTTTTGAGCTTTATTGTACTTGATTTGTTTATTGCAAAATACTTCCGAGATAATATCAACTTCCACTTGCTCAGAGTGAGAATTTTAAGAGACACATGACCTGCCACAACAATGCAAGAGTAAGTGCAGAAAAACTTCACTGTTCTTAATTTAGGATGTAGGTGGCATCTGTGAACTAGACACTTTTTTTTTTTTCTGTAGAGATTGTAACTTTTGTGCCCAAACTAGTGCTGTTTATAGAAATTGTTGAAGAGTTTCTTTGTAATAAATAGGAGTAAGCTCCAACAATAAAGGCAGTAAGTATGATTCCTGAAGATGTTTTTATTCAGTGCCTTCTCTAGTGTATTCATGGAAAAAGTGACATAGCATTGACTTGGTGGCTTTTGTACAATCTCTCAAATATGTTAGTTTTAAAATACACTATTCTACTTTTTGATACCAACAAGTTAATGTTCTGTCAGACATATGACTCGTGCTTGTAGTGATCAGTGTTGCACCAGAGAATCTTCATCTGAGGTGAGGACCCTACTGTGCCATAACAGTGAAGGTCAGCCCCTTTTAAAATCTCAACATCAGAAAGAGGCACGATAGAAACAGAAAGAAGTACTGCTGTCCTCCATTTACAGATAGGCAACTAAGGCACAGATGAAATATTTACATGGAGTGAGCTAGAGAGCTTGGCAGACCTGAGAACTAAAACTACAGCCTCTGAATCTGAACCCAGTATGAAGGGTGAGATTATAACCACAAGTAGTAACATATTTATTTTTATCTCCAAGTCAGCAGTATACCTACTGCACTATTTTCTCATATTTCCTCTGTTGTATCTTTATTCTTTTTACTTGCTGCCATGAGGAGAAGAACATAAGTCAGTAGGATTTCTTGTGGAAACTGGAGGCTTGCTTTATGCCAGCATTGCTGGAAAGAATTTCTCTGAAGAAGAATTACAGCTGCCCATAAAATATGTGACATAAACAACCCTTCTATCTGCAAGTATTAATTGTGCATTGGGAAGAAGGGGATGCTGGGATACAAGACTACTTCAAGGATATGGGATATTACTTAAGGGCTTAAAAAAAGTATCTGTCATTGACTTGCCAACTAGAGAGTGGGATTATTGAAATTTATGGGAACAAAATTTAGTGAGATGAATACAAATAAAGCTGTCCATATTAGTTTCACTTCTTTTTCAAGGGTCTTTAAATGCAAAATATGATGTTCATTAATGTAATGCAGTCAGGTTTATTGCTTTGTGCTTTATACACGTATGGATCAGACTTATGTGGTGTCTTAAGATGTATTTTGAAGAGCCTCAAAAAGGTCTGTTCTTTATGTAACTTGCTTTCTCTGAAGGAAAAAAGGCAAGTTTTGTGGAAAGATCATATTTCATACTACAACTAGCGGTCTGTTTGGAGAGCAAACAAACAAGATACCAAAACCCACAAGTATTCAGGCATATGAGCCCTTCACCTCCAGGAAATTCAAGATTCTTCAGTTTGCTAAGGGCCCTCTTCTGCTACTTAAGCAAAACAGCATGAAAACCAGTCATGGACAGCCAGTGGGGAGAAAATTCTCAGGAAAGTGAAATTGGCTGTTACTGTATTAGCATTTTGCTTTCAGTCAGTACTGTGACTGTGAATGAAATAGCCCAGTTGTCCCCATTCGTGGCACTGTGGTTCAGCTCACAAGACAGCTTTGTTGCCAGCAGAGTAGCCAGTACTCACTAACAGAAGACTAGAGAAGGTGAAGTTGCACTTTTCTAGCTGCTCGGTACTTCTGACCTAATGAAGAGGCAGTGGGATGCTGGATGTGTTAATGAGAGAAATAAGAAAAGAAAAGTGAGACCTAGGGACAATACAGAAAATTGAAGTGGACTTGAAGAATTTCACCCTGAAAGAAATACATGTTTGAGCTTGCCACCTGGAAAGAGTGTTCATGGAGAGGCAGAAGAAAGACGTCAAAGCCTGACTTGGGATGGTTGCAGAAGGTAAAGCTGAAGATAAAATTAAATGTGCATACAGTGGTTAACATGATTCTCTTAACAGTGATTGCTGTCATTACAACCACACTGAAGTTCTGCCAACACTGGGTTAGAAAAACCTTTAAATACTTGTACAGGGAAAATTTCTGGAAATCTTATCCTTAAACTGACAGTCTTGAAACAGTTTCAACTGGGAAAGAGCTATACTCGTTTTTGAGAAGAATTTCATAACTCCAGTGTGTCGATTCTTAGTTTTTCTGTTTTTAGATACAGGACCACTGTCTAAAAGTTAGATCAGTGTGAGACTGTGTGGACATGACATGATGCCAAGAAATGAGTTCCCAGATATTTATAAATAAACTCTCGGTGTACTCCTGTTTTCCTTCCTCTTGACTTTGGTATTATCCCACGCATTTGCCCTCAGACTTTCTGTACTTTTTTATAGAGACACGAGTAGTAATTATCTTCTTCTGAATTTTATTCTTGAAGAAACTAGATCAATTATACAGTGTAATGTTGGTTAGGTTAACATCTAATAGCCATAGCTGTTAACCTCACATGTTCTTTTTATCTTTGTGGTAATAATGAATCGTTAAATTGAGTGGAGCAGTAATCCTTGAGATATAAAAGTAGAAATCATTTAATAAAGACATTCCAAAATTATAACCTTAAATATTCTTTTATTGATTAACATTGTGTGATATTGTCAATGTCTTATGACTGTTATGATGTTCAATTTAGACTGTGAGAATAATGTGTAGAATATTTGTGTACCCCGCTGCAGCAGGCATGCTTTTATTGTACTTGAATCTTTTAAGATTATTCTTTGGAAATTAGAAATTTAAAAAAGAACAAGGTAGTCTTTGTACAAATGGTAGAAGAGCTGCCATTTTAATAATGCTTGAACAGTTGTTAAGAACACTTAGTTTTGCTAAATGCATCTACCAGAAGAGACAAAATTGAATAATACGTCCATTTAATTTAGAAAGGAGTATTTCAAGTCTCATAATGTTAAAAATAATCAGATGTGCCTTTAATACAAAGGGAGGGTACATTACTGCTCTGGTCCACTATGAAAATAAATTTATGTATTTTCTCACCATGTGTAGATGTTCTAATATAGTGATGAGATTCTTACCTGCCATTGTTACCTTTGTTGATTAGGAATAACTAAATCCATTACTGTGAAGTGAGACAATAAACTCTCCCTCTCCCTCTCTCTCTCCTCCTCCCTCTCCCTCCTCCTCCTGCTCCTCCCTCTCCCTCCTGCTCCTCTCTCTCCCTCTCCCTCCTGCTCCTCTCTCTCCTCCTCCTCCTCCTCTCCCTCCTCTTTCCCTGTTACAGTTTGTTCTGCACCATTGTTGAAAGTCATAGTGTTTGGTTTTTTCCTTCTCTCAGGTTTCACAACAGAAGAAAACTTCACAAGAAATTACAGAGGTTATAACATCTGTCATGAGATTTCTATATTTTGAACAGGTCAAGTTTAGCCGTCACAGTTTGTGTATTAGGAAGAATTAAGGACAACGGAGACTGCATCCTTAAGAAAAGAATAAAAATTGAAGGAATACAGGCTAAAATAAAGCTGATTGGAAAATCTCTGACAATTATCACACTGAAGATATGACACAGCTTTGTTTTTCTTTTCTTAGTAGTAATAACACTTGGTTGCTTTGTCTCACGGCGATTTCCCTGGGAAAAAAGATGGATTTTACTTCCTATGACAGTGTAGTTGGAATTTGGAATTATTACTTTCTTAACAGCTTGATATCTGCTCCTGACCTACAGTTGTAGGTGTCGTGAAGAGTAAATTACATAAAATGTAGAGTTCAGATGTTGATATTAGCAGGTGCGTGGCTGCATAGTGTGTCAAATGTAATGTTTATCCTTAGATTTATTCTGCTGGACTTTATTGTTAGATATTTGGAGATTCAGTTTCCCCATAATGACTTATGCGGACAGTGGAAGACATTGCATCTCTGGTGACCTCATGGGTAGTCTTGTTACTGAGAAGAGCTGTTCTGTTTGCTGTGAAATATATCATGTTGAGCTATACATCCCTGTATAAGGTGGAAACTATATGGGTGGTAGTTTCTTTTATTAGACCGTTTGATTTAGTTAGAGAGAACAGACAAGCTGTGTGCATTGCAACTCCTTCTTCAGGTCATTGAAAAAGATCCTGAATGCCAGGTTTGCATGCTCCAAATGTTGCCTGTTTTTTCCACTTGTACCTGTTGGTCAATTAAAAGGTAACTTGTCTCTTTATAAAGCTTGCTTTGATTAAACTGCCATGTCTGTAGGAAACCACAACTTTGTAATTTCAGCCTTTGCCATTCAGGACACATTCCCTTATTTTCTTTGAACTGCCTGAGTTAAAATTACTTTCAGCCATTTTGCTTTGTGTCGAGTTCTCCCTTCACATTGTCTCACTCTGGGTATGGCCAGAAGGGCTGACTCTTCTACCTAAGTTCAAATCAAGTTGTGCTAAAAACCCAATGAAGCGGTTGAGCCTGCAATTTGCTTTTCAGTTTACGTTGTTTCCATCACCTGACACTTCACTGCAGACCTTATTTGTAGCCAAAGTATTTATTTTGTGGCCTGTCATATGTGATTCAAACAGTCTATTTAAAGCTTGGTTTCATGCTCCTCAGTTAAATCACCTTGGCTTCAGGGTGACACCATACAGCTTTGCATCCTTTTGAGGTAAATTTTCCTAGAGCAGGTAAGTCACTTCTTTGTAACACTTGCACTTTTCTGACAGTTTGAGCGTTCTTCCTTCCTCCTGATCACCCACTCTTCTCCGAGCTTTGCCTGCGCTCCACTAGTAACTTTGCTGTGGAAACCTTTTGGGGACCAACTGCAGTGCGCCCACTGGATACAATGCACAGAAGAGAAGTACTGGTCTCCTCAGAGCTGTGCTATGCATACGCCAGCATTCTCACCTCTTGCTGATGACTGGTCCAAAACAGAAGAGCCTTTGGCTAAGACTCGCCACCTCTCCTCAGGGGTTGCACTCCAGCTGGTAGCCTGAGAACCTGGCTGTATGCCTTTCTGCCTCTTCCCCGTGGAGAGGGGAGCAGGGGTCAAACAGAAGGCTTTACTGGAAACTGTGAAGTCTCCTCTTGCTCCAACTAACAGCCTGAGAGACTGGCTTTTGCTAGCTCCAATGGTCCTGCCAAGACTTGACCAAGCTGGCTGTAGTGATTTCTGTGGAAGAGCTCTGCTAAAGAGTAAGTGATTGGGAGAGCCCTTCTACCAGCGTATAGACTGCTGTGTGGTTTTGAGTTACAAGATGTTGTGAAGAAGAACGAGATTTTTTGGAAGAGTGCTGTTTGTCTTCCTGTAGGAGACGTGATCATGCGTCCTAGGAGCCCTATTGCAAAATTGGGATTCATATTTGCTAGCTTTGGTTAGAAACTTCCTGTCATCAGACTGTCTGAAGGGGCTCTGCTTATGCCATTTAACACTTTCCCTTGTGTGGTAGCAAGGTATGCAAGTATTTGTGATTCAAATGTGTGTAAACTGATGAACAAAAATGTGGCAGAAAATGTAGCATTACCAGGTAGGAGCAGAAATTGATTTGGGATCTTGAAATCTAGATTTCCTGAGCTTTAACATCATGTGTTACTCTCTCATTTATTCTATTTTTATAAAGAATACATGGAGAACTTGCAAGAACCATTATGTAAGGGTTGGGGTTTTTTTTGGTTGGTTGGTTTTTTTGCAACCACTTAAGCACATTTTGCACTTAAAATTCTCCCACTACTGCTTCATAAAACTGTAACTTCTACTAAGAAAGGAAGTTTTAATACTAAAATAGAATTTTTTTTTGTTGTTCCTGTAGTAACTCTCTTCTTTTAGTATTAAACTAGTAACCTGGAAGCTTGGAAAATTTTATGGAACAAGTTTTAAGACAAACACATGGTAAATTTTACATTTCATGAGGAAAAAGATAACCTATGAAAAACTTAGAAATATCAGTTATAAGGAAGATGTATCTAAGGTGCAGAGTACAGATTGGCTGAGAACTTATACAAACTTCTAAGAAACTTAAATGTTATGTTTCAATGTAATTTTCTATCTAATGATTTATTACAATGCCAAATAATGTTGCTAATATCAATGACAAACCTTACATCAATTATTACAAAGTTTGGTTTTTGTGCTGAGTGCAATGTAGCCAGTCTCTATATGACATTTGTGTATAATATGCATTATTTCTATTATGGAATCCAGAAAGCAGCTATGGCAATTCAACAGCTCAGTCACAAACTCTTCTGACTTCTCCCTTTTTGTTATGGTTAGTAATAATTTTTGTGTGTTAAAAAATAGTTGTTAATATTTTTAAGCTTGACTTAGTTTTAATTCTAGACCAGTGTCTGTTGGCTGTGGTAAAAAGGAGGGAAATATATATATATATGAAGCTCATTTTCAGAAGCTAACTGGTAGTGCTAGAAAAATTATGACCTTATCAATATCAGTTCAGTCTGAAAACTTGTGTACCATAAGGGTGTTCTCTGCACGGTGAGAGAAAGTAGGAAAATAACTGGATGCAAGGCAGAGGGGAAGCTGACACACAAATCAGGCTGTCTCCTTTTGCCCCTGCAGGTAATGTTGCATGCATCAGGACTTTGCTTACTGCACAAGGTGTTCTCCTTCAGTACTAAATCTGCCAGCTCAGTAAATCCCAGACATGCTTAATTATCCTGTTCATTTTTCTGGAATAGGGGAACTGGGAGAGGCACCTGGATCTGTCATGTGCTGCAAATACATCTGCACAATTTATGATTGTGACTGCAGAGGAGACTCCTTTCCATCAGCATTGGTGCCGCTTGCTCACTTGGAGTTGGGGAGCATTGGTTGGTGTAGGGCTGGCATGCATTCGCAGAAAATCATGGTCCCTGTTGCGAGGTGTAGTCCTATGTCATCTTGAAAGTCCTGTTACGGTCCTATTACAGTCCCATTGGAATTGGGCAGTTGAGGTGAGGTACATACTGTCACCACTGTGTTAGGGAGCGAAAACATAATGTAAAATGAAAGTGAATTTGAGCCCTTGACCAATTGGTACTAGTGGCGGAACTGGCAATAAAATAAAATGTCCATTCAGGTTTTATTAGCAATTTAAGCCAAGAGTTACTGGTCTCTGTTCACTTGTAGGTCTTAAAATTATCCTTCCTTGACATGCTGGGGAATAGAATAATAAACCAAAAGCAATCTGTAGCTATATTCAGTTGCCTGCTAATTGTGCTTTTATTTTTACTCCTCTTCAAAAACTTTCTCAGGGTTCTGGAGGCTCAGCATATTTATCATGATGGCTGCAGCAGAAGTCTCAGAGAGGTTCTTTCAAACCTTCACACCTTTCCCATAAATTAGTGATTTAGCAGTGCAATTTTTTAAAAATTCTGAACTGTCCCAGAGCTATCATGAAATGATAGCTGTCTCACGCCCAGTTTCATGGCCTTCAGGGGTGGAGAGGTGACAGGGTCACGGACAATTGACACAGGCTCTGACACACAATATTTTAGACAAGACATCATGGCAGCTTTCCATCCTTATGACACCTCACATACCCTGCTACTACTCTTTTGCTCCATGCAGAGATAAAGCATTTTCATTTATCTAACTACTTTAATTTGAAATAGCTGGTGAAGATGTCATCGGGGACAAAGACATCCTTTTATATGGGTGCAAGAAATTCATAACCATTCTTCCTTCCTCATTGAAATCCTGATCTCTTCAGTCTTGTAGTGAACATTAGCTTTATTACTGGCTTCACTGAGTATGAAGAATAGATCCTGAATGAAGTGAAGGATGTAGAAAGAATATGGATTAGTCTTCTAAAAGAATACTGCTCAGGGTTTCTTCTTGAGATGCTGTTATCTGCCTCAGGAAATGAAATATAAACAAGGTAAAGCTAGTTATATACTAACATAAATGTTCTTCATACGTAGTTGAAAACAGACATTTGGAACCACATCTGAACAAAAAAAAAGTGACTTTTCATGCAAGATGAGATATGGAAGTGTTTAGTTTTACTTTTTCTTTGATAGGGATAAGTATTTGGACTAAATGGAGGTGAACAAGAGCATTGTATCTCATCTGATAGCTGTCTGGGTGGCACAGCTGAAACACCAGCCAGTTTCCATTGAATATATCTCTACAGATAACAGAAATTAAGTAATAGTTGATGAGGTTTAAAAAACTAATGGAACTAGAAAATTATTAAAATAATTAATCAGTAGAGATTCTTGTCAACACTGAGACACATGATAATGTTACTCAGTTTGCTAGTACCTTCCTTCTTAAAGTCATTACAAGCTTTACATACCTGAATCATTTCAGTAGTGGCATTGTCATTATTCTTATTCTTATTCTTATTCTTATTCTTATTCTTATTCTTATTCTTATTCTTATTCTATTATCATCTCAGCTCTAGATATGCTGAGAAAAGTCAAAAAGCTTGACCAACATCATATAAACCAGAGGAAAACTGCAGCTAAGACTTTTTGTTTCAAGATCTTAGAAAATCTTATGTGACTTTTCAGAAAGAAAAATTTCTAGAACTATTACTTAAGACAGCATAATAGTTTTTCCCCTTAGGTCTTTTGGTACACAACTTTATGCATTACCTTCATGCTGCTCCATGTCAGGGAGCATCTGTGTTTTACAAACCTCGGTCTTGCGTACTTTGCGAGTGTAATGGTCCAGTACTGTAGGCTGCTCCCTCTTACAGCAACTGGAATAGCCAGCAAACCTCTTTTCTTCTGAACATTATATGGAAATAATTGAGGCCATCTTCTTGTTTGGCCTGCTGATTTTGTATGCAGACATCAAGTATTAAAACGGAAACTGGAAAATTGTAGTACAGTCTGTTAGGAATATTCCATGTATGCTTGGAATGTGCTTTTTTTGCCCTGCATTGCCTAATGCACATCATACATTATATAATATATCGTTGATACATGGATTCAAAATCAGATGATACTCTGTTTAAAATAAAAAATGTGTTTTCTATTGACCCACAGGAATAACACTTTGAGCCAATACTTTTTGAGTGGTTTTGCTTTGAGAGCTTAAACTCTACATTGTCCTTGTTTTTAAGGAGTATGAAATAATCCACAAGCTGAGTACTTTGTGAAGGAATCTCAGGGTCAGTACTCTACATCTAAGGCCAATTTTGCTTCACATCTTGGCCTACAATGCGTGTGCTTTGAGCTTGCTGTTAGATATATTCATGTGACAGTATATGTCGCTATATATAATGATATAAATCAAAGATGAATTTTGTAAGGAAAAAGTATGTTAAGATTGTTTTTTTTTTTTTCTTTGATTTTATTTCTTTGTGAGGTATTTGGCTACATATTGTAAAGAAATAATTTAAAATAAAAGAACACTGGTATGATTATTTTATTAATCAGGTTATGCTTTCCTTGTTTTGCTGTTGATATGTGGCTTGAGAAAGAAAAAAAATTTAGAAGGTGCTTGCAGAAATCTTTATGCAAAAGACAAGATGTAGGCTGCTGATTGCTAGGCATTTGATATAAATAAACTTTAAGTGAAATAAATATGTGAAGCCCCATTAAAGCTGAAGATCTGATCTAGAGATTTTTAAAGTGATGTAAGGAGTAGTCCTCTCTCATCTCAGTTTTTACCATGTAGGTACTTGTAATATTTTACTTTCTCTCTCCATGGGATAAGAGAGAAAGAGAATGAAATACTTAATGTTTTAAAAACTAAGAAGGGGCAAAATATTCCTCTTTTTTTTTTTAATTGTTCCTTTTATATCTTCCTGTATCTATATATATGGATAGTATCTCTCCACAATCTTAGTCTATATAGATCACCTACAGTGTCAAAGAAAGGAGTGAGCAAGATATTTAAAGTACATGTTTAGGTGTTGAATTCAGTGAAGCAGAGTTATCATTAAAATACATGTGGTTAGCCCCCAAAGTGTCAAAAATGAGACAGATCCACTAACTATCCATTGCCCATTTCTTTGATGCTTATAATTTTAATGCTGGTTTGTAGACAGTCTAAGTATGTGAATTCCTTCCACCTTTGATGTCATCAAACAGAAATTTTTTTTCACCCAAGTTTTGTCTGATGTCATTACACTTCTAAAAAGCTGCAGGATGGTGATTCTCTGAAGGACCCTAATGTTCTGTTTGGAAATCAGAAATAGAATTAATTATTTTCTTCAGTTATTCCTTTGTGAGTCTCTCATACCTGGCATTTAAAATGTTTGCCCTAACTTAGTAATTTAAGTGTTGCAAGGAGCAACATCCTACAGCTCTACTCCCTAGAAATCACCATGGAAATCAAAAAGTGATTAGTGTCCTGAGAAATAATGTTGAGGAACAGAACAAAACTGTATCCATCTAATCTGATGATAGTAGTTCTGCCACAACTTTGCCTTTCAAGAAGAATAAGCAGATACTTTGCTCTGTCATATCACGTTAATGTTGGTGTTTTAGTCACAAAATAATATAATTTTCTTTTATTAATGATATGCTTAATGTGTGCTTGTAGAAAAAGATTTTTTCATTTTGTATTTTAAGCTTTGACAAAAATAAAACTGAGAGTGTGAGGTCATGTTTGGAAATCTAAAAAATGTGTTTAAACCAGAACTGTATTTTTCTCTCAAATGTGCTACCATTTAAGCTATGCATTTAGCAACTGCAATATATTATGAAGACTGCAAGTTACTACTGTTATACATGTATATCTGTTTAAATATAAACATACTAATCTCTTTTAACTGGTTAATCCCATTTTATGCCTTTTATGACTGCATACTGTGTACCAATAAGTATTAGATTGTGTGTTTATTATTTAAAACGGGTAAGCTCCTCAAAACCCCACACACGTAGGTCTTTTAAGGAAATTTTTCTTACTTTTCATATAACCCTAATTTGTTAGGAAAGGGGCTTTCTACCCTTTTGAATGACCTTTTATCAGGGTGTATTGTTCTGCCATCACTGCTTCTATCTTCCATCTCTTAGTAGAGCACATTAAATAGTTTGCTGTCAACTCAAATACAGAGTTACTGCATGAAGTATAAAAAAGATGTATTTCAATATTATTTCCTCACTATTTATTATTTCCCCGCCGTTATTAATTACAACTTCTCTAGCTAGTTTGTTCCTAATCCACTGTAACACGTAGGGTTTTGTGTAAGATGCTGTTGAAGTACTTCAGGTGAACGCTTTTTGTTTAATATTGCAGAGAATGGGTGGTAGTTGCACACTGGAAGCCACATCTTGGCTCAGACCTTACAAACAACAGGTTTTATGCACAAATGTATTAAAATGTACTAACATATTCACAGTGTTCATTTAATTGTAGCCTTCATTATATATCAGTAAATAGCCAAGAGCTTAATTGGGCTAAGAAGAAATCAGGGAGCCCTGTGTTACGTGTATGTAGAGTCATCTTTGAATTTGATCCCCAAATATTTGTGTGCTAGATTGCTCTTTACCTTATCTTATCTTAGTAGCTGGTGAACTTCCTTTTTCTTTCTTTAGGATGCATGATCATTCTTTTTGTATTCATCTATCTGAATGCAGTGCCTGCAGATCATAAAATGTTTTTAATCTGCAGCCTGGATTTTGGAATGATCACCTCTCTGGAGAAGTATTTTTTGTATGTTAGTATAACATTCAATAGTAACAAATGTTATGTTTTAAAGAAGTATTTCCTAATGACAAGGAGGTGAATCTGTTTAGATGGTGTTTCTTAGCATTTCAACATAATTTTTTAAGCCAAAGGACCCTAAGTTAGAGGGATGTGATGGAACACAAAGAAGCTCCAACAAATACTTTTTTCCTTTGTTTTTGCTTGAAAATTAGCAGCAGCTGTATTAGCTGGATTTTTTGCTTTACTATGAGCTCCCCTATTTGAAGTCTTCTGAGGAGAGACCAGCGCTATGAAACTGACCTCAGTTTAATTATATTGGCTTATAAAAATACAGAAAATTATCACCGTCTCCGAACAGATTAGTAATAATGAGCTGGTACAATATGACAAACTACCTTGCCCACAGTTAAAACAGCATTAGCTGCTCTCGAGTTTTCAAGTTTTCATGGCTGGTTTGCTTTTGGGTGGTTCTCTGTGTTCAGTGCACTACTTGTATAAATTTTAACATGCTTTAACTTGTCATCGATACACTGATAACTTGAGCTGTAACCAGAGATTTGTCCTAGCCCATCTCTTGTCCCCACCCAGAAAATTCTGTAGGGCTTCTGACAGATATACAGGGGCAGATTAAAATTAGATGGCTGAAATGGTTATCGCTAACAGCCGCCTACCCTGCCTCTGACAGACATTGCCGTCTTAAGGCTGGCACGGCTGATCTGCGTGTCAACCGTGGTAATTTCCCGTCCAGCATATTAAGATAAACCACAGACAGAAATAATGTCCAGAAGAGCTGTAGGCTTGCGGTAATGTGTTGGGATTTCAGGGTGTGGTTTGGAAATCCAATGCTTGGCTCTCAAACGCAATACACATTTTGTCGGTAAAGTCAGCTTCATCCCTCAGTGGTCCCCAGGTCACACATGTACATGTGCGTGGCAGGTGGGCATTCCTCAGATGCACTGGCACAGCAGGCACCAGGCCTCCAGTGCTCTTTTTGCGAAATTGTGTTTAGGAAGAGGCAAGGATGGTTAACTTCTCCAAGCCATCAGTGCCAGCTCCACCCAAGGCAGATGTGCAGATGTCAGCTGTGAAGACAAGCCCTTATTACCATCACACCTGGCTGTCCTGCCACCGTCCTGCCTCCCTCAGGGCCCTGCTCCCCTCTCTTCCCTCCTCACCACCCTGCTGCTTAGTCAGCGGGGCAGTGCTTGGGTCGAGGGAACTGCCTGATTCAAACAGACCCACTGAAAACCTCCTTAGTTTCTCTGTCTCCTTCCAGAGAAGTGCCTGTGTGTGTGTGGGACCCACAGTCGATGGCGGAGGAAGGCTGTGCCCCCACTGTCGGGTAGCAGTGCCAGCCCAAAGCGTTTAGTTATGGGGACGCAACACTCCAGGTCATTTACATTGGTTCTCGCATGGCCTGAGCTTGTGAACTAGGGGCCGTGCTTATGTACAGGTTTTGCATCCTGTCAGGCTTGTGCCTATTTATTAGGTACTTTTTCACTTAAACACACAGTGTATCTCCAAAGATGAATGCGGTTTGGTGAAGGAAAGCTGCTTGCTTTGGTTTTCTGTGCTGTAAAGTTTACAGCATGGATAGACTCAGCACTGTCCAGTGTCGTGTTAATTGTATATTCATACTCACAACCAGAAATGCACTGTTCTAAATGCACTACTACTTTTAAAGTGATACCATTCCGACAATAGAAAGATTTACATGGTAGAGATTTCTTCAGGATGCCTGTATCACTGTTTTCTGCATAGTATACTTTGTAAGCACTTTGGCCATGGAAATTATGAAATAATCTTGGTTAAATAGCTGCTGTATGGTCAAATACGTTGCTGATGCTTAAACAAAATTGCATAATTGTGTGAAAGAATCTTTGTGGAAACTATGCTGCTTAGGTTGCAGGCACTCTTGACCCCTAAAATACTGACTTTACTCTGTGCTCTGCATTCATATTTCTTGCCTCTCTTCTGTCTCTCCTGTGCACTGAATGTTGGGAGCACTTGTGGACAAAAGGGGAGCATCTGGTGGTTGTAGTAATGGCTGTACTTGGCAGCATAGATACCTGGAAGTGAAACGGAAATCTTGTGTGAAAGTGTGGGGGAGCAGAAGTTTCCCCACCAGAGTCAAATCTACCTCCCCTGCTCTCCCAGTATGGTTTGGGTATTGCTCCGGCAGTGGTATCACTGGATCCTCACAGTGTCTGCACCTTTTAGTTATTTTGGAGTGTTGCCGGAGACTCTCCTGACACAGACAATGGAAAGATAACTGCAATTTTTTTTTAACAGTTTTTATTTCCATAAAAGCAGAAGAAAATTTCCTGGGACAAAGACAAGGCTCTTCTGTAACCTGGGGAGTGTTCTTCCTGCTCGGCACCACAGACCTGCTGCATGCAGTGAACATGGGAGGGATTCTCCAAGACATTTATGGCAGAAAATACTAGGCAAGCCAAATGACTACCAGCTCTGCTATATGGAAGTGCGTATAGGTGGAATCTGTATACTTCTGCAATGCAGTACATATTTGAAAGGGAGTGTTCATGGAAATTGACTGGAGGAGAATGCAAGGGGTAGAAAAGAAGAATCTTCTAATAGGAAAAACACTTGTTTATATTTTAAAAGATTTAGTCATAAAAACCTAGCTTTCTGGGAAAGGTACTAAGGTTAATAAAATCTGTGACTCATTTGTTAGAGCTGAGTAAGGACTGAAGAATTAAATAACAATTGATACATGACAGTACTAGTTTGTAAAAATCGTTGTCTGTGCTGTATGAGTGCAAGCCACTGAGAGCAGTTCGGCTGTACTCTGTGTATTATTTTGCTTATATTTTTTGTTTGTGAACATTGAGGCACAGTGACCTGAGTTAGACACTTTTTAGATATTTGGGCTTAAAGGGAAATGAGTCTTTAACTGCAAAAACTAACAGTGACAAGGTATTTACTACAGGAACATGCAAGCCTCTGCAGATGTGGATTCAAGAACATGTTATAGATGATAAAAACCCTGTCATTACATTAACATTAGTGTGCATTGCACAATTCAAATGCCATTGAGAAATGAAAGGAGAACTCTCTTGTCCATTAAAATCAGGAATTCATGTTACAGTGGAAGCTCCGTAACTGTCCTGCACCTTGACATGTAGTAAAAACATTCATTTCTCTTACATTTTCTGCACAGTAGGCACAGGAAGATGTATAAAAACTTCCTGTCATTAGTATTAGGTTGGCACCTTATGAACAGCCACCTGAAACACGGTATACTCTTGCCTGCATTGTACGTTACTAGTATGTATACTGGTATGGAAAGGCAAATTCTTGGGTGTGTTCTCAGACCCCTTCTTGCTTCAGTAACATTACATGATTGCAGCTGAGAATGATATTTATGCTGTATTTCAGTACCTCCTAGGAGAGCTAACTGTAAATGGTTCCTGCCTTGTAGGGGTCACAGTCTTAATTAATCTTAATAACAGTACTTTTTCCCACCATTCATCCCATTTCCCCCAACCCCCAGATAGTCCTTGGGTGTTGCAGTAACTGTTGTGCCCTCATCTGGGCCCATTTTTAGGACTACAGTCTGAATTTAGCAATGCACCTGTGAAGTTGACATGGTTTAGTCTGTATTTCTCTAGATTCAAAAGTTGTGATGTTACCTGATAAAATGGTCTAGTCTTGAGCTATTTGCTATGCAAACAGTATTCCAATGAAAAAACAAGAAGCTGCTACAGTAACATGATTTTTATTTTATATTCTTCTACGTATGCAACAATCGACAAACCTGGTAAGTGACTGATTTCTTAAGATGAAAACCAGCTAAGATAATTATAAAATATTTACCATAATTCAAGAATTCTTTGAATTATGATTAAGGAGAAGTAGATGCTAAGAAAATCTTATTTGCACATACCCTTTACTTCTCATCTGCACTTGCCCATGATAATGACATTGTGCTTGACAAAAATTATAAGGTACATTTTTAATGTATTTTTAATCATCTCCTCATGTAATTTCACAACTGAAAATGAGAGTGTCATTAGCTGAGTCACCAATGCGCCTTTTCCATAACTGATTAGGAAAACTCTGCTAGTAAGTACGGAAATGTCAGGGGGAAGTGAGGGTTCCCCTGGGGTCCATCAGGGCAGGGCCTGTCCCAGCGCCAGCCAGGAGTAGGGCAGTGGGGGGCACCAGGGCAGCCCCAGGCATCGGGCACCTTCTTGCGGTGAGGCGATGGGCTGGGACACGGACCTGCAGGAGCACCTGGCATGCCATAGCGGGCCCTGCTTCACCACTGCATTGAACTGGGAGAAACACGAGGCCTTCTTGTGGCTCGTGGAAACCCAGTGCTTGTAGGTTGTTCCTTCTCAGGAGCTGGGGTGAAGGTATTCCTTGTCTTCCACCTTGGCAGCTGCGCGCATCTGCCGTGGCGCTCTGTGTCCTCCTTTCTGCGAGCTCTGAGCCAGGCACCTCACAGGTCAAAGTCAAGACCGTGCGCTGAGTTATTGGCACTGACAGAAGTCCCTGAGTGAGGGAGTGCGGGGCATGTAGTGCTGGGAGGATGTTTCTGCAGAAGCTGTGTGGCCGGAGAGGGTATCGGGCTGCTTTAGTGGGCATGTAAAGGAGGCTTTACATGAGCGCAGAGCAGGGGACACAAGTCTTGAGTTTTGTTGAGAAGTTCTGGTGTTTCAGTGCTATGTGGGCATAGTAAACAGGCGAGTCATTGCCAGGTCAGGAAAAGCAAGTGGGTAGAGAGGCAGAAAATACAAATGTACTCTGATACTGCCTTGCTGTTTTATGGAAAGGTAATTGATACATAGGAAAGATTATCCATGAAGGTGTCAATAAAAGAAGCTTTCCTTTATTGGCCTTTCCCTATGGTGGCAAAACTGGCAATTTGGGTGAGCTTGATGGTCTTTGAGATCACGCTGGAGAGGCTTGTCTGTTTGAGATGAGTGCTGTGCTGGAAACTGTTGTCTCCGTGTTCTGAGAGACCTGCTCAGGGGAGCTGCTGGTACCTGCTGCGAGGCTTTGGAGGATTGCTGTGTGGGCAGGATGGTGGCTGAGTGACAGCCAGTCTCTGAATTTAATGTAGATGCGAAAAAGTTTCTAGTGTTGATGAAAACTCTTTTTTCACAATGACCCAAAAGTCTCTGGAAGACTTTCTGTTTCTTTTCACACCAGAGACATTTAGGAGGAAGAAAGATCCCAAACAAAAATGAATCTCACTGCAAATCTCAAAATAAAGGAGGTCTTTCAGTTGTCCCCATGGCCATCGAGTGTAATTGTGTTCAGGCTGTTAATTAAGGTAAGCTTAGTGAAATGTCCTAACACCCTGAACTGGTGAACTGCAGTGGATTTCACTACCTGTGTGTACAAACATTGTGTTTACTTCTTTTAGCTACTGGCATAAACAGTAATAGTTAAAGGGCATAGCTTCAGGCTTTGCCTTAAGAAGAAGATGAAAAGATAATTGCTGGATAAGCAAGCGAGCATGGGGGACTGCAAGAGGGTAGCAGCTCAGCAAATCGGTTTTGAACCAGTAACAATCTTCTTTCAGTCAGCCTGGGTTTAAGGCCGTAATCTCCCCTGGGCAGAGAAGGTAACTCTTGGCCTCCATGTTGCGTGGCTCTGACAACGGACTCCCCTATCCTGTGAAGGCTGTGGGCAGGGAGGGCAGGCCTTTGACTGTGGCTTATAGCTCTGCTTCTTACTCTCCATAAGCTGATCCGCTTTCATTTTTGCTGGTATTCTGCTTGGCATTCTTTTTATGAAGTGTTTTTTTGTTTTGTAAAGACCTATTTATCCCTCCCTTCCCTGCACCAACAGAGGTTTATTAGATCGTGTGGCAGCCTGCCATCTTCCTTATTAACCAAGCTTTTTCCCAAATAAACATGTTCCTTGTGTACACTGCCTTCTATTTATGATTTGCTTCCCATTATAAAGCTACAATCTACAATATTAAAAATAATACACAGACAGATGTTTATCAGAGGTTGAACAGGGTTTTACTGTACTGACTCTGGTATTTGTGGTTTATATTTCTTTAATCTCTAGCAAAGTGTGTTTCTCCCACCCTCCCCAATTTACTACTTCTGCCTCTTATTACCATTCTAACAGGTGATGATACCCTTTAACTTACTTTCTTTCAGGCTGTTACGTGTTTCACTATGAACAGGAATATGAAGAAGTATGATGACATACTTAAAATGGAGTCTTTATGTAAGAAATTAGAAATTAGGTCTTTATTCTAGAGGTCTAGATCAACACGGAGGCAAAGAGATTCTCACCTTTCACTTACACGATGCCAATAGGGTATTTGATCACCCTCTGCTGGCTGTGCTGGTAGGGCTGCTATCAGTTTGCTGGATTTTGGGAGAGAGCCTTTACACTCCAGTTAAATCCCAGACATCACTTGGGATTTAATTTTCTGCATTTGAACTGTTACTACAGTGTAGCCACAACAATTTGAGATCACTGGCTGTGTATATAGTTTTTTTATTTTTTATCTGAATGGATGGAACAGAATTCTGCCCCTGGGTCAGATAATCATCTTGACATGTTAAATAAGTAGCTGTGACATGCATCATAACAGTGGCCTAAACCAACATATTTTTTCAATATGACACTTCATTGCTTTTTTTTTTTTTCCTTGGCCTGACTTGCATTACAAAAACAAACAGCACTTAGCTATAATTAAAAATGCCCTACAGTAAGTGGGATGACAAAACAATGGGAATGCTGTTCATATGGATGAAGTCAAGTGTAAATGAAGTCTAAAAGAATTAAGTTGAATGCAAGGATAAAATTGTCTCATTGGGTAGGCATGGAAATGTAAAATAAGCCTACCCAATACAAGAGATCTTGCATTTCACAATAAAAAAACCTCAGATCAGAGTTGGTTTTTGTATTAGGCAAATCCATCTTTTGCTGTTGAATCTGAAACATAACCTTCAATTAACTATTTGAAATGTAGTCATATATTAATGGATATTTGTATGGAGAGAGTTTATACATATAAGCAGCTATCTTGAATGTTTGAGCAATATGCTTATTTATACTTCTTGCATACAATTTGTAAAAATAGGAAATAGTATTGCTTTTTTTCACGGTAGTCTAGTTCTACCTGGAAGTTTGTTTCTTAAAACTTTATATTAAAGAATCAGTATATCATCAAGATAAAATTTAAAATTATGCTGCAGACATAATTATGAACATAGTAAGATACAATTATAAGAAGGGCTGTTTTTTTCAACCTCCAGTAGCTGTCATCTTGCTTCAGGTTTAGCTCTAGTCAAAGCTTTGTTGACTGACCTACTGATGTTTCACTAATTGCCACTTGAAAATGAAATGGAAAACTGTTTAGCTTGGAAACATTATTTGTGAAAGAAGGATAGTGCTGGCTTGTTTTCAGAACAGGAGCTTTTCCCCTCTTTGTCTAGACGGGCCAAATACAAGACTTTGTACTGAAAAGGGCTCTCTGGTGTGTCATTAGGTACATTGGTTTAGTCTGGACTGGTCTGGATTTCCCGGCCAGAGTGTTTTGAGGTCACTCCTAGTATTTTGGTACAGATCTCTGCACGTCTGTTTACTAACTTCCAGTTTGACAGTACTCTAATATTTGCTTTCTGTGGTCTTTATCAGCCTGACTTTGTTTCACCTTGCTTTACAAGGAAGGGTTCACTTCTGGTTTTAGTAAGAGCACACAGTGTTTAAATGCATTTACTATGAATTTTTGTTTACAAGTCACAAATACCTGATGCAAAGTATGTTCTGTGCTCGGAAGTATTTGTATTTTCATTGAATAATCTGCTTAATTAATTTGTCCCATTCCTACGGTACATCTTTCCTTCTGACCAACAGAATGTGATTATGGAGGCTAAGTTTTGCACTTTTGTGTCATCCATTTGATACTAAATTTTGTTAGATTTAGAAGTTACTTTTACACATGCATGTGTTATGGGTTGATCCTGGTCAGCAGCTAAGCACCCTCACAGCACAGCTGCTTGCTCACTGCCCCCTCCCACCCTGCAGGACAGGGAAGAGAATAGGAAGATCAGTAACAGCAAAAAGACAGTTTTAGTAAGTGAAGGAAAGAGGGGGAAAAAACAAGTCATGCAAAGGCAGTCACTCACCACCTCCCATAAGTAGGCCAATGCCCAGCCAAGTTTTTGAGCAATGGGAAGACAAACTCCCTGTTTATTATTGCTGAGCATGATGCTGTATGACATGGAGGATCCCTTCGGTCAGCTGTGGTCAGTTGTCCTGGCCATGTCCCCTCCCAGCCTCTTGCCCAACTCCTGCCTACTCCCTCGGAGTGGCAGAGTGAGAAAAAGAAAGCCTCAATACTGGGTAGGCAATGCTCAGCAATAGCCAAAACACTGATGTGCTATCAACACTACTGTGGTCACAAATCCAAAATGACACCATAGGGGCTGTTATGAAGAAAGTTAACTCCATCCCAGCCAGGCCCAGTACAGCATGACTGCTTGGCAAATAGATTTGGTGGGATATCACAAGGCAAGATGATTTTGACAACTCTTTAAAAAAGTTCCATTTAAAAATCAACACAGAATTCCTGTGGTATTGTGAGCAACCTTCCAGTCGACATAGGCACGTCAACAGGGGACAAGAGGCCTGACTGAGTTTTTTTTAATGCACTTTGACAATGGCAATGTTCATGTATCAGAGGGAGGGAGGAAATAGCCATAAAATTTTACAAGAAAAGTTGATTGAGTCTGTTTTTTGAAGCCAATTTTCGATGTGGTCTGTTATTTATGACAAAAAACCCTCCTTAAAGCACAAATTCTTTCCTCTGGTTAGTCCTTTTATGGTAATGTTAGTTAAAAAGCAGCACTTTAAGACATTAATAGAGCTAATAAAAATTTAATGCTTTGTTTGGTCTTTTGTCTGAAGATTGTGTAATCTAGTGGCAAACAGAAACCCGAAGTTCTTTAGCTTTAATTGCGCTGACATCTTGCTTGAACATTTTATGTCACCCATGGGGTAAGCGTGGAACATTAGGACTCAACGCAAAGACACCGGACAGAATTAAATACTGTGGCCAAAGTAACATGCCAAATGTTCTAACTTCAAGCAATATGGTGTTTGGTGTTTGATATTTGTCTTTCAAATTGAAGCAGTATGTCCTTTACCACTCTTAATTTCACCCTGTGTTATATTCCTCATTTAAGATACCTAGAAAGTTTGAACCCTTTCAAGCCAACTTTTCTAACCTTCTAAGGCAGCTTTGTTCATTACTTGTTCTAGTTTCTTACTTCATGAAGTGGCAGAAATGAGTCCTGAAATGTTGTAATTATCAGATTATTAATACTGAGATTGATCTTTTAAGTCTCCTTTCCAAAAGTAACTGTTAATGACCTTCTTAGTTCCTTGGGTTTCAAAGACTTACTCTGTTTGGTTTTGAATTTTTTCATAAATTTTTCATTATTTTTTTCATAAATTTTTTTCTCTGTACTCAAAACAGAAAACCTAAGACTTAAATGCCTCTTCAGTTTTTTGTTATAGCAGAGAAGGACAGGGTGACGAACAGAGAAAAATATTTTGTTTGTACAGTATTTTATTGTACAGTTCAAATAGTTCAAGTACTGCAAGGATGGACTAATAAAGCTTAAATCTTGAGGACCTTATTTAGGCAAGTACTTGCTGATTTTTGAGTGCAGCTTGACCAAGTGAAATAGAAAAATTTTTTCCATGGGAAATGCTTCTTTATCTTGTGTAGCATTTTATGGCTTTTATTTATATTCCTAAGTAGCATATTATGTTACACATATTGATGCATATATTTTTTCAGCAGCAGATTCTTGCTAGTATGTGTACCAAAATGTCATTAATACTCTTGATGAAAAGTGTTCAGAGTGAAGTTTGGAAATCACTTTTACCTACAAAACAAATTTGCTAAGAAAAATTATTTCGTTCCCTTTCTCAATTTATTTTTCCTCTCCTTCACTATTACCATGCTTGTGCTACACATCAGATACATGTGGATAAATATCACAAGCTCAGCAACTGTTCTAGGGGCTTTTTAGGATTAGAGGTCCTGTCATCTCAGTTCAGAGTAAGTCCAAGTGCTGTTAAGATTAAAAGAAAGTCTCTCATTGCTACTGTTGAAGATGTACAAATGCCATCTCTTTGCTGGCAAGGACCAGTGATCATCTCTGCAGCAGAATCAGCCAACCCAAACTGCAGCCTTAGGGAAGCCCAGCGTTCAGGGAACAGCATTAATAAACTACTTCTGAGTGTTCCTAGTTCCTTCTACTTTGCCTCTGCTTGTGAATGACAATCACCTAGAATTTGTCAACATACTGGAAATTTAATCATTAAATTATAATTTGTCTAGATATGTTTTCTGTTCTATATGTGTAGTGTATTTAACTTTGGAACAAGCCTAGTGAGAAATAATTGCATGTATATTTTTGTGAACATTTCTTAATTACATTTCAAATACTTACTGTAAAGTTTTGTTTCTGGAAGTGACATTTAAATGATCCGTTTAGCAGAAGGGCAATGGAATTTTAATTATCAACCATAGTAGACATCCTTAGTATGTAACACCTTATTTAATTACTGAGGTATTACAGCTTCTGACAGAAGGCAAGTCAGTCAGACTGAAGCCCTGTCTGACTGGGCTCTGAAAATTAAAGAAAAACCATCCAAGATTATAAGGCACTGGACTGTAATTCCCATAAAAAGCTGCCACTGGTTAGCACTTACTGAGTCTTGACCAGTAAACAAAAGGCCAAGGATGGAGGTAGTATCTTCCCTGTCTGAAGGGGTAACCCTGTAGCTCTTCTGTCCATGTAAACCTTGGGTGGGAGATGAGGTAAGGAGTTTTTCTCAATATTTATTTTAGAAGAGCTAGGGATCTGTCTAGTGAGCTGTTTTACCCAGGATTAGTTAGCCAGCCTGCATCCTTTGCAGAGGAAGGGAGAGAAGTAGGAAGGAACTTGAGGTAACAAAGCTTTTGTTGAAATACTTGGTCTCATAGGAATTATTCTCATGGTGGAACCATATTTAGGGGAAACCAGGTTTTTTTGTAATGAATGAAATGTAAACCAGCATGCCTGTGTATAGCATTCAGACATTTTGTAGAGGTTTTAGAAGTTTACTGGCTTTGTAAGGCAAAGTGGCATGTGGGAGTTACTGTGCAGAGGCTGATTGTAATTATTTGGGAGACTGGCAAATTGGTTTTGGGAAGGTAGTTAAGGAATAATTGTCTGTGTCTGGACAGGATTGTTCCTGGTTACAAACTATACTGTTGCCTTACAGCTGATGCTGTTTTACATTGTGCAAGACTTTTTAAAATGTGTGACAGTTATTTGTTCATAGTGCCGTCTCTCCCTGAATGTGCAAGGTGCCACACAAACACATATGAGAACATAGTCTTTGTCTGAAGTGAACTGTAATCAACATGAACTACAAAAAAATAGTCTGTTTTTTAAGAAGTAGTTGAATTTCCCCAAATGGCAAATCTGATTTACTAGTGAATTGACTCTGGTGATCTGGAATGTGTCATGTATATATTTATACGTGCAATGCTACAAATACTGTATTATTTATTTCGGTGTTTAAGTGCCAGAGACGTGTCCACCATGATAACACCTACTTGAAAAATACTGCCTTTAATATCAGTCATTGTAGCAGTGAAGAAGGTAAGCATCAGTTCCTCACAAATTTTTGTTTTGGTTTCTTTTTTGCCTTTCAGAGTGCAAATTCACCTGTGCCAGTGGTAAATGCTTGTATCTTGGTTCGTTGATTTGTAACCAACAGAATGACTGTGGGGATAACAGTGATGAAGAGAACTGTCTGCTTGTAACAGAGCATCCACCTCCAGGCATCTTTAGCTGTAAGTACTGGCTCTTTGTGTGCATCCATGTATGTATGTATGTTGAATATGTCTGCTTACCTCAGAAATCAGTCTGTTTGGAAACTTGGTCTGCCGTATGATATCTAGGGGGGATGAGACAGAGAAAGTAAATACTGTTTTTCCCTGAACCAGCAGTGATTTGTAACACACTTTATGTAGGTTTCTAAACCTGGAAAGTTGTAGTTATGCAAAGGGAGTTTGTGCTGCAGACAATGAGGTTATAATCATATGGATCATGTGGCTTCTGAGAAAGAAAGCGTAATACAGAAATGATTAAATAATTTGTTTTTCAAGGTTCTAAAAAATATTTTATGGTTTGTCTGTATGACAATTTTTATATGCTCTTAAGACTATTAAGAAAGGTGTGATCTTTCCAGTCATTCCTATTAATCAAATATATTTTATTAGTACTGAGATCAGCATATTTGGTAGGTCACTGAGCTTTTATAGGTATATATTTAAAATAGCTTTAGTTGCTATTGTTTGTTGCATTAATATCTCACACAGAGTGCCAGAGCTTATCACCAGAATTACTCTCTCAGTGCTTTGCTCTCAGTCATGTACACTGAAATCAAACTTTGATTTTTGTTTTTGTATGTTCTGCAATAATTTATTTTTAAACCACAATTCAGCTGTCTGTATGGGGGAGAAATTTTCCAATTATGCTTCTGGTCTACAAGTACAGTAGAAGTGCTGTTAACGTTACTTACCGCTTTCCAAATGATCTGGTTCTGCCAGTACTGACACCCCTCAGCACACTCTTTATCCTCAGGTTTTGACTATAGTTTAGGAATATCTGTGTTGTTATGTTGTTATTAATAATAGAATTATAACCAGAATGTATCTGTAATTTTTGTAAGAAATTTGTGTGTCGTTAAGTGGGATAGAATCATGGGAGTGGATTCATAATAGAAGATGAGGTCAGATGTTGGATATATGCCTTTCCTCCTCTGCCCTCTAACCTCCAAATGAACATGTTTCTAAACGTTGTACTGTAAATGTTTTTAAATCTTGTACTTCGTGGTACTTTGGTACCTCTGCAGTGATTTCATAGGTTTTGAAATGGCCTACATATGCTTTTATGTTATTTAATGTTGGTTTTGTTTTGATTTGGTTTTTGGAGTGGAACTCTTTTCCAAAGCCCCAGGACTAGCTGTAGGCTTTGGTGACAGGTCCAAATCAAAAGTTCACATGTATTTGCCCATGAACTTAGTCTGATCTTGGCTTTTGAGTTGTAAAAAAGTTATGCCTTATTATTGTACATGCAAAACTTGTAAGCATATCTTTAAACTTCAAATAGAGGATTTTTTTGGACTGGGATACTGTACAGCTCTTCTCTTAAACCAAGCCAGCACAACCATTTGTTCAAAAGGAGCCATGAAAACCACTGTGGTGGCAGATGGAGCGAGGGATTCTGGTGACAAGCAGCTGTTGGGGCATCGAAGGTGGTGGCCCTGTATGGCCGCAGTGCTATGGTGGCACCCTGCAAGTTCCCAGGTGGAGCTCCTCGGTGGAACCCCCAAAACCTCCTTCAGCTTGAGGTCTGATAGCTGGGATGCTGGTGGGTTTTCAGTACCCTCTGTGCTGGTGGCAATCATGCAGTAATCACAGCAGCGTGTTGGCACCACGTGCTGGCCTTCTCCTCAAAAGGCTTTACACTGTAGAAATTCTGTCTTGCTCGATCCAGGATCTGCAAACTTCCTGGTCTTCCGTTAAGTCACATCTGTCCCCTCCAGTGCTGCAGTAGGTCATGAACATGAAGAGAGGCATGCCCGAAAGGGGGTGGTGCGGATCAGCTGCCTGCTCATCCCCATTGCTGCCAGCAGTGTAAAGTTTATCTGGACCAAACCCGACAAAACGTGTCTGTAAAAATCCTTCAGTGGCAGGTTTCCTACTGCTTGCACAAGAACTTTGGCTGGCTTGTTTCATGATCCTGTCTCTGAAAAGTCGTGCATGTCAAGATGGCAGCATTTCTTTTACTTGCCAGTGGAGCTGCAGAAAAATAGCTTGCTTCCTTCTCAAATAAGCCTTTTACAGACATGAGGACTGTTACCACCCCATCTGTCAGTTACCCTCTGTGAGGGTTTAAAAAACCCCCAGACTCAACCCAAGTTCCTTCACGTGAATTATGTTTTCTTTAAATCTTTAATTGTTTTTTTGTTTATTTCTTTGACTCATTCTACAATATGGTGTCCAATAGTCCTGCTACTTCAGACCTCCCCAGTGCTGAGTGAAGAGGAATAAGTAGGTAAACAGTCTTACTAAGTCCTTCAAGAACTGTATTTGCTTCAAGAACTATATTGCTATTTGTTTTGTAACAACATTGCAAATGAGGACTTTGTAGAGGAAATATTTGATTTATTGCTAGCAGCATTCAGAAGTGTTTTACTTTTTCCTTCTGGCAGAGAGAGTGGTTAATTCTTTGTTATGTTTGGGGGTATTGATAGTGATTGTACTTTTTCATCGCAATAGGGACTGTGTGACAAGTGCTGGTAAATAAAGACACTTCTGTTTTAGATAGAAAAAACAGGGTGCTAATGGTGAAACAAAGAGAAAAAAGATCGAAGCCAGATGGAAAAATAATACAATCATAAATAGTATTTAAACCAAAGGAGAATTAGTGATATTTATCATGTTCTGGCCATTAAACAGGCTGCTACATGGTAGAAATCAGTGCCAGTTGGTAATAGGAAAGAGCATTACTATGGATGTGATGGTTGTGTTGGCTTATTCCTGCCTTGAAAAAATGATTCTAGAATACTTGTTGAAGTGAGGTCCCCAGGCCTTGGAGGGATGACATGTTGAATTAAGAGACTAGTGTATGCTTTTGCTCAATGATTTTAATGGGTATCCCTACCAGAGTACACCAGAGTACATGCACTTGAAATGTCACAGGGGATGAGGCTCCCTTCCAACACAGAAGTACATACATTCATTGGCCTCTAAATCATGACAAGACAGTAATACAGTTCAATAAGAAGAAAGTGAGTGTTTAAAAAGGTCTCTTTAGGAATTTTGTTGGAGGAATTTCTTTCTGGTCAGTGTTACGTATCAGCTCTGTTCTTGCATCTTGCTTGTGCATGGTTCTTGAATGGGGACAAAACTGCTGAAAGGAGCCACGTGTAAGTGTGTGCTGGTGTACATCTGAGCAGTGTGGCCTGTTTCTCCCTGGAACTGCTCTTGTCTTTACCTAGGGCATGTTGGCACTACTATGGTATGCCTTACCCTTCAATGTTTATTCAAAGAATCCCTTTCTCATATGTATTCAAACCTTCTATCCTCATATGATGGAAACAATATTAATTTCATTTTTCAGTAATACATAGACTGCCCCCAAACAATATCTAAATAAATAAATTTTCATGTGAAAATTCTGCTTTAATTTATGTAAGCAGTATGTGCCATGTTAGCGGTAGCCCATATTTCCCGGCCACTGAAGCATTTCTCATTTGTGTTCTTGCCAGCAGCCAAATCCAGAATGTCTCATTGGAGCTTTATTGTTTAGTTTAGTTAAGTTGCATGAGCAGTGGTATAGAAAGATATTTTTTGTGGGTGACCTGCTCCCTGGATCTCATGATTATACCAGATGCTATCTCATTGTGTTAGAGGAGTTTAAATCTCCCAGACCTGGTGTTCCTCTCTCCTTGCTCTTCTTATCTGGCTGTAGTGGGAAGGCTGTTAAGTCAGTCTTTTAAATGTTGCTACTGAACTCAATAACATGTCTCATGTGTGCAAAGTTAAACAAAATGTGTATTTCTGCAGCCCTTTGATTTCATTAATTTTCCTCTGCTGACTTCTGGGCAGCAGGATTTCCTTATGCTGCAACATAGGCAATTTAGTCTGTATAGCACAGAGAAATCGAAGGGCAACTGGAGAAAATCTGCACCAGTTCCATCCAAGGTGTGTTAGAGTCTGATTTTAGACAACAGAAGCTGCAATCCAACAAGTTGGTCAAAATGTATGCTGAGGCATTTAAGCTGAACATGTTAAGGGAACAGCTTGCTTGGTTTACTTTGGAATTTTTAACACAGCTTTGGTGATGCATGTTGAAGCGTAACTTTCCCTTCTCAGTGAGGACACTCCAGTGCACATTTCCCCACAGACAGCCTTGTGCAAAGTAGCCCATGTCAACTTTTGGTAGGTCTACTTACTGTTTTTATTTTCATCAACTGTAAAGACTTATTGAGATAATGGAGATGACTGTTCTTTTAACACAACTTGGAGGTTGAGGGTGTATTTAATGGTACAAAGCCAAGGTAGGAAAAATGAGATAAAGAGTAGGATTTTAAACATTGCACACTTGGACTTGGCAGCAGCTTGCTGCTCCACGTGACCTGCAAAATTTGGACTCCGAGGAATTGAAACAATGTGCCTGCTTCTAGCAGGACACAGTTCATTTGTTCAAGCATTTCCCTTTGTTTCGCAACAAATGATCAGCCTGCCTTGTCCTGCTACAAGTAAATTAGATTTTGAAATGGGAAGCGTAGTCTGTTGTCTGTTTGCAGACTGCAGTATCCAAGTCATGTCTAATTGAGAAAGGTTGCAGTGGCGTGGGGATTTTAGTTCTTTACTTGTTTGGTGGAAAACAGTACAGGTAGTTATCGCTGCTGTGATCTGTATGTGTTCCTGGGCATATGAAACACAAATATTGACATGCATAAGAATTTGAAGATGACTAAAATAAGGGAGAACAAACTCTTCTTGTCATGTGAAAATTATGTCTACATCAAATTTCGAGTTGTCAGCATTGATGGAGGTGATGTGTCATGGCTGTTTTGGCATAGAAGAGTTTGCTGTAGGAGTTAATTTTCTTCTGCAAGGTAAAAAAACCCCAAACAAATCAAATATATAGCTCTCCCTTTCACCACCCCCACCTACTTCTGTCAGCTCTGAGCCTTGTAGGGATCTGCAGGGGGTTGGAGAATGATTCTGTTTTAAAAACAAAAAGCTCAATCAAAGGAAAATATTTTGTTTTAAAGAGACCTTTGGCATCCCCCTCTGACTGTGACACCGAATTTGCACAGATAAAAACAACCTCTTAGATTTACATTTTGATTGTGCTTCTGCTTTCATGTGTGCCGGGCTGTCCCACTTCAGGTGAAATTTATCCATTTCTTTAAATATTTAGCAGTCTAGCGTTGATGTTAATGAAAGTCTGGCGCTGCTATTTTGAGCATTGCAACAATGATAGTAATTTTCAGTGTCAGATTACTGCTTCTCGGAGGAAAAGGGAGATGGGAGGAGGGAAGAGCGAAAAAAAAAAAAAAATTGTTTCGGGTCTAATAGAGTTTGTCATCAGCCTGGCTGTGCCAGACAGATGGATCATGAATACTGTCTAGACGCTCTCTGCCTGAGTGGAGCTGTGGTCTCTAAGGACAAGCAATGAGACGCCGGCTTAAGTGACTAGGGAAAGTCAGGACGTGCTCCCCTCTAATCAGATAGCCATCCGGGCTGATCCTGCCCCGCTGGTGCTGGGAGCCGGTCAATACTGATCTCAGCTGAAACTTGGCTATTACGGGGCTTTAGGGGCGAAAAGAGAGGGATGGTGTTATGACGCTATTGATTTCAGCTACATCTGGCCAGGGACTGCAGGGTGATTTAGCTGGGAGTATAGATCTCGGGAGGGGGTGGATTGGGAGAGCCATCATCTGGCCATAAAGCGCATGCATAAAACTGCTCAGTCACCTGTATTTATTGATTGGTTCAGTCATACTATACACTTACATGCTTATTTACTTATTTTTCCTTAATTTGGCCCACTTGTGCAGAAGTATTCATCTCCCTACCTGGGGCTCTGTGAGTCCCTGGTTGTTAAGATGGGGTTACATGAGGCTGCCTACACTTTGGAAAGGAGAACCTGTGTTAAACAGGTGAGGTCTGTAGCCTAGGGCAGCTCTCATGTGATGTAGTGATCTCTCATGCTGTTACTTGTCCTTTCTGTCACTAAGCACATTTAATGATAAGGAAATAAAAATTTCTGATGTAGATGGAGCAATAAATATTTTTTACTTGGTGGAGTTATAACAAAAACTTAATTTGATACATATGCTAATTTATTTAAAAAGCAAGAGATTCTCTGAGTTTTGTATTATAGAATAAGTCATAGCATTCTGGATTGTATTTCTTTGTATGTATAAATACTGAATGGGTGTTTTTACTTAGAAAATCTAGTTGGTTTTTAGCCTGTAGTGCAGTCTTGTTTCTTAAAGTGCTATAAGCAGGTTCTGTGCTTTGTTTTGAAATCTTTGCATATTTTTGAAGCACATCGTGGGATGTTAGCAATTAATGTGGGCTTGAAAATAAATAAAAAAAAAAAAAGAAGAAAAGGTGAATTTTATGTTTTCCTTTAATATTTTGTATGTAATTTTTAAATTACTCTATTTTCTGGTATTTTACAAATGAGGTAGAATGCTGGTCCCATGAATTGTGTAATAAAACTGCAGTGGAATTCAGTAATGCTAGAGTTTACCCATTCTTCACCTGGAGCCTTACAGTATTAGCAACTTGGACAAGCCAGACACACATGTACCTGGCCAACAACAACCATGAAATATGTTGCTACAACTTCAGGTATTTGCATCTGCTTACAAACAGGGCTTCTGCTAAGGCATTTCCATTTCACAAAGTTTCCAGCTGAACATTAATCATATTTTTACAGTTAACGAGAAAAGAAATAAAATCTCACAGTGCCCTGCAGATGAAAATGTGGGAATTTCAGTAGCTCTGAAATGTTATTATTATTCATTTGCAAAGTATGTAAGTCGGTTGTAGCACCTTTAATCAAGATCTAGAAACAACATTTGTTAGAACTGTTTGTGTTTGTTCTTCATACACATTTCTTTCACCCCTCTTTCAATTCCTGTTACCTTTTAGGAAACTTAATCTAGTACTAAAATTACAGTTTAGGATGATTATGCCTCATAATGCTTTTGGTTTCTCCTGTTTTCTTTTTCTGCTACTGATTTGTTACAGATGGAAGAGAGAATTTGAAGTGCTCAAAGTATAGAGTGTATTAAAATCTTCACTCAGAGACTGATTTTTATGTTTTAGGGAGAGTGCCTCAACTTCAGGATGGAAATTTCAGAGCAGTAGTGCCAGGCATGATAGGACTTTCTGTCTTACAGATATGCTTGGCTCTGCAAGAGACAGGAGCTCCTTGCCTCCCGTTGACTCTGAGTGCACCCTTTTTCAAACTGTTTTCTCCACCAGAAGTTCACGGTAGCAAAAATATTTCATCAATGCAGGCCTAAAACTGAAGTACAAAACCCACAGCACAGTATCATAACACAGGCACAATTCTCCCCCTGCAGAGACAAAGAGAATAAACTGTGGGACAATTATTTTCAGACATTATTTCATGTACAAGTAGTAGGTGCTCAAATGTGACATCAGAAATCATATAGAGTGGAACTGAACAACTTTTGTTGATTTTATTTTCAGTCCACATTAGTAAGCATTGTTCACTGCTGTCTTTTCCTCTCTACATTTTCATTTGCAGGGGTCACACTGTACAGTGCACTATGAGCTGCCTGGCTAAATCTCTGTAAGTTTTAGATGCAGCTCTGAAATCCTCCTGTGTGAATTTTAAAGCCACTGCTCTCCCTGTCATTCATTCAGTTCACATTGGTTATTGCTGGTAAATGCTCATTAAGAGCATTGCATTTGTGCTGTGTTTGCACTTGGCTAATATAAGCCTAGAGGAGCAGTCACAAACTATTTCTTCTGTACAGCACTGGAAGTTGTTCAGGTGCTTAGGTAGTATGAAGATTACTTATATTTTCATATGGTTCAAAGTATTTCAAAGAACGCGCTTTGAGGCAGCTTTTTTAAAAATAAAAAAATAATTTTAAAAAAACCCTTACAAAAATGGGACGTAGAGTCATACTAGATGACCTTCCTTCTATAAGAATGCTGCAGACTCTGATGTTTGATTGCTTTTCTTTCTGCAGATGAATATCTGACCCTTTATCTCCAGAAACTCTTCATCTCCCTAATGAAATGAACCACCTTAATTTTTCTTAAGCAGGCTCATCTTCTCCTGTTTTAAAGTAACAGCTGAGATGAGTGATTTGGGAGTTTGCGTGTGTGTTCTGGTGTAAATAAACGCACACTGAAAAATTTCTGTCTGAAGTTTCTCTGTAGCTTAATGTATAGCATCATGTTTGTGCTCAAAGAAATCCATGTTTTTCAGTGATCCCTATGGTCTGTATTGTGTGTGAAATTATGTTTTTCCATGATATAGTGTTTAATTAAGGCATGCTGCTTTGGTCATTAGTGTGCAGCTATTTTTTCTCAGACTGGAAAGTCTAGGAAGCCTTATTTTCTCCACAGTTTTTCAGGTGCTTGAAACCAGCATAAACCAGTGTTGCCCTTTGTGGTTGCTCCCTCGCTTGTCCCTGTGCAAATGTGCGTGCCGCCACGCAGGAGTTGGGTTGGATACCTGGCCGGGTTCTGATGAACTCTGAGAAACTTCCTCTTTGTTTTGGCTCGTGTCATGTCTTTGTTCTCAGCTCAGTTGTGCACTCTTATGCCAGCACAAAGCAGAGGGACAGTACAAGTAGCTCTGTTCAGTGGTGGTTTATCCTTGACTGGTTTAAGGTTTCCATGAAATGGTAGTGTTATTAAATTACTTAGTCATTGCTTCACTAAATCATATGCTTAAAGACTTTTCCCCGAATACAGGAGAGTTTGGCAATTAAGAGCTAACTGTTGCTTTTGCCCTTCTCTCCCATTCTGAAAATCTCATCATTTGTCACTTTTTGTTACAGAGAAATGAAATGGAAAAATTAAGCATCAAAAGGGGTCTCTCATGGCCATTCATAGGCATTCCAAATGAACCCATGGTAGTAGAATGTAATATAACATTTCAATAACAAAGTCCAGTTTGGCTTAAGACATGGGGCTTTATTGGAATAATGTTAGCTATTTAAATGAATTCACAGAAACAGCTGTCCTGGGTCAGATCATAGGCCCAGCTAGCCCAGTACTGAATCTGGCACTGGGCAGTTGCAGATGCTAAGTGAAAATGTATAAGCAAATCAGATAAAATAGTTGTGCTCTTCCAAGTAAACCCAATTCCTTGGAGGAATGCTGCACTGCTCTGCATGAGGAGCACAGGATTTCTGTCCTCCAGAGAGAATTTGACATTTAAAAAGGGCAGGAACTGAGGTAAAGAGAAGTCTCATTTCAAAAGTTTAAGAATGAGAGAAGATCCATCAACCCTTCGCTAACCAGTAGATGTGTGGGCATGTTGGTTTCTTCTATATTCAGCAGCTACTTTTCATGTTAAGGCATTTCGAATGTGGGACACAAGCTTTAAAGTGCTGAATTCATGTGAACCTGAAAGACTATTTGCCTGGGTCTTTTCACTTATTTTGTGAGGAACAGATATTTTAAAGTTCTCCAAGTTTACTGTTTTTTTCTGAGTGGTGGTGGGATTTTTTTTTGTCAGGATTTGTGGACTGTGTGACAGCTTTATAGTCAATAGTGAATCAAGTTCATCTTGTGATGAAAGTAGGCCTAAATTTGTCTTGGATGTTTAAAAAAAACAAATGCACGCACAAAGCCTACTGCATGTAGAAGACACAGTTGTCACCTGTGACTGTGTAGTACACAGGCATCATACACTGTGGGAGTACGTGTGTGTATATGACATCAGTCTTGCACTTATTTTTGTTTTATTTACATGCTGTGTGCAATACAAATACAAACTGGTAAGCATTAAGAAAAATATCAGCAACGTACAAAGATCTGTACCTCAGCTCCTATGAAAACATAAATTGGGATTTTTATCTTTGTTTACAAATACCCACTCTCTTAATTACAGGTTTAGGGTTAAAATCAAGGCTAAAATATTTTTTTCACATCGTATTTAGACCATAAATGAGGCAGCTGACAAACTGTTTATACTGAGCCACTGTTAGGAGCTAAAGGAAAACAGATCAGGAGAGTGAGTTGTTAAATTAATTGCCTTTTGTATGTGATAGATTACTTTTCTCTAACTTGACAATACAGTCTAAGAGGCTAGAGATGTGTGTAACACAGCATTAGTCCAACCATTCATGATAAGATCACAGCTCTACTTATCTTTCCAGCAGTATTGCTACACTGGTAGCTTCCTCTTTCCTTCTCAGATTTCTTTCCTTCTTCTTTCCTTCTGTTTCAGTATTGCTGTGTAATAGCTTCATAAAAGTAAGACAGATTAAGGACCTGGGGGCTGTAGAGATAATAATGACGCACTGTGTGAATACTGAGTCTGGCACCTAGTAGCACCTTGATAGAAATAGAAAGCTGTGATCACAGTATTAAAATATGCTAACAAGCTGAAGGAGCTAATGGGCTGAATTTTTACAGTGCAGATGTTCATCAGGCACTTGTACTGAATGCAATAACAAATGTGTGGGGGCTGATGGTGATATTATTGTGTTCTTGGCAGCACAACCCTCCAGAACAATTTTCCTTTCTTTGATATTTTACCAAGATTTAGAATGTTCTTTTTTGTGGTCTAAGATAACAAATGTAAGTGTGTATAAACAAATGGGTATGACTAAGGCTGGTTGGGCTAGGGTTGTCTTTATTCAAAGGGGGGGTATATGGTGGTGGAGGTCGGTATCTCAGTTCTTGGATAATTCATGCTCTATATCTCCTAGTAATTTCAGATAGTTTTACTGTTGTTGCTTTCAAAACTTAGCTCATCTGGCTAGCATAAACCATCTGCTTTGAGAAACTGTAGAGCCACAGTCTGATGTAAGGGTCATCTCCCTGTGTTTTCCAGAGGAGAGTCAGTAGTCTCCTGGAGAACAGTCACAGTGGTCTGTATTCCATTCCAGTCCCTCAGCCTGGCCACCCATCTCATGTTGTTTCACATATTCAGTCTGTTCTTCATGTTCAATGCTTTGCACCTAATGCCAAGAATGATACTGCTATCTTGCAGAACCTTTCAGCTGTTTCAATAGGAAACGATCTTGACTTCTTTCCAGCAGATTCAGATATTCCTGAAGAAATTACTGTTCGTGCCAGTCAAAAGACTTGCTAGACATTGTCAGGAATCATTATGTTGCAAGCCTGCTCTTTTTTTTTTCCTTCCTGACAAAGGTACTGGCTTGTTTGTTTTAATTACCAGGATGAAAGGTGCATGTGGCTTTTGTTTGTAATAAGCTGCAGCTCTCACTGTGAATACCTGTCACTTTTGATAGGCTATTACAATGTAGATGATCAGTCAACTGGCTGCATTTGGGGCTGGCAAATGCATTTACTGTGCTATATAACACTGGTTTCAAATCACATCCCCATTTGACAAGCCTATTAGATAACGGGGAAAATAAATTCCACTGATGTTAGAAAACTAAAAGAAGGACTGAAATGATATAAGGAATGGAAGACTCGGTGATCAGTGAATAGGTCTCGCCAACAATTCCAAGCTTGCTTGGCATCTCTGCCACGGACTTTCTGTGAAATCCTGATGAAAACATTATTTGTTTTCTTCCTTAATTTCTTTATTTATAAAATGGAGATAATGATCTTCATCTACTTTGCAGAAGTAATAGAAGAAGGTGAAACTTTTACATGGTTGACACACATGCAAAAAGATGTTAAGCCATAATAACCTCAGAAAAATGGGTATTATACTGGAAAAAATACAACAATAAGCTGACAAAATTTAAAAAAAAAAAGTTTAGAAAGCATGTGCTTTATGTTGTATATTAACATTAGCACATACTATCCAATATTAATAAATTTATGTTCTTCACTTGTATGTCAGCATCTAAGAGCAAGGAAATGGATATGATAAATAGTTTCTAAGTAGGTACATAAAAAGTAAATTTGCATTAAAATGTGACTAGAGACAGAAGAACAGGAGTGAGTTTCATCAGTTGACTATAATCCCACAATTGGAGCAGAATATCTTAAAAAATGGTGAATGTAATGATATTTGGTTCTGTGTTCGTGAAGTCTGAGGAGGAATATCAGAAGGATTTAATCAAATGAGGTCAGCAGTCAACAGAATGATGGATGAAATTCAGTCTTGATTAATGCAAAGTAATTCATACTGGAGGGCAAAGTATGTGGTATTAATACAGTTTATTGGATCCTAATTAATGGTGTAATTTAAGGAAAAGGACCAAAACATCACTATGAAGGGCTGAATGAATACCTCTTTGGAGAATATAGTTGTGGTCAGATAAAATACTTTGAATCAATAAAAATAGGATGTGAAATGTTACAATGCTGTTACATAAATCAACATTTTGCCTTTATCTAGGATGCAGTGTTTAAGTGTTGCTACAGCACAGAAACATGCTGTGGATGTAGAAAACACAGGAAAACAGCTGAAGTAAGTTGTGAACAGACTTTGATATGAATAGATACCAAAAGTTTGGAATTGTTTACTTTTGAGTCTAGGTAAAGAGTGGTGAAATAAAAAGGTACACAGAACTATGAGTGTTGAACAGAGGGTGGATCAGGAACTTAAACTGTGTCATAAGAGTAGAAGATTGCACAGTATGATTCAAAGCTGATACATTTTTTAAGACATCCCATCTTTAGGCTGTATAACTCATGATGGTGCAGTGTCGTTGAGGCAAGAATTTAGCAGTATTTAAAGAAAGGAAGCCTCTGAACACTGAGTCCACTTGTGTGCAATCTATCCAGAGAGGCTGAGGTTTCAGGCATTAAACAATTCAAACTGTAAGATGAGGTTGATAGGACATTTTCTCAATCTCTTGGAGAACTGAACATGAGGACAGCACACTGGATCCCATGTGTGGTGTGAAACTGAAGTCCATAGTAAGTGGCTTGGAATAGTGTTTGTGTGCAACCATGATCAAAGTCCTTATGATCAAAGTTTCCCTGACTTAAGTAATTACTGATATTGCATGTAACAGATTTCCGTCATATCTTATAAAGCAGAAATCTGGACTGTCTTGTGTATTGTTTTTCATAGAACGTGGTTAACTAGCAAAGCTAGTTGAGTTGCTCAACAAGTGAAAACTGTGGTATCTCTGCCAGCCTGTGCTGGATTACGTATTGTGCACCAGGCTCTAGCCCAAGGAGGGATGCTGAGCACATTCCCAGTGCAGGACAGCACACTGAGGGGAAACGTGCACTAGGAATCTCAGGGGAAGCTGGTTTAGACAAGAAAAGTTTGGAATTAAATGTATTGCAATATGGATTGGTGGTTGATTATTTGAAGCTTCCTACAGCCCTTTTGTCCGTTAGCCTCATGTAGTTAATAAACCAGACCTTCAAAAATGTCTACTCCTTAAACATAATGTACCGAACTCCATGTATAAATGTTCAGCAGCAGTGGACGACATTTGTAGATCTTCCTGCAGGAGGTTATTAACAGTTTCTTTGCTTATTGCAACACACACTATCCATTAATTAGGACTTTCAGAGGGAAATGTGTGTAGGCTGTGAACATGCAGAGTGATGCAGAAAGGTGGGAAACAGATGTGTGGTCATATATGCACCAGCCAGCTATTACTCAGATACCATCCATCTACTAATTAGCAGCTGGAATGTTGAATAACATTGAAGTTTGTACGATTGCTTGAGTGCAGTCCTACCTCTGGTTTTCACACTTGCCTTAATCTCTACGCAGTGCCATAAGTAACAAGCTTCAATTAAAGTTGTTTTGAAAGTGAGGTCTCTAGAACTTCCTCATTATAAAAAATTAATTTCTTGGTGTAGGTTACTGTAAGTATAGGGCTATCAGCTTTTTGTACCCTTGAAAGGACAGCATTGGGTTAACACTGGAGAGGAAACCCAAGTCATCGATTTTGCTTCCTGTCATACTAATGAACCCAGTGTGTGCTATCTCAACTTTAAACTACCCCCTCGATGATTCTCACTGTACCTCCTTAAGTGAAGAGTCAGCAAAGAGCTGCCATAGCGGGGGAAAGTATGTGGTATTACTACCTCTATGATGAATGGCTCCTTAGGAAAACTATTGCAATTTATCTAAAGTACATAATTTACTCTATTACCTCTAAGAATGTCAATACAAAGTATTTCCAATTGGTATACATCCTAAAAATACATGCATGTATGTACACACATGTTCAGGGAGTGTAGTGATAGGACAAGGGATAACAGCTTTAAACTGAAAGAAGGTAGATTTAAATTAGATACAAGGTAGAAATTCTGTCCTGTGAGAGTGGTGAGACCCTGAAGCAGGTTGCCCAGAGAAGCTGTGGCTGCCCCCTCCCTGGCAGTGTTCAAGGCCAGGTTGGACGGGGCTTTGAGCAGCCTGGTCTGGTGGAAGGTGTCCCTGCCCATGGCAGGGGGGTTGGAACCAGGTGAACTTCAATATCGCTTCCAACTCAAACCATTGTATGATTTTCTGATATTCTAGAACAGTCTTTTTTTCTTTTGTGAAGTCCAGATACATCATACATTTCAACCTTGCCCAACAATATAGGAAAAGGCAGTAACAGACAATATACTTAGCGTTGCCACTCTGGCTTTATAAATTATCTACTACTCTATAGTGTGCTGTATTCCAGGTAAAAGGCACATCTGTAGATCAGAAAGACCAACTCCAAATTTGCTGCCAGAACATAAATGCAGAGATTACTTTTCTCTGATCCAGTTTCTGCATTTGTAAAATGTTTTTCATGCTTTCCTGAAACAACTTCATTTTTTATCCATATGAAAAAACTTGCAAATTAGAGGAGTGCTTCTCATCTTCCAGGTAACTGGGGAAATAATCCCTCTTTCCCCCCTCCCCTTCTCCCCCTCCTTATCTTCCCTCCCCACAGAATGCTAAAACATTGTTTTTCCTCCCACAGTTGGAAGGTGTATTTTGCAGAATACAGATGAGATATTTGTTTTCTAGCAAAAAATAAAGCGATAAAAGAGACATGTCTTTCAAGTACAAATGGGGCTTTAGAGATCTCTGTTGGAAAGCCTAATTTCTACACGAGCACAACTGTTTCGCCATATTGCCTGGAACACTTCAGTTACATATTTGGCGACACATTCTAATATGGATTCTATAAAGACATCATTTGTCAAGCTAATAACTGTGTACAAAATGTTTATGCACAATAAAACTGGATTTCAGAGATCTTTGAATTGCACCCACAGACAGAAAATTTTGCAGTACTTTGCAATATACCGAGCTGGATTAGATGATATTATTATTATTATTATTATTATTATTATTATTATTATTATTATTATTATTATTATTATCATCATCATCATCATCATCATCATCATCATCATCATCATCATTATTATTATTCCTTTCTCCATGCTGCAAGGCTAACTGAACTTAACCACTTGTTTGAGCCATTGCAGTTAGATACTTTCTTTTAATATTTCTAATTTTTGACCTCTCTAGTGAGGAAGCTGAAGTATTATTTCACTGTCAAGACCTTGTTTGCAGAGTGTGTTTTTTGTGACACTGGTGGTTTCTGACTTAAGAAGAGCAATAATAGACTTTATAGCATATTCCATCTAGGTGGATAACTGATTATTGTAAGAAATGTATATTTTTTAGCTAAATAGAAAATTTATTTTACTAAACTACAGACTGCATAGGCTGTTTATAGACATTATTTTAATTATGTCATATATAAGCCATGTTCAGAAGGTACATTTGTCCCTGATTTCAATGACAGTTAAGTCACTTAAGTAGGAGCTAGACACAAAACCATCTTTCTATACATGACCATAGTAGTTATTTAAACTAAGCATTTAAGTAGACAGAATGTAATTATCCCCATTGCGAGACTAATACACAGGGGAAAAATGCCATAGGATTTTGTAATAGCGACAAGTGGTCAAGACATTACATTTATGCTTTGCTAGTTTTACCAGCTGTGTCTCATTCCATTATTCATACACACAGACAGACAGACAGACACACACCTCTCTTCTAATTAATTATAGTTGTCAGTCTGTGGGGGAAAAGAAACAACTCCAGAGGTGATTTTCCAGAGAAAATCTGATTACAGAGTGGGGCCACCAACTGCTAAAAGTCTGCAGATGTGAAACAGCTTTTTGAGGTTTAAAAATCTGAGTTCATCACATGAATTTGAAAAAGAAGTGCAGTTACTGGGATTTTCTTGGTGATCTGCTTTAAAAATCTGTGTTCATCACATGAATTTGAAAAAGAAATGCAGCTATTGGGATTTTCTTGGTGATCTGCTTATACTATGTAAAAAAAACCCCCGAAAAATACTTCAGGTTTTTTGCCTCCTGTTGTGCATGAAGCTGCATCTATGCATGATTCATAGTGATAAAACATGACTCTGGGGCAAACAAGGGGAAGGCACGGGCACTGTGTATTGGAAACCAGGGTTTTAAGTTTACAGATGGACAGGTATAGGTGATGAACCCACATAACTTGCATTCCTAAACTGTTGATCTTTAAAAAACCCCTTATATTCCACATGTTATAATATTTCCACACTAACAGTGCATCATTCTGTGGTGAAGTACAGTATTGTGAGGGAGAGCTTGCTGACCATGAACACTGTGAAATTTAACTGAAATGAGAACAGCTATAAATACACAAGTGTTTGAAGATTGTAGCATAGTGTTGGGGTTTTTTTTTCCTTCTTTGGTAGCAGGCTGGGATAGAAGATGGTCTTTTAGAGGTACTTGGATATAAATAGGAGCAAGCTTCTAATCGTTCAGTTGCAGAGGTATTTCTTTTCCATGCAATTGAATCACTTGGCCTCCTGAAAGCATCAGCCCTGCACTCTGAATCCTACCACTGGCCTATGAATCTTGTCAATATTTTCTTAAAACAGGAATCAAAGCGACCCCTTGACTTCATAGCCTCCGTTTGATTCCTTCACAGGCTGCTTGCTGGGCCTGCTGGCCCTTGGCAGCCACAGCGTATTGAAAGTAGGCATGGATAAAATGTGTAGTGTTTCGTGGGTGTGAAGCCCTCGCCTTACACTGCAGTTTTACACAGTTTCCACTGCTTATAGGAGTAACTGTACTCTGACAGAACTTTTCATTTGTTACATGTTTATCGTGCACATGGCCTGGAGGAGGTTCCTTTAGCTGACCTTAAAAGACTTGAGACTTCCACAGAATACTACACTGACATACTAAAGCAGTGACGATCCTTAGAAAAATTTGCAGCTGAGCCTTTTAGGTGTGTCCGCAAAGGATGGAGAAACAGGGATAATGCTAGTTTGCGAGCAAAGAGATTGGGTGAGATTTGGTAGAGAGACTGGAAGATGGATAACTTGTGGTAGGCAGAGTGAGGCTGCCTGACGAGTCAGTTTCTGGGAAGAAAGCAGGAGGTGTGGCAGGTTGTGGGAAGAAAAAGTTGCTGGATTTCCCAAAGACATTGCCCTGTCTTGTGTAGCTATCACCATCCGAAACTCACTGCGTGCGCACATGTTTCCAGCCGCCCTTCCTGCTGGTTGTCTTGAAGTCAGTTTATTATAACTCCCTGGGATTTTTGGTTCCTTATATTTCTGCAGGAATCATGTAGGAAAGCCTAACAGTCAGCCATGGGATTCACGCTGTAGGGCTTGCAATCAGCCACACTACTGCATGTGCATCTTAGTAGCAAGGATGTTGCTCCAGGTGGAGCACTGCAGATTCTCGTTTATTCACATGCAGGGTATTTAGAGCACCTGATTGTACTTTCATGAAGAAAACCAGCAGCAATAATCCACCAGTTTAAAAAACAGTAAAAGCAATTGGGAAATTAAGTGGTATAGGATTAGGGTCCCAATTCCTCATATACGGTGTCTCAACTCAGGTTACTGGTGAGTTGCTCTTACTGTTTTTTAAAAGGGTGGGTTATTCTTTCTTTCATGGCATCATTATTTTCACTCCTAAAGCAGGCAGTGATTAAAAAGATCTATAACTGGAGTTGTTTGGGGCCCTTTGATAGGACTGCATGGGAAGAACTTCACACTGAAATGATACGCATTATGAAATAAGTCCAGGGGAGCTTCTCTGATTTAGTCCTGCTGGATATCTAATTATTCATCTTGTCTGTTACTTTTATAAGTACTAAACATAGATAATATTAATAAATTAAGAAAGAAGAGAAAAAAAAAGTGTTTTAAGCAATGAGTATATTTCATACCTATGTTTGACTGGCAAATTAAATACCAGGGACCTGGTAGCATGTGCAGGGCTCTGGTTTAGCTGCAGCTCTGTTGGCCTTGTTGATGGGCCTGAAGAAGAGGAAAAAGATAAGGTAGAGGTTATTGCCACCATTGGTAGTGGGAAGGGTTAAATAGCATGAATGTGGAGGAAGCTGTGCTTTAATAGTATTTGTGTTTGTAGTATAAGTTGCTTCATGTCTTCAGTTACTTCATCAAATATAATACAAGGGTTTACTACTTTTCATTTTAATTTCAAAAGAGGTTGAAAACTAAATGGGTGGAATGCATCCAGGGAGGCCACTAAAAAGTGTGAACATTGAGAGTAGTGAAATTGATACCTGGTAGCATAAAGGGGGACTCTTTAGAATGTTTCTTGATGTAGTTAATACCTGTCACAGCAAATCTGTGTATTGGATAAGCTTCAGTAAATTCCAGGTTGGGAGAGAAGGATGTAAGGAATTGCTGATTGTAGGATAACGATACTCTTAGTGAACAGATACACTGACAACTCAAACTAATGCTCAAAATAAACATGTTGAAAACAAATAGTACAGTGGTACCAGTTGTGAGGAGTTGAATTCATGCTTGTAAGTAGAAGTACTAAGCTCAATAAATTGCCTTCCTCTCACTGAGTCATACCTACAGTTTCAGTAGTGCATTGCTGAGGAAAAGAGTGAAAGGGGCTCATTAGATCTGGCTTCATCTCCCTGCGTTTCAATCAGTGGCAAGGCTGGAACTAGCCAGCGGTCTCCCCTCCTTCTTCTTGCTTCCTGCTGTCTTTTGATGTTTTGCCTTCTAAAATTCTTTTAGCCAAATCAGTCCACTTCCTTCTGTTCCAAGTATGGGTGTTGCGACGTCCACTGACATCTGGAAATTTGACAGCTTTGAGCTTCCTCGCTTTCATTCAGGCACTTGGAGAAGGACAACGAACCATCAAGGCAGATAAAAGGAGTCATTTAGAATTCGGTTTCAGATAAAAGAATCAAGTTTGATGACATATTCCAGTCTAACAGTGTTGCTTCTGTTCTTTGTGGAAAAATATATTACAATAAAAAGAACAAAAAAGTACTCAGTGCCGTATCTGCTAGATTTTTATGCTGCCCGGTGTTGTATGCCAGGTTTTGAGCTATGGGAAGTTTAATGAAAAAAATTGCCTATCAGTTTGGCTCCCTTCCCTTCCCTTCCCTTCCCTTCCCTTCCCTTCCCTTCCCTTCCCTTCCCTTCCCTTCCCTTCCCTTCCCTTCCCTTCCCTTCCCTTCCCTTCCCTTCCCTTCCCTTCCCTTCCCTTCCCTTCCCTTCCCTTCCCTTCCCTTCCCTTCCCTTCCCTTCCCTTCCCTTCCCTTCCCTTCCCTTCCCTTCCCTTCCCTTCCCTTCCCTTCCCTTCCCTTCCCTTCCCTTCCCTTCCCTTCCCTTCCCTTCCCTTCCCTTCCCTTCCCTTCCCTTCCCTTCCCTTCCCTTCCCTTCCCTTCCCTTCCCTTCCCTTCCCTTCCCTTCCCTTCCCTTCCCTTCCCTTCCCTTCCCTTCCCTTCCCTTCCCTTCCCTTCCCTTCCCTTCCCTTCCCTTCCCTTCCCTTCCCTTCCCTTCCCTTCCCTTCCCTTCCCTTCCCTTCCCTTCCCTTCCCTTCCCTTCCCTTCCCTTCCCTTCCCTTCCCTTCCCTTCCCTTCCCTTCCCTTCCCTTCCCTTCCCTTCCCTTCCCTTCCCTTCCCTTCCCTTCCCTTCCCTTCCCTTCCCTTCCCTTCCCTTCCCTTCCCTTCCCTTCCCTTCCCTTCCCTTCCCTTCCCTTCCCTTCCCTTCCCTTCCCTTCCCTTCCCTTCCCTTCCCTTCCCTTCCCTTCCCTTCCCTTCCCTTCCCTTCCCTTCCCTTCCCTTCCCTTCCCTTCCCTTCCCTTCCCTTCCCTTCCCTTCCCTTCCCTTCCCTTCCCTTCCCTTCCCTTCCCTTCCCTTCCCTTCCCTTCCCTTCCCTTCCCTTCCCTTCCCTTCCCTTCCCTTCCCTTCCCTTCCCTTCCCTTCCCTTCCCTTCCCTTCCCTTCCCTTCCCTTCCCTTCCCTTCCCTTCCCTTCCCTTCCCTTCCCTTCCCTTCCCTTCCCTTCCCTTCCCTTCCCTTCCCTTCCCTTCCCTTCCCTTCCCTTCCCTTCCCTTCCCTTCCCTTCCCTTCCCTTCCCTTCCCTTCCCTTCCCTTCCCTTCCCTTCCCTTCCCTTCCCTTCCCTTCCCTT
>NW_020799095.1:96735427-96775743 GCF_003259725.1 Athene cunicularia | reverse complement strand
ATTAACTCCCCGGTTCTTTGAAATTGTCCCCCCTGGTTGCTGTAGGAGGAGTTTTTAGGAACCAGTTCAGGGTCAAAGTCTGGATTTTATAGACCTGTGTAAGACCACAGGGTTGCTTTGCATGAGTGTGCCACTGTCTGATGAGCAGTTCCAGCTTAAAAAGATTTATATCTTCTTTATAAATGTATTTATACTATTTATACTTATTTATATTATGTCCCCAGTAAGAGGTAGTCTACACAGTGTGCTGGAAGGGGCTGTGTTTACTGAAGAGCTCTATAGAGCTAGAACTCTGCTTAAAAAATACCCACTTTATTATGAAGAGCTGCTTTCTGGAAGCTTAAGAAGTATTTTTGGAGAAGGTCGTTTAGTCTGTATTAACTTGAGCTGAGTTCTACAGATTTTTTCCACAAAACATAATATAAACTTTGTATGTTCCCAGTGATAAGTCAAATGTTACAGCCAGCCGAAGGAGGGATTTGTACTCCGGGAAATGAAGCTCAACTGAGGCTTTATGTGTTGTTATAGATCTTCTCAGAAATGGGGTTCATTCAGCATGTTTAGTTAAATTCTCCAGGATGGCAGTTTTTCTTAGAAATAGATATTAATTAAACTGGTAAGTTGAAAAGGGCATGAGAGGAAAAGAGAGGAAAAAAACCCCAAATAATTTTAGAGTGTGTGATGAAGTTTTTTACCCAAAAAGACAACATGATCAAGATAAACTAAATACTACTATAAACAAACTAATTTTAATTAAAATTAAGTTAATATTTATTAACTTTAATACTTAATGCTAACATGTATTATATGTGATATAATATTTACTATAAAATATTTATTAATGTCAAACTATTAATTATTAAAATCCACTGTTGAATAAAGCTACATGGATTTTCAAAAGCAGGTTTTGGACTTGCTTTCCTAATTCTGCTGAAATAATAGATGCTGCTCTCCAAAGTTTTTCATAAAACTAATTTTGGTATGTAAATTTTTTTGCTTTTATATGCAGTTGGATTTAGGTCCTCTTCATTGCTCATGAAGAACTGAATTTGTACTTCCTATACCATGCCTTCATCAGAACCATGTTCTGGTTCAGTAGGTTTTAGTCATTCAGTCCAGAAAAACCCCATGGAATTGGTTTCTTTGAATTCTTCTTAACGATTTTCAATAAAATGAGCACAATTGATTTCTTCCTTTGTTGTTTTCCTGGAAAACTCCATTGCGTCTATGTTGTTTGGATTTCACTTCTCTCTTTAGTTCTGCTTCCTTCAGCTGATTACAAGGAGATATGGCATGGTATTTTTTTCTAAGTCGACCTAGCACAGACTAGTTTTGCTGTCTGAGAAAAGTGTCATCTTTCACCTCTTGCTAGTGTAGCTGCACTTCACTATTTACAGGTTACATTTTCTTATGTGTTTTTTTCATTACTGAAAGTAACAAGGCCAAATTTACATTTATTTTAGAACAAAACTTTACTTTTGGACAAGTGTACTGGAAAAACACCAATGTATGCTTTTGCAAAAAAGGATGGTTATTGTGAAACTAATCTTCTCCCCAAAGAGCCTCCCATGTGAAATGCCCCCAAATTACTATCGGATCTGGTCTGAGTCCTCACGTTTTATTGCTTTGTTGAGTCCTTAGGTTTTGATTTATATCTGAATTCTTTATTGTTTTTTTTTTAAAAAAAAGTAAAATATTCTGGTCAGATAAGCATTTATTGAAGGAAAAGGTGACATACGATACGACCTTGTAAAAAAGGTTAGTTTTTAAGTCTGTATGTTTTCTGAGCTAAACAGACAGGCTAAAAACTGCCTGGTTAGGCTTTTGAACCCTGTAGTGACATAATAGTATCTGAATGACCTAAATTGGTGAATTGTGATCTGTTCATCATGTAGCAGTAAAAACTTTTTCTTACTGGAGGTGTGATTATTATCTATAGAGCGAGTGCAACAGTGCCAGTTGGGGTGTAAAGTTCTTTGCTGGAAATAAAATTCTGTCCAGTTTGGTCATTGCAGTCCTTGTTTTCATTGGAATCATGCATGTTCATAAGCTATTTTCAAAAGTACTGGCCATCTTCAGATTGGGTGTTGTGTTCTTGGTTGCCTGGGAAAGTGACCTTCAGTGTTCTGGACCTGTGACCACCTACCCATCTTCCACCAATGACTGTCCAGTTGCACAAGATCTACCACCTTCTTCTCTTAGAAGCGAACAAAGAGCAAATGTTAAATAAGAAACTTCCTGATGTAGGTTTGGAAGAGTCTCTTTGGGGAAACCATATATAGGTTGGAGGAAAATTACAGAGAGGCATGTTGAAAAGCAAGAAGACATAGCTGGGTCTTGAAGAGTTGCTGCCATTCACATTTGTTAATGATCAGAGCCAGCAATAAATAAAACTATGCAGAAGGAAAATAAAAGGGGGGAAAGCCCAGCAGCTCCTGACACAGATTTAAAAAGCCAGGGAGCAAGAATTCCCTGTTAAGAGGATTCCCCAGCATACAGTGATCCATTACTCTATTTATCCCTCATAGCTGCTTACCAAACCAAAACATCCTCTCAAATACCAGCAGCACCATAGAAAACTCCCAAACCCAGGACTATGGAAGCAGAAGCTGATGATGGAAAAAGCCACTTGATGTGAAAGAGCAAAGGGCAGTGCTTAAGTTTATCTGGCAGGACATTACACTGGATGCCCAGTCTTTGTATAACTGAAGAGATTTTGCATAAGGGACTTCTAATTTAGCATCTTCCAGGAAACCTGCATTTTTTTTTTCATTTTATTTAAGTTCCTTGTATGCTGACGCACAAATTCCTGGAAAATGTCAACATCAGCAAGCAGGTTAGCGGGTAAATTTTGTTGACGAGTGCCAGTGAATGACCGAAGAAGGAAATATGTAAAATGTGGAAAATGAGAATGGGAGACTGGCCTGCTAGAAAACAGCAGAAATAAAGCAGGAAGATATGAAACAATTGAGAAAGGAAAAACAAGATGATGTGTACTTAAAGTGTAACGACAACAAACTCCCTCAATGCCTATATGAGGTTGAAAATGTATATTAATATGGAAGAAGCTTCAGGAGAATAAAAATGGTTTGGGAAACTTAGCTTGTCTTACAAGCTCTGTTAGCAACAGCTAGCGGTTTGGTAGGTTGTTTTAGCTTTTTGTGATAATTGGTGTATTTATGTTGCAGTATGTTTCTGTTAGACTAATACTTAAACTGGATAATCTAAGGGTCTGCACTGTAATGTTTTGTACATAGCCTATCAAAGACTTCCAGGGATCTGAATGCATCTTTTGCATGTTTCATGTGCATATATATGTGTGTGAACTCATATATGCACATACTTAATATAATGTGTTAGTATTTTATAATATATATACAATAAAAGTCATATAACCATAAATTAATGTAATACAGAGTATTTAAATTTTGAATTAACACATGATAATATAAATATGGTCTATTATAAAGGAAGCTTTACTGTATCCAACACTATATATATGTGAAAACTTAACTGACAGGTGTGTTCTATACACTATAAAACTGTTGTAACCCAACTTTTAAAATTCATGGAATGATGGCTGTATGCACAGTAATAATTAATGTATCGATCTTTATATTTATTTCTGCTCAGAGGATTTTAAAACATGGTATAGAATTGTGATAGCATAGTATTTTTTCAGGATGATTAAAGCTTTTATTAATATCCAGCATTTTTAGATGCTACAGCAGAAAATGTTATAATTGAACGTCTTGAACAATTTGTGTCTAATTATAAATAACACTGTGTAAGCAGAATTTGAAACTTCTTTGGAAGTCGAGGTTAAGGTTAAACAGGAAGGAAAACTGGGTAATGAATTTTCTGAAGGGAAGAACAGATAAGTGGTACATAAATGTAACTTCCCCAGACACAGGCTTTGTGTTGGACTACCTGACCTAAAGCTAAACTTAAGCAATTTTTTGTCTGTTACTGCACAAGATCAGAAAAGCATCCCGTTCAGAATTGGCAGCTGTCTAATAATTACATTGTGGTTATTCAACACAGACTGCTGCTGGAAAAAGGTATCACATTTGGCATCTGTTTGTTGAAGTCAGTAGTATTTAATCTAGATTAAAATACAGACTCATTTCTTGTTCATAGTGTTTGTACTGTTGCTACTTGGATTTCTCCATCTCCTTAAAACCTGGGGAATATCCGCCCTAGTGAGATGAGATGTCTTCAATAGGGAACTCAATTTCTGGTCTGCAAGAACAGCAAGAACTGAGTAAGAAAACAGAATAGCCGACATCATTTTCTGTTACTTGTCTGTTGAGAAAAGCAAGACTTCTTGTCTCTATTTTGAAGTACAGACACCAGATTATCGCAAAAAGTTTGCCCTTCCCTATCAAAACCACTTTAAATTATATGTCTTTAATATGAAATCAGCTAGAAAGATAGAACAGTTTCAAGGTAAGTTTGGAGCTTCCCTTCACAGATGAGCCTCAGATAGACACTGGCATTTATATAAAACAAACGTAAGGAAAATGAGAAGGTGTCTCCATTTATGCTTGGTATATATTAATTTATGGGATACCTACATTTGCTAAAATATGTGAGAAAAGTACAGAAAGCAAGTTCTTCAATCCAGAAGTTTCTGCTTGTGGTTGGTTTGTTTGGGTTTTGGTTTTTTTTGGGGGGGGTTGTTTTGTTTTTTTTTTCAGTAAGCATGTTGGCTCTACTTGAGTTTCCTGCACCTGGTTGTAAAACAATAGACAATACAACTCTGACTCCATAATATAACCTTCCAAAATTTTGAAGCGTATTATAAATAACTTACTAGTAAGCCAGAACAAGATTAATATGTTCTTGCTGTTATTTTTCGCCAACATAGACTGGAAAAATTTGTGCAGAGGAGTAGTTTAAAAGTTGATATCCTGTCTTTGGTTTCATTAAAATGTTGGTTTTAACAATCCTGTATGAAGTTACTTCCTTCCCAATAGTGAAGAGGACTCTAGCATACGTTTTTTTACTCCTATTTCCCCCCTTTCTTCTTTCAGTCTTCAGAAACTACAGTTTTTAAAGAGTTAGGGAGGTTTCTCTTTTAAAGAGGGGGGGCACCTGGGGCTTCAGGTCTGGGACACAGCGGGGACTGCAAGCAGCACCCTGCAATGGTCTGTTCCCTCTTGTGGCATTGCTCCCAGTCCAAGCTGCCCCGGGCAGTGAGGGATAGGTTAAGGATCACTTTGTGCTCTCCCACAATGTTCATGACATTATGCAAACAGCTATAGCAAGAATTTATTTATTGATCTCACTTTTTTTAAAGAGGAAATGTTAGGAAAAAACCTGACAGCACAAGGGGGAAAAAAAGGCAGAAAGAAGAATTTTGGGTCCTATGAGATAAGTGTCGAACACTGCTTCTTTGCAAAGAGCACAGGAACACCAGCTGGCAAGGCATTTATTTTTGCTTCAGAATGTATTTGAGCAGTAAACAATTTAATAAACTTTCCTTTTTAGTCATTTTCAAGCCTTTTCTAGAAGACAGCTATAAATTGTGTGAAAAAGATATGTATAATTCTGTCTCCGGTATGCATCAAAATTTTTGTTGTTTAGAGACTGTGGTGGTTTTCTTGTGGGCCTAATAGTAGTACTGACCCCTTAAAACAAAAATTAAAACAAAGCTTATCATCTTTGGGTGAGAAAGTTAATTGTAATAATCATCTCAAGTTAATCTTCACTCTACTGTTTTGAATTTGGAGAAATCTACTACTTTCAGACCAAGAAAGTGTCTTTTGAGAAAAATGTCTTTTGGAAAAAGTGTCTTTCAGGAAGTGTCTTCTAGGGCTCCTTGGTACAAGAGAGTTCTGGGGCCACTGGAGAGAGTCCAGCAAAGGACTATGAAGGTGATGAAGGACTGGAGCACCTCTCTTATGAGAAAAGGTTGGGAGAGCTACAGATGCTCAGCCTGGATAAGAGAAGGCTCAGGGTGCATCTCAGCAATGTATATAATAAATACATTGAAGGAAGGGTGTACAGAAGACAGAGCCAGGCTCTTTCCAGTGGTGGCCAGTGACAGGGCCAGAGGCAGTGGGCACAACCTGAATCACAGGAGGTTCCCTCTGAACATCAGGAAACACTTTTTCACTGTGAAGGTGACCAAGCACTGGCACAGGTTGCCCAGGGAGGCTGTGGAGTCTCCATCCTTGGGATTATTCCGAAGATGCCTGGGCACTGTCCAGGCCACCTGCTCTGGAATGCCCTGTGTGAGCAGGGGTGTTGGACCAGAAGACCTCCAGAGGTCCCTTCCAACCTCAGCCATTCTGTCATTCCATGAAGATATGCCGTATCTTTAAAGAAGTTTCTGTATGCTGTTTTCCTCTCCTTTTTCATTTTCCTGTCCTGGAGATTCGCTTTATTTGATGCAGTTGACTGCAAGCCAATCAAAACCTTTAGTCTAGACAGATAAAACTGTTACTTGTAGCGTATCTCACTTGCAATCATGGCATTTCCACAGGTGCATAGAGCAAGTTTGTACTGGATTTATTTTGCCTTCCCTCTTAGCTTCTGCCTGATTTGCCTATGCAGGCTGTCCACTGATGGCTGAAACTGGTGAATCAGTGTGTTTATACACATTGCTGAGATACCCCAGATAACTTATTGAGTATCAGAACCATGATTGTGTTAGTCTAGGAAAATGTCATGCTAATGTGGATAAATAAGTCCAAGACAATTCATTGCTCATATATGTTACTACACTGTCCTGTGTAAGCCAGCCCTAAAGCTGTTGTTCTGGAGCCTGGTTATCTGCCCTCATTTTATTTCAGCATAGAGTTCAGTCCCCCAGGATGTAATATAGGACATATTTGAACAATTTTTTCTCTTCCTGAACTGAAATAGAAAAAAACGAGAGTGTTTGTCCTGATAAACCATATCTTAATTGGCCCTGAGGATGGTTTCTGTAGAATGAACCCGAGGTCTGTTATTTGAGGAAAAAAAAATTGTTTTAATGGAAATTGGAAGGAGTTTTCATTTTGTTCCAGCAGAGTTCTTAATTTTGCTGGCAAAAATAGGAGCAATTTTTCATCTGTCAATAACACTTCTCTCCATTCTGCCTGAATCTGGAAGTAATGGCCTTCTGCATCATATTGTTTACTCCTCTTGGTTGAAAAATGTTACAAATTCGATATCAGGTTAGACAGACACATTTGTTTATAAACCCTATGAGGCTGTCGGGATACCAGTTTTCCAAGCAGTTTATAAATAGCAGTATTTTAGGCTGGGGTAGAGGGGTGAATGGGGAAGTTTCAGAGGGAGAGAGCGTAGAGCTGTGACCCAGAGCAGCATTCATGCATAAAATTAGATATTGTACAGTGGATGTTCTTATTTTGGCTAATGTAGCCTCAGGCAGAAAATTCTCTTGCTGCATCTTTGAAAGACTTTTTTTTTTCCCCTTTTCCTTTCTCTTTAACCTTGTACATTAATTATCGCTTTGCAGTTTCTGAATGGTAAATTGGTCATTTTTTAGAGAGGAAAGTGCATATTCATGTATTTCAGAAACAGTGAGTGAGTGCATGCTTTTTTCCACCGGCATCGCTGTACCCAGAGCTGTTTCCTACAGACTGGCTGCATTTTCCTCAAGACTTTGTGCACCTTCTAAATGTTGTCCTGATGTTCAAGGACAGGATTGTGTATTTTGGGATTTTGATCTGTTGAATATTTTTATTCATATTTTCTTCACTTTTTATTTATTAATAGCTTTGCTTTTTCCAGTGGAAGTATGGGGAGATTCATTAGTGCGTGCAGATGTTCAATGAAAATTAATGGGAGCAAAAAGTACATTTTAATTGCCAGCTAAAGCCACATTTAGAAATTTGTTGCTCTTAGAAATACTCCAACTTCTGTGTAAAAGCAAGGAAGAAACAAACATCTTGTTAAAAAACATCTGCAAGGGGGCATTAAGATCAATCAGTAATACCTGGTTTTGCCAAGAATGGTTAGGTTAGTTGAGTGTTAGGGCACTGAACTGGACAGCCTCATAGATTAAAATTTAAATATGCACTGATTAAATTATTCTCTGAGTTCACTCTTGATTCTGTATGTTTACATAAAACAAAGGCCAGTTTAGAAAACAAAATGTCTCTCTATTTCTCTTAATACTGTAAGAATCTGATGCAGAATTGAGACTCCTATTCAGTCTTACCGGTATACAAGTTAGATCTAGATTTCAAAACAAGTTAAATGGGTTTTTCAACCCCAAAAAAGTTTTCAGTGGTCTGGAAATGGTTTGTCATTCTCTGAGGGAGTAAGCCAAGGGTGCAAAGAACTCATAGCCAGTGTGGCATGCCAGTAATGCCTGAGCAGCATTGTATGGTCCTGGATTTTGGTGTCTGCTTGGGGGTGTGATGTCCTGGACTGTTCTTTTGAAAGGTGGAAAAAGAAAAAAAGATTGGTCCTTGGAAGCAGGCAGTAATACAGGTAAGTCAATCCCAAAGTGTCTAGCTAATCTTTGAAACTTCAGGGGAAGAAAACCCTTAGTTTTGTATGTCGGTACAGTAATGAAAATAGTGCCAGTCTCTCTGAAGTTCTGTAAAAAGCCATCTGATTTACACTTTGAAGTACGTGGAGATTGTGTTGCTGTTTGTAGTACTTGCGTCTCATGACAGCTGACTATAGTTGCATCCTTTGGTTATGGTAACCATTTTACATTGCAAGTGGAGTTCACTGCCATTTTGATAGATGTTTACTAGGGCTGGCTGTAAAATGTGTATTAATTTCTTTTATGATAAAATGGGGATTATTGCCTGTCTGAAGTAGTCTGTATTTACTGCAATTCACTGTATTTAAATGAAATGTTTAACTTGAATTCCAGAAGAGCATGCAGCACTTAATTTAATTCTCTTGTTCATCCCTTTGAGTCACATATTCTGGGCCTTTTTTAAAATTCATTTTAAATAAAGGTAGTCACTATGCAAATTACTGAAATACAAAAGTGAATCTTGTAGCTGTCTGTAACTTAGGCCAGGAGAAAAAAATGAAAAAAATGCTTAAGGTGCTGAGAATTTCTATTTGTCTGAAGTTTGTCTTTAAAAATTCAGTTTTTCTTGGAAAAAAATTTGTACAGATTTCAGACTTCTTTTAGACAACTCAATACTTTTAAATTGAACTTTTGAAATTATTTCCACTTTATTTTTCACTTTTTGTTAAAAAATAAAGATTTTTGTAGGAAAAAATTATGATCTTTACCCACAACTAGCTTCAAAGAAGATACTAATTACAGTCTGTAGCAATACCTACTTTGCAGTGTATATCTTCAGTTCAGGTAGATCTGGTCACAGTGACAGCCTTGGCAGCTGTTGTAATTGTTCTAGGAAAGGTAAGGAGGAAAATTTCTGATGTCACCCCATAGACAAGAAGAAAGAAGCTTTCAAATGGGGAGAAGATTGAGGAAATCTGATAAAGCTGACTTGAAGATCTCAAATTTTTAACTTTGGTCTCTTTTTCTAGTATAAAATTGATCCAATTATTGTTTAGTTTGTGAGTAGATACTTCTTCAGGGTTGGATTTTGGCATGATATTCTTCCTGTATTATAAATACTGACATCACGCTAATCTATGCAAATCACTGCTCAATCAATCTGAGCATCTGTGGTTGATTAAACAAAACACGTAGGTGTGAAAGCATTTGCATCTCACATGCCCTGCTGGATCTGGCAAAGGCTGAAGGGAGTGTAAAGGCACAGAGAGATATTTGTCACTGGGATGCCTGCATGGCAGTTCGGAGATCTAATTGCGGCGGGTGCAGAGGTACCTGCGTGGGCTGAGTCGGTGGTAGAAATGGAGATTGGAGAAGCCAGGCTTCAGCCCAGCTGCTTGAAGACATGAATCCAGCTCAGACTCAAACCTGTTTCTATAGCTGTGGTAATGTTAAAGCTCAAATACGTGGGGTTACAGCTCTCTGGGATGTGCTGGAGAATCCTGTAGCATACCTGTAGCTGTCCCTGCAGATATGAAGCTGCTGAGGGTTGCTGGCCACTGGGGAAGCCTGGTGGCCAGAGAAGGGGACTGCACTCGGGGAGGGGAACCAAGCAAGATGGTGAATGGGAAGTGCCCTCAAGGTGGTCTGTAGGAGACAGCAAGCACAGGGTAGCTGGACCCTACCATCCCTCAGGCTTTTGTGTAACCTGCATGTGGCCGCTCTCACCACTGCTCTTTTCCCATGTTTGCCTGTTAATTCTCTCCTTCTGTCCCTTCTGTGTCTCCCATATAATTTTGAGTGTATTTTCGGCCTGACCACAGATAACAGGGGTAATGAATAATAGATGAAATAGTTTGTGTTGGGTGAGGAGAGTAGCAGGAGAAGTGGACTTGCCAGTAACTGGTCAGACATCTTATCATCATGGTTTGGCTTTTATTCACTGTACAATGGTAACAGTGCTCAGACAAGGATGAGAATCAAATTGGTCTGTCTCAGTGAATCTCTTTGTAAATTGTGTTGGTGGCATCAACAGGTGAGCAACAGAGAGCCCCTAGGTCACTGCTTGGGAGTTCCTCCACGTCCGCTCTGCTCAGCGGGGAGCTTACACAAGAGCAGCTCCCATGGGGACAGTGATGATCAACTGGGTTACAGACTTGCTGCCCACCCCCCTGCCTTTATGTGGAAGCAGTTCTGTCTGTGCAATGAGAAATCACTGAGGAATAAATCACAGTAGTCGCTTGACTGCAGTGAAGAAATGTTCCTTAAAGTAAATAGACAACTTAATGAAACTGAGAAAAACAGTTATTTAAAGGGACACTACCCTGTGAAACTGCAGATTTCCCAACGATGAGTCACAGAGATCTAAGGTAGCTGAGTCGTAACGCATCTTCAGTTGGGGAGAGATGTCAGCTCTCTACAATAGCAGGATATTTAATTAAGGTTTACAGGTTTTGAGTTTGTCAGACTGAAGAAGTGTTAAGAGTGAAGAATGAACTGATTTTGGTTCACTGAGGGAAACCTGTGTTGCGCTGTGGGGCTCGCAGACAGAGATCTGGCAATCCCCAGAATAGTGATGTTCACCTAGGTGTGGTGTGTTGCTTTCTGATTGTTTGGTACTTTAATAAGAAATTTGTTCCCAAAACAAGAAGTCTGTTTGAGCTACAGTTCCTTCTAAAATAGAAACACACTTTTTTTTCTTTTTTTCTGTGAGAGCAGGTAAATATAATTCAGTTGTGTGATTACATGCAGAATTGCAGTCCTCCTAGACCTACAATAGCAATGTGAAATTCTAGTGTGAAAATCATATATTGTGCAAGAAGTGCAAGTAATTAACTTACTCTACAAGAGCTCAAAGAGCCTTACTTAAAATTGGTTATTGGCTTTGAACTCTGAGATTTGGACAAGAAGCATATGCACTGCTTTCCTCTTGCCTTTCTGTGGATGATGATCTTGAAGTTGCTTATGCAAAAGTATTGCTAACTTTCTGATTTTGTTCCTGCATCATGGTATTTGCTTCCTTCTTACTGGAAGACCTGTCTACTAGCATCACAGGATTTCATGAGGATTTCAACTCTCGGGTTTGAGGAGTGCCTTACTAACATTCCTGAAAAATGCTTAGGAGCTCTAAGTGCTTAGAAATTAGAAGGAAATAAAGTGTTTAAGTCCATTGTTTATTAAAAGAAATGCCTGTTTTTATGCAAATGTGAAATTTTATGCTACCTGACTCATATTTTTGAGTACTTGGCTTGGCAGTACAGTAATGAGTAGAACATATGGACACTGCTACCACGAGCTTGCCTAGTATAGTTTCTCGGCAGCAAATACCTTTTATGTATATGGTCTTCGGGTCATGTTGAAGTATTGACTTCTTTTCTATAACAGTAAGATTGCCAGCTGGGCCGATGGCTTTGTGGTGTGGACACTTGTACAGTACACATAGAGGTGAGATCTCATGCAGGCTGTTCAAAGCTATCCACTTGCAGCAATTTTAACACTTCAAACGGATGCTGATATGGGATATACTCAGCTTTTCACCTCTCTCTTTTAATTCTTACAAACATTCAGATCTCAGTGGTTCATCACTTTCAGCTATATGCCCAGACATTTTGTTTGGCTAACTGCAGAATAATTAAGGGCCGTCCATCATTTATTTAACTTGAGTTTTATTGTTCCTTAAATATGTTTCTCCACATTTTCTTATGGTGGCAGGTACTGACTGTGCTCTGGCCACTGTGCAGCTGTAAAGTTTCCAGGGAGAATGAATGGGCCGCTGTCTCCATGGTTGGCTGGTTTACACTCCTGTTACAGGGTCACTTGTACTCTTCTTTCTTTGATTTCCTTATTCTTCTGAGACTGCTATGCTGAAAATATCACTTAATCTATAATGGAGAGACCCAGAATCACAGCTGTTATGAACACTGGCAATTTGTGGTGATGATGGAAGTTCCACATTGGCAGTCTAGGCACTTGCACCCTGTTCTTTGCTACTAGGAGAGTTGCATGTGTGTGTACATGTGTATATATACACACACCCCTATATGTAGTGAACAGTGGAACTTTGTTTAATCATATTGTTCTGCATTATTCACCTATTACTTAACAGCTCTTTCACACAGAGGTGATGGCTTTTTGTTCTCCTCTTCCTTTTATAGCAAGCTCTGCCTTGATTTGGAAAAATGACATGGGTGAGAATGTCATGATGTTCCTTCCTGATGCCTCTCCCAATGCCTCTCCTGCCTCTTACTGACAGATATATAGTGTAAGCTCTGCTTCTTCATTTAGTATGGATCATGTTGGCAGTGAGATCAAAGAGGAGGAATCTTGGAAGATGCCAAACACTTTTTAACTGGCTTTTTACAAAAGCCAAGGATGTTTTTTATTATATATACATAAGAATAAAATACGTTTTGTTCCTCCTTTCAACAGGTCCTTCAGTCCTGTGTCACTGCAGAAAATTCTTGAATTTATAGGGTTACCATGAAACATGTTTGTGAATATCTTTCAATATATATTTCATTAAACATTATTATTTCCTTTTTTTTCTTAGTTGAGCAAATACCTTCATCATCCCATCCTAGCCCCTCTGCCAAAAACCTTTATAGCAGTTCCCACTGGTGACAGCCAAGTTGATCAATCGCAGAATGCCCTCCATTTGAACTCCACTAACAAGCCATTTATAACTACAGCATACTTTTTTCTCCCCCTCTCCCCCCCTTTTTTTTTTTTTTAATTTTATAGCTGATCTCATATGATATTTGCCTTGCTTTGCACAGGCTCCAGAGGATAATTTTCAGAAACCTATTCGGTTTTGAGTTTTTCCTTAGCATTGGGAAATATGTTAAAGTATGCAAAACTGTGTCTTCTATTTGTAGTCCTGTGCTGCATCTGTCTGTACACAGGCTGGCTCGTGTCAGGCCACTGGATTGGGATCGGCAAGTATTGGTCAAATAATGGCCAGGCAAAAGTTGAAGGGATGCCCAAATGTTTTACACTAGGAGATCAACTTTGTTATCTTTTGTTCTTATTTTCTACCAGAAAACAAACTTTCAGTGGGTATGAATATTGGCAGTGCTGTTTTCCTTTTGTGTGTATCTGTATTTTTAGTAAAAGGAAAACAGAGCTTGGTACATGAACCAATTCCTGACATCAGCCCTAATTTTGCCTTAAGAATTATTAAAACACCAGTTTTTCTCAGAACTCCAGCAAAAGTTTCAATTTTAACTTGTCTAGCAAAGGTATTACTGTGACCTCAACCAAACCCATATGTTACTTTCAGTGCATTCTTGTATTAAGAGTTCAACATGTCATTGATTTAGACTATGTTATTTCCCAAGAACAAAATACCATTTGTTATTGCCAGGAAACCTTGAAAAAGTGTGTGAGGTATAAAAGGTGTTTTCTATATAATGTTTTATGTATAGGCTTCTTACGTGTAGTTTCCCTATCCTTTATTACCTCTCTTTTCCTTTTTTCCCTTTCTCTGTGTTTATTTTCTAGGCTGATCCAGATTCTGTTTTCTATTTGCAGAAGTAGCTGAGGAATATTGATTCTTGTCTATGTTGGCATTACAGATCAACCCCTTGGAAATATCACTGAAGTAAGAAATTAAATCCGAACAGGTGGATTTTTACTCTTTTCATCCTCCACTGAATACTTAAAAGCACTGACTTTTTTGTATAAGCAGCTGAAGGGAGGCAGAGTCACTGTCAAGTACATTGTTGTTCCCCTGTAGCTTCCAGATGGTGAGGAAAGTCCCAAGAAAAATGTAGGACCAGCATGTTCTGTCAAAGTCAAGCTTGTGTCTAGACAGGGAAGCTTACGTAAGGCAGCAGGAGAGGAAGGGTGCCTTGTGTAACTGCTGTCCCTAGCAAATAAACACTCAGTACGTCTCATGATTTGGCCCATAGAGGCTGACAGCAAAATGCACTTTTGTATTTTTTTACTGAGCTCTCTTTGACTTACAACTCAAGATCATTCTCTTGCCTTGGTGGTTTTTCAAATTCATGTTTATCTTCCAGTTATTATTATTTTACTGAAGGCTTTACTCTTCCTGCTTAAGCCAGATCTCTTTTCCTAAGAACCCATACACACCTGCTCAGCTAATTTAAAACAGATACAGCATGTTACCGATTTTAAATGGCCTTGAGAGGTTGTTGATGGCATTTGGCAAACAATGCAGACAATATGCAGATCACCAGAGGCAGCACAGTCTTGTTCATAAAGATAAATGCTGTAGTAAGGTAGCTTTTTAGTTTGACTTTGAAAAAGAATGGTAATGTAGCCTTAAGCTGATGCTATTCTCTTAAATGTGCTTCAGTCAGTGTACCTGAGTACCTTGTGGGGACCTCTGGCACCCCTCTAGCGCTCAACTTGCCCTACATCTGTGTTTTGTTTTGATTTTCCTCTGGATGAATGCAGATCTCTGCTGGTGAGTGCTTTCTATTTTACTCACCCTCTTGTAACAATATTATCTTGATTTTGGGGCTATTGTCAAAGGCAGTCTGTGTTTATTTCTGCTATAAAAATGTGAATAGAAAGAGAAAATGTTTTTTTTCCTTTTGATTTGAATACAACCTCTTCAGCAGTCCAGGTTCTGTCTTAACTTAGTTTCACAGGTGTTTTCCCTTAGCTTTCCTCCTATCTATACATAAAACTTTCTCAGTGCAATTTGTTGGTGCTTTGTCCTCAAGATAGGCTGATCTGCTTGGAGGTAGGATCGAGTCAAAAACCCAGCTCCTTCTGTTCACTGAGGCTTGTCTTGCAGTGAGGACACAGGCTAAATAACTTGGTTGATGGTCCTTCAAAGCCTTCTCACAATTTTGGCTCCCCACCTTGAATGCCCAGAAGTGCAAACAGGTTTCTTCTGCAGCTGATGGCAGAAGTATCTTTGGGAAGCTTGGCTTTCAGAGCCGCAGGGAGTGCTAGGGCATGTGCGCTTGTGTGTAATGTTAGAGAGAGAGTAATGACTGGAGTTTGGCTTCTCAGTGGTGGTGTCTACACCTGTGAGAGAGTCACTCAGTAATGTTTGGATCTAGTTTCTAAACCCTGAAGTAAGTCTGAGTGGTGGTCTGCTTTTAGATAATCTGATTTTTTTTTTTTTCCTTTTCAGACATAGCTTTAGCCTCTCCATTATTTTTCCATACTAGAGCATGTCATGCAGTTAATCCCTTCGTAACTTCCATTTTACAAACTATTTTATACAGTTCTCTGGCCCTTCTGATACCCAGTTGTTTTTTTTTTTCTAGGCAGACTATATGTTTAATTCCACTGCCTTTTGTTACAAATTTAAGGCAAATATAAGAAAAATTCCCTTCTGAAGATCTGGAGGAAAAAAAAACCAAAACTACTTTTTTCTTGTGAGGAGAAATGAAGTTTTGTACATGGCTTTTATGAAATTCAAATTTTTGGCTCCACTCTGAGAGCAGAAACCCAGCTATGCTCTCAGGTAGAGCAACTAATGCTGTGTTGCTGAATACTCCACTCTCAAGTGATGTTTTTCCCATGCTCCTGAATAATTATCTCTTAGAGACTATTTAAATTTCATTCTGTAGTTTTATCCCAGACTATCTACCCACCTGAAGTAGTTCACAATTTTTGAGACTTCGTTTAAAACAAAGTTGCAGATGTCTCTGTAAGAGTAAAAATATTGATTTGGTCAGGGGAGGGCAATAACAGTGCCAAGACTTTCCCAAGACTCTTCTCCCAAGCTTCTGGGTGAAGCTACCCTGTTGAGATATTTACTGCCTTTCTGACTGAGACAACTGGAGAAGGACAGTTACTTCTTTTCCATATGTACAGTCTGAGAATGGGAGCATGCAAGTTAGAAAAGGAAATGTTAACCCATCTTCTATCTATAAGCTTCAGATCAGTACTGAAGAGCATTTGTGTAGAGCAGAGCTGCTCCCTTTGCCGCCTCAGATGGGGAAATTATGGTTATGATAAGTGCCCAGGAACCCAAACATTGCTTTCTTGCACTGGGGTCTAAAAGCAAATTAACTTGTGAAGGGTCATGCCACTGTTGCCTACTCCGATAATACCCCCCTCCTTAGGAAGGACTAGATGGCTGTGCCAGCTGTGGGGAAGGGAGGGAATAGTGATGACTTGGTGTATTGTTTCAAATTAAACTGATGTGTATTGAGGGACTGATGTATTTACTGAGTCACATCAGTGACTGTCATGCACAGTTAACAGTTTAGTTTGGAGAGGGGCAGGGGGGTTACTAGGAATAGCCTTGTCTTAAGCAGAGAGGAATCTAAGGAACATACTACCTCATGCACTTTTTTTTTTTTTTTGTGGGTTTGCTTTTTGAGTAGTACTCTTGTTCCTTTGATCCCATCCTTGAGCACCTTCCCCTTGTGCACGCCTTTCTGCACCACTGCCTTCCAAATAGTTCCTGTGACAGCAGATACCCAGACTGAAAATGTTTGCCATAATTCATAAGTCAAAGTACTTTCAATCCCAGAATAGAGGAGACTGCATGCAGACTTCATTACACAGTATTCATAACATAAACAAGCTTGCAATTATGTCATAGCAACAAGCACTATGCTTACATGAAAGTTTGATTCAGGTCTCCAAGAGTGGAAGACCTTTGCATCCAAAATATCACAGCGACCTACTTCTCTGAAAGAGTGCCCTACATAATTTCAGAAATTAGATATGACACCAATATAGTAGGCCATATGGTGCCTTTTGCTGGTGTAGGGTGAACAGTGGGATATTCTTGGGGCCACACAAATGTCTGTCCACTGACTAGGTGAAGTCAGCTCATTATTAGTTAGTGTGAGGTGTGACACTTGTTTTCCTGATGTTGTGAAGGCAACAAACTCAAAATGCCAGTTGTTTTTAAAAGGCGTTTGCTAATAGTACGGGCATGATCCTAAAAAGTGTTAACCTTTTTTTTTTTTTGGACCAGTACTGTCTGACTTCAGTTGCTTCCGAGAACCCCAGAGGCTACATCTAAAATTATTTAAACAACTCAGAATCTACCTTTCAATAATTCATAAAGAGAGAGGGTTTCCCAGGAGAAGTTAGGTATATTTAACTGATCTGATCCTGAGCTGCCAGAGCAGGGTTTCTTGTTTTTCTGGTGGTGTTTCCTCAGATTGGCCATAGAAGCTGTTAGATGTGTGTGAGATGTGTGTTGCTGGTGCTGTGTCAGGGCATTGCAAACAATAGGAGAACCGTTATCGGTGGTGTCTATGTTAGACACAAATAAGATTAGCCACAAATAACATGTTCCTCAAAGGCTTTTTTTTGATTTTATGTAAACATAAGCTCTATAGCTAGTCATCTGAAGGAAGAGGCCTTACAGCATCCCTTGAAGAGAGGAGGAGTTGGTGGTGGAAAAGCAAGAGGGGAGAAAGGCAGAAATGACCCAATATTGAGCATCGTGGCACCCTGTATCCCCTTATTATTCTTAATAAAGGTCCACTTAATTGATAGTACAGTGCTGGTGAGTCAGTGTGTTGGCCTGGGTCAAGCGCACGGCCGTGTTAAGGGCCAGGAGCGGGCATGGTGTCACAGCTAGTGGAGCGGTTGGTGGGGCTGCAGCAGATGGGGGCGGCAGCGTGGGCCATTGCCGAGGGGATGGGAAGGGGTGGCGAGAGGAGCGGGCGGAGGTAACGGCAAGCTGCAAATCCGTCTCCTTGTTGGCAGCAGTCACCGCCCAACAGCTACCTGTGAATTTCAGTTGTCAACACATTGGGACGGCAGAGGAGGTTTCAGGACAAGATGGTGCCTTATTCGGAAATCAGCCAGGCTTGTGGCCTGGAGTTCTTGAGCATTTGGTCCTTGCCAGAGTGCCGGATGGTTTTATCTATGACAGCTTTATGCAGTGTGTCATTTTACACTCTGTTGTACCTTGTTGAATTGCTGTGAAATAATATCCCTCCTTGGCATAGTACCCACTTGTTAGTTATGTATTTACGTTTCTGCATCATAGAAATTATGTTTGCAAGTTAAAAAAAAAATTAAATAAACCCTCAAAGGATCTCATTTCAGCCCTTTCCTTGTAGTTTCTGCAGGCCTTTCCTCTTAGAGAGAGGGAATTTTTTCAGCTCTTTTTTTTTTTTTTTAAAAAAAATAATACCTTTGGAGTCTCTGCAAGGTGAGCTTTTCTGAAGTTATCTCTCCCACAGGAATGTCCTTTTTCTGAGGACTGCCCACATTTTAGGTGTCTGCTGCACAGGTTTTCTCTGTAATAACTCTTGTGCCAGTCTGCAGACTTTGGCTGAAATACCCACCAAATAAAATTTTCTGAGAGACGAGAAGAAGCAGCACTACTTCGTGTACACTGGCAATTCAGGTGGCACCGCTTGAACTGTGCGCAGGGCAAGGCTTTAAAGAGCAAAATGCAACGCATGGACCGTAAAGCAGGTGGTGAGGATGTCTGGAGTTATTCCCAAAGCGGGGCTGTGCAGACGTGGCGGGCTCCTTCTTCGCGCTCCCCTCCTGCCAGCCAGCACAAGCACTGTGAGTGGTTATCGCTCCAGACAAGTTGGCATCCCTTACAGCCTGGTCTGTGTTTATTAGGTGGCATCCGTGGGGATAATCTCATTTTGGCTTTTAACCATAAGGTAAATGTTTGGTGACCTTTGGGCGATCTCTGCTCATAACGCCATGTGCTGCCAGCTACTTGATATTGGTGGTGATAGTGTTTCTGGCAGAGGCCCCAAGGTGGGAGCCCTCATTGTTCGGGGGCTGCCGTGTTTGCTGACAGACAGGAGTATCTTTGCCTGCTGCCAGCACAGGAGGCACCTGCTGATCAGAAACTTCTTTTATCACAATGTTTAATTTGCTGTCTCACAGCTTTTTGAAAGAGAAGTCTTTCATCTCTCAAATTTGGAAAGGAATGATATGGTTATATTAAGCAGATGATGCCTATCTGTGACTGAAAGGGGTTTGGTTTGGGTTGGGTTGGGTTTTTTTAAGATGGCAGTAAAGTGCAGTGCAAGTGGCTCAGCTGCAGACATAAGATGAATCAGGTCTGAAACTGTGCTGCTGTGGAGAGTGTCTGGGTTGTCCTGGAGGTTCCCTCCAGAGCCGTCTAGTCTTACTCCTTGCATCTCTCTAGACCGGAGAGAGAGGCTGTGTAACTCGGATGTAACTATCCTGAGTAGTAATGTAGGGTGGATTGGGTTGGGTTGTTTTTTGAGGCAAAGCTGCTATTTGCACTGATGGAGCTTACTTAGGCTTGAAACCAGCATAAACCCTGCTGCACAAATAGCACCTAAGATGTTCCTGCTGCAGCGTTCAACCCGGCTCTGTGCTGATGGTGATTACCAGGCAGATGTCTGCTCCACATAAAACTTTAGCCCCTGCGCTGATCTGACAAAGATTTTTATTATATTTTATAGGAGGGTGGCATGCCTATGCCATTTTGGAAATGTCATGGTCCTCTTAGACTTGTAGCTACTTGTTACATTGTAAAATACATGCCCTAAAACTAGTGCCAGTACAGTGAACTCTCCTTGAAGAATGTTTTAGGGGTGGACATACAATTTGAGCTGATAACCATGGATAGCTGTGATGATTAAAATATCCCTGAAGGTTAGAATCTGTCTTATTGATTATACTGGGCAGTGTTTCTGTGTAGCAATGCCAGTTCAAATGGCATTTGGATGCAAATTATTCTTCTCTTAATGTTTTCTAAGCAGAGCTTTTTTGAAAAGCGGTGGTTATGTAGGTTGCTGGATTTTGGTTTTGTTTTTCTTTGATAGGAGTAGGTTTGTTTTCTTTGTGCTTTGCATCATGTCTGGAATTCAAATCAGAATGAGAATGTGATAAAAGTCATAATCGGTCAATGACTTTCAAGCAAAGAAGGAAAAATTGCTGAATTTTGAGTATGATGGGCTTTCTTGGGGTTTTTTTTTGCGTTTTTTTAACCTGAAACACCAACTTCTCTTACCTATTTCCCTTCTCTGATTCAGGAGGCGAGTACTTCACCCTCAAGCACAAATATATATCTATACCCAAAGTCCCCTGCGTCCTAAAGGATTTTGCCCATTCCCTTTTCTCTTTCTTGTTGCTTAAGGAAATTAAGTGAATTGGCTGGCTCAACTATTCCTTGTTTTTTGCATTTCCACAGCTGCTGGCCGACTACCTCAGGTTTCTAAGGTTAATTTGTCTTCACTCTTCAAGACAACTGGCAGGGATGTGGGAAGGGTGTGGGATGTGGCAAGCAGTCTGCCAGCTTTCTTAAAGCTACAATAACAAAACCCAGCCTAATCTTGAAGGTCTTACTGCTACCTTCCTTCTGCTGTGGTCCAGGAAGGTTTTGAGGGCCTAAGGGAACAAAACATCTCACAGAGACATGTATTAATCCAGGAGAAGAACGCTGTATTGAAGAAATCCATTTTATATTAATGTTGCCCTACATTTCTGAGTTTGGTTAATACGGTAACTCATATGAATAATGTATACATGTAGCACACTGGTTTTGACCACCTGTGGACAGTGGTCTGTAATACCGCTAATAAAAGAAGAGAAACTCCCAGACATGCAGTAGAACAATACTGTTCATTAAGAAGTCACTGGGGACATGTAGTTTAATGCTTCCAAGAAGCCATGGCAGTTGCATAGACACAGTGAGACATGTAATGAAGATTAAGCTGTTTAGTATTAATTAAACTGAAAATAATAGTTATATATACAGTCGAAAAGAATGTTTTGGTTAGTTTTTTGTCCATGGAGAGGCCATTATATCAACTTCACAGAATTTAGAGCTCAGAGGACTTAATTAGGTTGTCTAATTTGAGGGTCTAAAAGGCCTTGGAATTTCATTTGTACGTCTTCAGTAATATTGACCCCAGTGTGGTCAATAACAATTTGGATTAAATTGTTGCATGCCACATTCAGAAAACAGATCAGAACAGAGATCACACCAAAAGTTTAAGATGACCATCTGGATAAACTGAGATATGGGCCCGAATCCTGTGATTGACACATTATGCCTAGAAGAAAGCAAAAGTGTCATTAGTTAACTACTGCAGGAAAATTCCTTTAGGATTCCAGATCTGCAGAGAAGCTGCCAACATAACCAGGTACAGCCAAATAACACCCACTAGATTATGCACTGAAGAAGTAAAATTCTCTGTATTGACATAGAATATTGTTCCATGCTATCCAATGTCTCTTGTTGTGGTATAACACTTTGGAGGACTGCTACAGTTTGCAGAAGAAAATAGAACTGGGATGCACAGCAGGGGAAAACCTTACTCCCAGTGGCTGAAGCTCTGAAGTTCTCATTGCAGAATGGTAAGTATTAGTAGCAGCTGAGTGTGGTACTATTAATTATCTGCCTTTGGTTTAACAATAAAATGTTGAATAGGGGGGATTCATGGCTTCAAGGGTCAGAACTGATGACTCTGATTATTCAGCCTGACCTTCCTTGTTAGAGTTAGTCGTTTAGTTTTTCCAATAAATGGGTTGGAAGCATATTTTTTTAGAGAGAAATACAGTCTTCAAGACTCCATGTGATGGTGAGTCTACCACCTGGCAACCTGTTCCAGTGTTTAATTACCCATACTGCTAGAAAATTGAGTCTTAATTCATGGTAATTTATTTATTCTACATAATAAAGCCTTTGGGGCTGTCTGTCCTTTTAGTAAATGTTTTTACAGTGCCTAGCACAAAAGGATCTCTGACTCCTGATGGGAGCCTAGGTGCCACCAGAATGCGCAAATACCTTGTTAACTGGGGAGAGTAGACTCTGCTTCTGTTTACTCAGATAGTCTTAAAGAATATAAGATTAAAGAGTTAAGTTCCTTTGTGCAGTGACTTCTTTTTCTTCCCTTGTATTTACTCTCCTTATCTTACAGGCTATATGGTGATATTTTCAGTAACAGAATGAGCATTGTTTTTCACTTCTGTTGTTTTCTGGGGCTGGCACTAAAAATGTTCCCCTTTTTCAATTTGTCAACTGCATTGACAAATTACCCTTTGGCAATGAATACAGCACAGTAATCTTGGAGTATAACTTCTCTGTCAGTCTGGCTTCCTTTATTTCTGCCAAGGGTATTGCTGGGAAACTCAAGAGATATGACTGTATTTTTGTAAATACTCTAATAAGAATGTTGATCCTTGCATGGAAAAAGTATCTTAGAATAAGTGTCCTGGTCAAGCAAAAGAATAGTTAAAAGTCTGAAGGAACTGTACAATGTGATTACACTTTTTCCTGATTTGGGGCTGCTGAAATATTATCTCATATAGGTTGGGTCTGAAAAGGTGTTAGGTTTTTTGAATCGGCTGCCAGTGGCTCCAACAGGCTTTTGGAAAGCCAAGGATTAGTCAGATGGAGGAATGTCTTGGCCAAAATTCACTTTTCTCTGGCTAAACCCGCTCCCTTGGCAGCACCATGTTGTATTCTTATAAAAGCTGCTGTGGAAGCTTGAGGTCAATGCAAGATTTCTTTATGAGTATTGGATCCTCCTGCAACTACTTAAAGTAGATTGAGAGCTCCTTTTTGCTCTGGAATGTAGTGGCGAATATGGGCCATTTCTAGGTTATTTTGTTTATTTTATGAACCTACTTCACCAGATTCCCCTTTTGTTTATCCAATCAGTACAAATGACTTTTTGACAAGGTTCCCAATTCTTGACAAGGTAGGTGGTTTTGTCTGTCATGCATTATAGTGAAGGACTGATGGCTGCAAACAATAGACATGTTGTTCCCATCTCAAGATGTCAAGTGCAAGCGTCTTTCAGCTGTGATTACTGGCATGCCGTCTTTGGTTCCATCTGAGATCTCTTAATCTTTCCTATGTTGGGAGGACAGCTCACAACAAAGCATTACCTAGCAACAAAAATACCTCAGGTCGGTTCAGGGAAAGCAACAGAAGAGTTGTTATTAATCATGCTGAGATGATGCATTGTGGTTTAAAAAATTGGAGAGGAAAGGCCAGATTAAATATTGACATTTACTGTATTCCAACTGTGTTAGCTTTCACTTTGGCTGGCATGAAAACGTATATTCAGTGCAAATGGGAAATAAAACCTCTTGTCTGTGTTTTCCTGGATATCCCAAAGGGAAGGGGGAAAAAAAAATCTGTTATTTGGGGATGTTGCAGATGCAGCCTTCCAAATCTGAGAGGCTGAAGGGACTTGCTGCTGGACTTTGAGTGTGAAGATTACAGGGTAGACTGTCTTCCATGGAAACCATTTTATTTTAAACGAAAATTTTAATGAACTTACTGTGTTAAGAAATGGCTTTAATAAGCAGGTAACATAGTGGTGAAAGACCTGAGACTTAACCAGCAGTCTACGATATGCTGTGTTTAAAGAGTAAATTTTGGTCCATTTCCAGCAGATTTTGTTTGTCCAGCTTGACTTTGTTTTAGCCATCTCCACTCAGTGGTTATAACTTCATAAGGCTAAGTTAGACCTTAGTATAACAGATCTCCTTGATCTTAGTGTCATATGCCGAGTTCCACTAAAGATTCTAGAGAAAGGATGGTATCATGACTTGTTACTGAAAATATAAATAGTCTATAAGCATATAGGAAAGAAACGTGGTTAGAAATAAGGAAGGTAGTGTTGTATGTGGAGGTATTTTGATGTTAAACCATACTGTTCTGAAGAGGTTGGGGAACTTTCCACTCGTCTCTTTCTCTTAGAGGTGGTAATTTGGAACCGATCCGTGCATTGCAGCGTGGGTAGTGTGAGCAAACAGTGTCACGAGTGGGCACGGGTGGGTGGTTGAAATCGTAATTCACATTTTTTTTCATATGATCTTCACTAAGCTGAAATGGTGCCAAATCAGTCAGTCTGGTTTTGCTGAAGCCATTATTTTTCACTGGGGCCATCGTTTGCCATCGTTAGCTACATGCATTGCCTGCAGGCAGTGAGCAAGGAGGAGCACGCAGATCTGTGGAAGGACAAGTGGAATTGGAGATAGGGCTAAAATAATCTAGTATTAATTTCTGTCACATCTTTTAAATTAATTTGCACAAGGAAAAGAAATTGAAGGTAAATTTAAAGGCACTGTCAAAGTCCCTTTGAAAGCTAGAGCTCCGTGTTGACAAAAAAACCCCACAACCCCACATGTTTTTTACTGGTTTCGGCAAATATTTTGTGTTCATCAACCTTTAGGCTTGCTACTTCCAATGAGTTAACTTGTTTATCTTCAGGAGAGAGCCTGGTTTTACAGCCTATGTGTGCAAACTACAAGACACTAAGCAGAAAAAAAGAAAAAATTATTCCCTGGAGAGGTAAGATTGCTGGGAGATGATACAGGCTAGTATAAAGTTTTGAAGCGATGCATACAATGTTCTTGTGAGGGTTTTTTTAAGCTGTTGCTGTATCCTTGTAAGTATCTGAAAAATGCCTTTCCTCCAGTAATAGCCATAGTTTGTAGGTAATGGCTTGTCAGAAACACTGTTGGTTCATGAAGATTAGCTATGTGAAAATGTCTGCACTGCTTTTTCTTGCTTGTCTGCTACCCAGAGGGTACAACAGAGGAACACAAAAGAGGGGCTGGGAGTACATGGCACAGAAGCAATCAAGGCATTTTCTTTATGAAGTAATAAATGGTAATTCTAGAAGTCCTGGACATCTGCGTGGTAGAGCCATGTGAAGAAGCCTTTTCAAAATCAGAATCTTGCTCCTGATTCAGGAGTGTCCGAGAGAAACCAACTCACTACTTTGTCATCAGGGATATGTGGCGATAAATCAGGTAGTAAGACTTTTAAGAAGGGTAGAAAGTCAGTTTGCTTGCTTTTTCAAAACCTCAGCGTAAAACAAAACGTGTGGCTTTACATGAAAGAAACAATTAGGGAGTATCTTGGGTTTGGTATTTGATTGCCACAAAGCTAACAAATTAAGAAACAGTTTCAGTTTTGGACGTTATGTGCTAACATCACATGAACGATGTCTTGATGCTCTGAAAAACAACAGACCAGTCTCAATAGAAGTTTTCTTATAGATCTCTGGACTTTGATGTAGTTTGACCTGCAGCTGCTGGTGCAAAATTGCTGTTGAAGATTGAGTGAGAAGCTAAACTATACAGTACTGTGAACCACGAAGCAGGTGAAGTGTAAGCTTGCTGAGAAACAGTTAGAGCTAACTCAGTCTTGTCACAGATTTCTATCAAACTTAGTAAATAATTTCTTAGGGAAGTATTTTAGTATTTCAGTTTTAAGTTGCTAAAACATTTCATTTCAGACTTTTTTTTAAATTTTAAATGTCGTCACATTTTTTACAAGGCAACTTATGTTGGAGAAAATATAAGTACTAAATAGGAAAAAAAAAAAAGACAGCTTTGTTTGTTATCCACTTTATAATTTTCCTCAACTGCCCAATTTCTGTTTGAGTCGAAGGGATCCAAATATTCTTTTTGGTTATCTTTGGAGTATCTCTTGTGGATATGATGCAAAATCAGAACATGGCAAATTAGAAGTATTTCAATTACACAGAAGCTTTTTTTCTTAGGAAAAGATCTATCAACCTGGTTTGCAGTGATTGGAATTCATGGTGGCCATGTTTGAGACACTTCCTCCCCTTTTATCTTACTCCTGCATTGCTACTGTAGCAAGCTGGGGGAGGAAGCAGGTTTGGCAGCCAGCAGGAATAAGAGCACTTGTCACCACTTGAGGGGATTTGGGAGAATTTCTTCAGCAGATTGGAAGGAAAGAGTGAAAAGTTCACATCAGCCTAGAGGTATGTGTGAGATTTCTGCGTGACTTTTGCGGTAGATGCCCTTAGTACACCCTGTTGTCAAATCCTCTTGAGGTTTTTTTGGGTTTGTTTTTTTTTGGTAAAGAAATTCTCCTTGTGCCCTCCTTGTATCCACCAGACCTCCCTTTCCAGATATCAGGACCTTTGCTCAGTAGTGACAAGGTGGCCTGATTCCCTTTCTCCAGCTGTGGAGCGCTGCTCTGAGTTCCCGTGTAATGGTAAAGAAGAGAGCTTTTTTTTCCTGCATCCTAAAGGCACCCTAATGTCTGCCACCTCAGCAGATTGTCACAGATGCTCCAGCGATCACAGAGACCTAACCATGGCTTTCCTCCTCCGGCTGCTTGCACCCACAATATGCCGCATACTTTGTGTCACAGGGAATCTGGCATACCCACCACTCTGCCCTGCTCTCTTTTCTCTGCTTGGCAGGACATGCCGAGGCCAATGTTTTGACTCAAACTTGGCCTATTGCAGTGAAGAATATTAACTCTCTGCAGAGCTGGTTTGTGGCAGGGACACTAATTTTTCCACCTTTTCCTGGTTTTTTTAAGTAATAAAAAGCTGCTATTGTTCTACTAAAAAATAAAATCAGAAAGACTCAGAGAAACATGTTCTTCTTGTTGACATATTTCTGAAAATTTATTGAAAGAGTCTGGGCATCCTTAGGAAGGCCAAGCATTGCAACAGGGATCTCATCGCAATTGTGGCTTTTTTTTTTATTTTGTCATTGGACTTTGTCTCTAGGGTGGAAACTGAATGTGGCTAAATCTCTGCTAAGAACCTCTTGAGGGAGCTTTCATACAGAAGGAGAGAGTGAGTGACTCAAGGGCATAAAACAGATGTATCGTCAACCTGTCAGGGTACTGGCACTCAAAAGCAGCTGTCCTTGATGACTGTGTATTGGTGACATCATGGCTTAAAATTGGACTTAGCTAAAAATAATTCCAGTATTTTAAAGTGAAATTGTCCCTTCTAAAAGATGCTAACTTGAAGGACCTGGAGATGAGAATCTATTTTGTTGGGGTTTTGGCAGCAAATGGAAGCAGGCGAGGATGCATGTTAGCACTTCGGTATACAGTGCAATCTGGTAATGTCCAATACTTGGATGCCATTACTGTTTTGCAGAGGGCATATCCAGCCTTTTTCTGAACAGACACATTTTTCTGCTACAAATTATTGAAAAATTATTTTAATGTGTCATCTGTCAAATCCATGCTGGTCTTTTTTTTGCCAGGGCATGGCCTCAGTTGAATATGCAATACGAACACATACTCCTGCCAGGAAAAACAGTGTGCAGAGCACATCCATTACCTTTGTCTTGTCAGCCCAAGTTGCTGAAGCTTGCTGGGCAAAGAGTCTCATTTCTTGGTCCTAGTAATACCAAGCCTACAGATTTCATTTTATCTATGCTTTTCTTCATAGTGAGGGGAGATTTTTTGTTTTTCCTTCCAAGTTGGATTTCTGTGCCTGCCTGTCCCTAATGCTGAAAATGGGCTTCTTTCTTCATGCTCTGGCTTGTAGTCAGCTTGGGAATAGTCATAACGTTCTTGCCAAACAGAGTCACGTTCCTTTCTAGTTCTGACAAAGGTTTCTGGATCATTTTCTATCTCAGGTTTGTCAGATATCACTGGTATGCCATGCACGTGAGAGGAAAGAAAGCACACCTCACTTTGGATGGACGATTTACATGTTTCCTCAATTTCAGTTCTTCTTACTGTTTGACATAGAGAGCTGTCTAGAAGAAACTGTGACACCTGCCTCTCCTTTTCATGCAGATTTTTAGTCTTTCTTAACATAAAATGTTCCATTTGTGTTTTTGAATTGCTGGTAGTGATGAATCAGAAACAAATTTGTAATCTTATTGTGATGCCTGAGCAGTTTCTTCAGCAGAAACTACAAAGAACTTGACTGAAATACATGTATGTAGTAAAAGTGGGTAACTCTGTGTTGTGTCTGCCCTGAATTAGTTGAACCCCAAGGAAGCTAGTATACTACTTTCATGTGGTAGACCATGTATTTTAAATATTAAATCTGGTGCAAGGAGTGGATATGGTGGAACCAAATGGAACAGCACAGTTGGAAAAGACAACATGTCCTGGAGTATGAAGGAAAGAAGTGAAGAGCTGGAGTGTGGTCTTTGGTGTGTGGATGCTGATCACAAGTGGTAACAAATTTTAAATGAAATGCTCATCTGTATACTGGTATCAAAGAGAAAAGAATGAACTCAAACATATCCTCACCCTCTTTGATCCTGCATGATTTAAAATAACGTGCTGACATTCAAGAGATGAAAGGTGAGACAAAAGGTAGTTTTAATGCAAGACATTTGCTAACAATTTTCAAAGGTTTTGTTCAGTTTTAATACTAAGAAGATTGTTTTAAGCATGTTAAACTTTTGAACAGAAGAAAATAACTGAATAGAAATGAGTATTTTGAAAGGCAGGATCTGCAGATAGCTGCTGTTAGACCTGAACTGGGGACTTGCAAACTGTTTCTGACCAGGGAACTGGTGGTGGTGTGAGCCTGTCTTGCAGCCGGGGCTGACAGACCCCCTTAGAGGAGAGGGATGTTCAGCCCGAGCTCCCTGCTGTCACAGTCTTTCCAGACTGGAGCAAGTTTGCATGCAGCTTTTGAAAGTGTAGCTGTACCTGTTAACACTGAGAAACCTGAAGATTTAAAGAAGTTAATATGTATAGTATTTAGGTGGTTGGAATCTGCTCTTCTGGAGAGACCTCATGAAAAAGGAGGAAAACACCAGTTTGTATTTATATTTGAGGCTTTTAAAAATGAATAAGGCAACATGAAGACTTTCAACATTTTTATATTTCCCAAAACCAAATTTTTGCCCTTGTCTCTAAGCAAATATGAGCCTACAGCGAGCACTGTTATGTCCTCAGGATATTGTTTTCAAGTAGACTGTAGAGCTCAAAAGCAAATGACACGGAAACTGAAAATGTAGTATATTGGGGGAATTATTTTTTTTTTAAGGCACAGTTAGTTGATTTTGTTCTAACTGATAGAGAACTAAGAGAGTAGTTAAGGCAAGAATAAGTCACTTTGGGGAGATCATGGTTTGCAACTCTATTCTTAGACCTTAAGTCCATGTCTTCCTTTGTTATGAAACCTTTTTCCCCTAACTCTTTGCCCATTTTGGAGCCACCAGGTCATGGAGACTTTGTACATGTTGTTCCTGCAGGATTGTTTCACTTGCCTCTTGCTGCTGTTTGCAGACTTTCATGCTCCTGACTTACTTTAAACATGTCTTAAGTTTCAGAGCTCTGGCTGTGTTTGTAAAGCTCCAAGATGGACAGACAGACTCATACTTCTTGTTTATGTTTTCACTTTGACCTGTCAAGATCTTTTCTGCTTGGGAAGAGAGCAAAGAGGGTAGAAAGACCCCTCTGCATATTTGCTTGTCAGTGAGAAGTTTTGTTTGCTATTTTGGTGGTTTTGTTAATTTTTGACAGTTTGATAGAAGAGGTGGCTGTATTAATATGCAGGTAAAGCAGTGCCTGCATAAGAAGCACTTGTGGATGACCACAGCATTGCAGTACTGAATGGAAGGTGGGTTTTGTGGTACAATAAGGAGGGAAAAAATGTATGCTGTGAGTGGAAAGGGGGATCTAATACTACATAAATGGAGTAGCATACGTAAGTGAACAGACAAATGCCCGGTCCTTCAGCAAAGAAGATGTAAGGACAAAGTGGAGGCAGCAATGAGCGTAGGGAGGAGTGTGAGGAGGGGAGCAGTGTTACAGCGCAGAGGCAGCCTCACCTGGAGAGCTGTGCCCTCTCCAGCCTCAGCATTAGCAGGTAAACTCATGCATATTCATAGGGATAGAAATAATAACAATAATGAAAATTGGTAGCAAAATCAAATTAATGTGGTCTCCTGCAGCAGAAAATATTTACCCGATGTGTCCTGCCAGTTACAGAGATTGGCATTAAACCTAGACATTACCTCATCTTCCTGGGCAGACAGCCTATTTCTATGCTAAGCAAGTCTGCAGGAGTGAACAACTGAATACCTGCCTGATTAGCTGTGCAGCAGCAGATCCTGGTTAGAAGCGATTTCCCTTAGCGCTTTCTCTCTCTTTTGCTCGCCTGCTTGCTCTCTGCAAGGTTTGTCACCATGCGTTATCAAACTCTGGTTTTCATCTTGAAGGGCACGTTGCAGGGGAGATCAGCCAGACAGGTGGGCTAGTATAAATGCTGAACCAAATCAGAAAGGTCAAGAAGAACAGAAGGAAAAAAGTAAAGTGTGTTTATATGCGTGTGTATCTCCCTCTCCGTCTCTGCATGTGTCAGTGCCAGCTAGGTGAAACTGGATTAATGAGGAAGGGAGAGATAAGTGCTAAGAGGATTGTGCTATAAAAGGAGATTTTGGGTTTTGAGAATAGATGAGGGTTTCTTTATGAAAACTTTAATTGGCTACCTTAGATCATTTTTTTAGCTTTGTTCCTGGGTGGCAAATCATAAGTTTCCTGCTGGGCATAAAATCATAGCATAATTATGATAGTTGGCCTGTGTAGACTGTCTTATATCACAGACTCCCAGCATGCTCTATATTCCTTAAAAAATTAAGCCTCATAATGTATTTCAGACAAGTAGTCTGACAAGTAGTAATAAAAATAGTAATAGGAAAAAAAAAAACAAAGTGGAGGAAAAAAATCAACATCAACAGTTGATTTTCTTCAGCAGCTTTAAAAGAACATCACACTATCCACCTGCTTGGCTACTGCTACTCTTTTTTCCATAGTAAGGTACAAGGAGTCCAGGATACAGTGTCACTGTTACTGATTTGTGGAAGACCTCACAGTAATACCTTTTTGCATTCAAGAGCTGCAGATGTCCACAGGTCACCCCTCTACCCTGGTGTTGGCATGCCAGTATTCTGCCATGTATACACTTTCCATTTCAAGGCTGTATGAAGTTGGCCACCTGGCCACCTTTGTGCTTTTTCTTCATTTGGCTTTATCGCTTACATTATCAGGAAGACACAGAGAAAAGTCACAATGAAATGAAGCCTCTTGTTCTTCTGTTTTGATGTTCATAAATCTGAAGTCATTCTACACAAAGATAGTATTTATACAGTAGATTTCTTGCCTGTTTTGATCAGCAGATGTAGTTCTAAACTGCAGTGTGTTCAGTTGTTGAAAATGATGAGGAACTACCTCATGGAGAAAAAGCCTGAATTGATTGGCATCTTCCACCTTCTTTTGTCCTGCCAAAACGCACATGGCTTCTCCTGGACCCACTCTACAGGATGGCCAAGCTCTGGAAGTAACTTCTCTCTTCATAGTTACGGGTGCTCATTCTGAGAAAGCTTATCAGTGAAACATGCATCACTCTCCTGGAAATGGCGTGGGGACTGGAGATACAGAGTCCTGCACCAGTAGACCTGCATAATGGCTGAGTTGTTTTCCAGGAGGGGAGTTTTCTGTTGGTAAACAGCAGCAAGTTGCTATCTCCTGAGTGTCTTAAAGGAGGAGAAGATCCTTTAAAAAATAAATCCTGTATCTTTTAATGGCAGTGATAAAGACACTATAAAAACACAGAAGTGGACATTGAGTCTCCACTCTCTAATTGCTGATAGAGCTGAATGTTTTAATTTGTAAGACTATCATTTTTGTTAAGTGGCAGTTAGTATTTCTTACAGAAGTGTTAAAGAAAGCTCACAAAGGAATAGGGATTCAGATGCTCAACCTTGCTTGCACAGATTTTGTCACTGTTTTCATTAAATTCATTGAAACAGTAGCACCATCTTATAGTGAGGCTTTAAGAGGCAGTAGCATAAAAGAGATGCCATCAGCAAAAAGGGGAGTGGTGTCCTGACATTCCTCATGGGAACAGTAGGAGCTTATGGGCCTCTGGAGCAGAGAAGGAAAAGGATAATAAAATTCTGCATCACTCCTGTATTTCCAATGCTTCATAGCCAAAAAAGGGCATTTTCCTGTTGCTAGTGATTTGGCCTAGTTTGATCTAGGCAGAGGACCTTGAACATGTTTCAGGCAGGTTATTTAAGTGGTAAAAGATTCACAAAGTCAGATCGTCTTCTTTATGAAAGGACAAGTAGATCACTGAGATATTTCTGGATGTTAATTTGTAGCTAAATTATAGAAGTCATTGGACTTACTGATTTAAGAATTAAGTCTTCTATAGCATTGGGGCCAACTAGTGTGGTGGAAGATTGAGCTGCCTAAGTTACCAAAGTACACAAGCATTAGCTTGTCGGATAGGAGGAGCGCTAGTACTCTAAACATGAGTTTGAAGAAGTCATCTCCATAACCCTTGTGCCTGTAGGCAGGAATGACTAACGGAAGAAGAAAAAAGTGTTCATTTCTGAAATAAAGTGGCATTTTCCATTCTGTCATCTGCAGATGAGAAGAATGGACATTGGGTTATGACACTGCTCTCTAAATTTTTCCCAAGGGAAAACAGAAGCAGAACATAATCTTAGTTTTTTTCAGAATATTTCCTCACTTAAGGCAAAAGCAAGTACATCATTGCTTAAGACATGACAGAAAACATTGTGGTTGTTTCACTAGTCATGTGCAGTGCCAGCACAACCTGTGCTGCTTTTCAGCCAGTGACCGTGTAAGAGTGAACAAACTTTTTTTTCAGTATGCCCCCAATTAAATTTTCCTTTTAAATCCCAGATAAAAAGATATGTAAGCCATTGGTTACAACACTCCTCTTTAGCAAGCCTTTTTGCTTCTACTCAGAAAGAGAAGTATCTAGAACTTGTCCTGTGGCTTATCTTTTGACCTGACAATTTACATCGTCATCTAGATTGGAAATGTAGCAGGTTGCTTACAGGGAGGTATGGTAGATTCCAGAATACTTTATCTTATCAGCAATCTCTGCCTGCGTCAACATGACAAAACAGTGCTGGCGCTGTATACATGGTGGCAAATGAAGTTACTTCCTTTTTAATATATATTCTTAATGGCCTTAAGCTTCTGGATCCACTGAGTGAATGAATGGTGTGATCTCTGCATTAAGTGCATTAAGGAGATGTATCCTTTCACATGATGATTATAAATTCCTGAGCCTCCACCCCTGCCCTTAACTGTGATCTCTAAATTTTCTTGGCTTAGATTTTTTTTCTTTTACTTTTCCACTTCCTTACAAATGCTATGATCTTACTCCGTAATGATATTTACCCTAGGATATGATGCCATTAAATCATAACAGCTATCCTGTTTTACTGACATAAACAGGTAAAACACAGATCAGTCAACAAATAAGGAACAAATAAATAGTGCAGAGTTTGCTTTTTTTGTTGTTTAATTACGGTATTGTTAGTAGTTGTCAAATGGATAGGCAACATATCTTCAGTTCTTCAGCTTACTGTTGTCATCCACCTGTCAGCAGTTCAGATCATATACTACTTTGGATATTGGTAATCTGATTTTGCAAGTTCCTTATTATTTTAGTGATAAAATTGCAACTCCAAACAAACAAAGTCTCTTGGCCCATTACATTAGGACACAAAACTAAAACATTTCCTCTGTGTCTTTTGTAAGAGAAGAGGGTTTTTGCATGCTATTGAATGGCATGAATTTAAATATTGTCATGTGTTTTGCAGACAGAAGTGGAATAGGCAGAGCTCAGCTCTGAGAAGAGACTGATGAGTCTCTGCTTACCATGCTCTACCAGTAGCAACCAGATCTCTAGAGGGCTGTGAGGTAAGAGGCAGGATCCTCAACATCCTCAATTTGCAGCTGATTCACAGCTGCTGAGGTGCTGAAGTTTGGGGTGGGAGAATGCAGCATTGCCCAGGTGTGCTCTGTGCTCAGGAGTGTTGTCTGTGTCCAGCACAGACGATGAGCAAGTGTCAGAAGGCTCCTCCAGCTCTAGGGAGAGATGCTCGGCTGCTGTCTGGGGGGACATGGCTACTGAGCGTGCATCTCCACTAGCCAGGAGTTCTGGACAACTTTCATTCTCCATGAAGCTCAAACTACTTTTTTAGCAGAGTGCAGTGTTTACCAGATGTTGCTAAGCTCTGGACATTTTCCTCTGCTGAGGTTTCGGGCACTTGAAAGTAAATGAGAATTACTGTGTACTAAAACCACTGCAAAACCTTTTTTCTCTGTTTAAAATTCCCAAAGAAATAAGGCTTCAGTGACTGTGAACGTTGTGTGTGTGTGCACGCACACACACGTGCATGCGCACATAGACGTGTTTGCCTGTTCACCTGCCTGCTTCTCACCCCTCTACAACAACTTCAGAACCAAGAGTTCCCCAGAGAGGAACAGGACTTAGAGATGTGAGGGTTTCTTCAAAAGCGAGAAGCAGGTGAAAAAGACTTTATTAGTGAGCCCACTGAATGAAAAGCTGGAGGAGGAGCCCAGTGCCTACTCAACATCAGGGTCTGTGCAAAGGGATGGTATGGATGCTTCAGCTACTGGAAGACCTTTTGTCAGTGCTTGCATCTTAATGAACATCAGCAATTAAACCAGAAAGCTCTGGGAAACCAGATGTCATTAGTTCTGCTGTTCACAGGCCCACATTTTAACATTTCTTTGGAAGAACATGTAGGGTGAATAAATACTGCCATGTTGGTATCTTCAGAGTTGTACACTCTTCGGTAGCAAAGTAATTTGTGTAAGTCATGTAGGCTTGCTTGCACATTTCATCAAAGCTCTTCAGCAAGGCAGAGTTAATGCTGCCTGCAAAAGCTCGAAGGTACTTCCCCTTTCATATCCACTTACTCGTCTTTGTGAATCAGCCAGGAAGGGAACTTGCCAAGTTTAATCAGTTGTCATGGGCCATGTTTTGGCCACCTTAGCTCCAGGAGTTAGGCTTGGACCTCAGATTCCTTTAACATAAGCCAAAAAGCCTTCAAGGTGGCAATTGATTTCAGTTATTACCAATTACTGATGGATTTGAATTGGCAATTTAACAGCAAAAGACTGTGTTCTGGCCACTTTGGGTTTGGGGGCAGGAGGAGTGGGGAATGATACGAGAATCCAGGGGTCCTTATTTCTTACTAAGGTGTTTCAGGTGTAGTTCTGGTGAACTGATTTTCAATTCACAAAATCTATTGCAGATTTTAATTTTTGTTTGTATTTCTGTATCTTGTAGTTAAAAACAAAGATTGGATTTTTAAGTAACTCAAATACTGAAGGACAATAGGTTAAGGTTATATTAGTAGGGTTTTTCCTTAAACTTTAAAAATCAGCAGAAAAGATGGGTTGATATGTTATGGTACTGAATGCAGAGTTTTATTAAAGTGGTTTTGCAATATCCTATGTACTTAGATACACTAAAGAGGAAACAGAAAGTATGTACTAAGTGCTTTAGTTTTTACTCACCATTAAGGTGGTGGTGTTAGCACATGTAAGAATTTATATTTTTTTTAGGATGTGTTTTTAGTTGCCATATTAGAGAATTCTGAAAGCCCAGTTTAGTTACTGAAATGTGTTAGTCTTGACTCTAACCAAAGGTGGGCATTATTTTTCAAAAGTAGTAGTAAGAATGTGGCATAAAAGAAGAGGCGTCAGCCTTAGGGAATTTTTCTCTGCTAAAGGGCTGCCCCAAATGTTGATTTTATTTTTCTCACCGAGTTGTTTCAAGTCTGGTGATTCATGACATTATTTAGGCTGTATTTTCTGATCTTCCTGCAAGATGCTATGGAATGTACCTTAAGAGATGCTTAAAAATAGTCTAAATTGAATTAAGAGGTGGTGTTGAGTGGGAGATTGAGTAAGAGCAACATACTTTTCATAAACTCTTCTGATTTATGGAAAATTAATAAGTAATGATTTGCAGAACTTTAAAAGTGTTCATATTTCTTGGTCTACTTGCAGTGTGTATCTGTCTCCATGTACACACAGCTGTGTGTGGAATGCCCTCCATCGCTATCCCTGCTCAAATAAAACACTGTTTGCTTACAAGAAGATTTAATGAATTCCCCAAAGACCAGGGTCATACAGTTTAGCACCAGTGGAAGATGAAGCTGCTTCCTGTAGTAGGTTTTTTTTCTGGATTGTGCAGTGTTTGAGAATAGGTAGGAGAGCTTGTATAGTGCTAGAAATGTTATAAAAAGCACATGTGAACAGATACAGGTATGTGCATATGTTTCAATAGTCATACATATCTATGACTTTATGTATCTTTGTGAATAAGAGTCACTTCCAGCCTTCTGAGATTTTTTGGATCTCAAACCAAGAGTTTTTATGCACGTTGATCTTGTGTAAGTTGTTGCTCTTTGTGTGAGTAACAGCAGACACTCAGACAAATGTGTTGAATGTGATTGTTTAAAAAGTATAATTGAAATTTGCACATCTTCTTATCTTGAAGTTCTTAATATAACTCAAAAATAGCAATTTAACTACCACAATAACACTGTCAAAGTGGGGTTGACATCATATTGCTCCCCTTTTTTTAAATGGGAGATGGAGTGAGATACAAAGAGGTTGTGCGTGTTTTCCTGTGTTCTGCAGGTAATTGTCATTAAAGTTGGACTCCAGAGCTTTTAACTCCAAAGCCATTAGGAAATTATTACTGGACCATTATTAATGCATCCACTTACTTGATTCAGCTGTGAACACTGTTATGTATTCATACATGTTATGTAATGTTGAAATCCAGTTACATAAAGCTTTAGTGTATGAATAGGGAAAGGTTGCATAGAGGGAAAGGCGAAATGCCATGTCATATTGGCATGCTACTTTCTAACTTGACTTTTGACTTAGCACATCTACTTAATTGCAGGGCTGCATATTAAATTTAGTCTCAAAATGTCTGCGCTCCTCTTTATACAAAGACAATGGTGTGTGATCATGCATATGGAATTAAAAATGTGTGGCTGGATGTGCAGTTGGGTTCATATTGCCTGCATTTCAGTAATTTCAGGTTTGAATGCAGAATTTTAAGACTCCTCTGATGCTCTTTGGAACTGAAAAAAGTCTCCTGGCAAAAAATCTGAAAGGATTCACTCTGCAAGTACAATTCAAAGAATCATCAGACTGAGGTAAAATCCCAAATATTCTGCTTCTGAAAACAGAAAACTGATGCCATTACCATAGGGCCAAAGTGTGGGTACATGATATTATAAGTGTGTGACTGTTCAGAGCACCCACGTCTTGCAAATACGGTTCTTCAGTTTGTTAAATGTGTTTTAGGCTCTAAAAGTCTCAGGCATAGGAAGAGGGAGCAGAGAGGAGTGATTGTAACAGGTATTTTTCTGCTCAAAGTTAAACAAAGAGACCTTACAAATCACCAAGTGCAGGAGTGTTAGAGAGAAAACATTCATGCTACAAAAAGTGTAATAAAATTTGATGACTCAAGCAGTAAAATGGTGAATTATCCTTATTGCTGAAGTTCCAGGGAAGGATAGAAGTTGTGTATGATAGCAGACCTTTATATCCCATGCCTTTCCCTTTTTATTTCCTCATCAAAGCAATACTACAAAAAAATTACGTCACTTAGGCACAGTATCATACATACTAGTCTGCAATCACTCACAGAATCTAGGTGATGCATCATTTCTTTCACTATGATGTAATCTCTGTCATAACTACATGCAGGGTAAAAAGCAGCACTGAAAGTAATGAAGGAGGGTTAGATGCATCATCAATGATGAAGATGATTTCAGGTACTTTTATTGTTGACTGGAATAATTCCCCTTCTCAGAAGGAAAGGGAACAGAATGCTTCAGAGATGCATTTTTTTGCCAGATTTTGTAGTTCTAACAATGTCTGGTTTTCGAGTCATAGTGAGATACAGGACTTTAGATAGGTTGAGGGACAACTCACCTCCCTTCATATTACCATAAGGATCATGCTACCACATGTCCAGAGGCGTGGCTTGTACACTGTAAATTAGTAAAACAGGAGAGACATGATAAGATGTGAGTCTATAAACAACAGATAAGTCTAGACATTTCTTCTGAGATTTTCTTGGTTGACATGTTTATTCCCATGTTCATGGCTGTTCCATATTTGTTTATTTATTATTAATTAACTATTTGCTGAGAAGATGGTAGTAAAAACAGTCATTAATATGAAATTATGAAATCCCTGGATGATGATGCTGATATACATCAATGTTATGTATGTGGGTACAGATGAATGGCTCAGACCCTATTGAGCCCGACAGTTACTGTATCTATACTTACTATATCCATCCATTCAGCTCTAAATTATCCAGCTTTTTCACAGAGAGAAAGAAACTGCATTACCAAGTAGATTTAAGTGTTTGCAAGACTTCTGCCTGGACACATGAGTGTGCAGTTCTGGTATTGGTAACTCCAATTCTAAATGGGTTTCAAGGACTGTTCTGGAAGTCCCAGACCTGATGTGTTACTTAATGCAGCCTCATTAGAGCTGGTAGGAGCATAATGCCATGCACTTCTGCTGGGGACGAAGCACTTGGTGTCTGGGTGGGTCACATTTAGTGGTCAGGTCTTCTGCTAGCATTCAAACATTGGTGGACACAAGTGTTCGGAGAGGACACAAGGCAAAGACAGAAGGGTCATCAAAAGCAAAACCGGGGTTAATACTTCATATAGCACTGTGAAGTCTTTAATGACAAGCGTGTGAGGCATTGAGGGAGACACTGGTGCAGATGTCAGGCTTCAAGCAGGGTCCACATCAGGAATGGTCCAAGTTGCAAAACCTCCAAAGGAGCCAGCAGCTGTTAAACCTGGCCCAGTCAACAGCAGCGGTAGTGGCAGTGCCTTGCTGGTTATCTGTGAGACTGGACGTTTCCTGTAAGCAACGATGATGTGGCAGTTGTGGATGGTTGGTGGTTGGTATCTAATGTCACTGACACTATCTCTTTGCCAGGAAAGCATTTGATGCCAGTTCAGGGAGATTGGCTCGGTAGTGACACATGAAGGTACCAGCTCTGAGATTGGCAATGGCAACTTGATGGAAACACACGGGATTCCTGTGCATTTGAAATTCCTGCTAAGTTACAGGCATTTGCAAATCTACATCAATAAGCAGTATGATATGGATGAGTTGTTTAGAAAAATGTTTGCTGGGTTTCTTTGATGTTGTTAATACCTGAAACCTGAAAGAAGCAAGTTTCTGCTAGCAAATCAAGGGCATTAATTCTTCATTGTAGTATTAGAAACAAATTTGCAAAAAGAGAAACACAGTAAATCACAGCAGGAGCACTTCAGTAAGTATTATTTAGGACCTTTCTGGTATAAATTAGCTGTGGTAACCCAGAAGCAGTTCAGCAGTGAGTTCCCTTCCAGGGCACTCTTTTCCCAGGAATACCCAGGGAGCTCTTGTTTATTGCCAAGTGGAAATGAAGCATCAAACAGTCTCTTGTGGATCATCAGACTACCTGTGTAACCTACTGCACTGCAGCTTTGTTCAGATGGTGCCTGTTAGTAAGCAAATGAAACATTTGTTAAACTTGTTTGGTATTAAGTTGGGACATGCAAAAAGTTCCTTGGAATGTTAATTTTCTGGGTTTGGTTTCCTTTCCTGTCTAGGAAGGTAGTTGAAGTGCAGTTCTACGCAGTTATCCTGTATAATAAACTTTTCTTAAAAAAACCCCAAAAACTTCATGGCTTTCCAGCATTGTACAGACCATTTATGTTAAAAAGTGATACTCAAAGTGTGAGGGAGTGGCAATTACAGCATCTTATGCCTCCACCTTTAATGAGGTGTTGCCTTTGGTCGGGGGAAGCTGTGTACTGAGAACAAATGCAGATAATTAGCACAATATCTTTTCTGTTGTCTAAAAAAGTAGATACCAAAGCATTTATCTGGTTAACACTTCAAAACTTTACCTTTTCTTAATAATATATGGTATTCAGCCATAGCTTTAAAAAAAAGGGAGGAGGAGGGGAATAGCATCACACAGTTCTTTGACGACTTTTACCATGTGTATACACTTATCATGATGTAGTTATTTTCATGAGTGATTTCCCTCATGACATTCTCTCTTTCTAGAAAAGATTTTGTGAATTTAATATGAATAAAGTAGTGTCACCACCCTCCATAAGTGTTTCTTGGGGTTGTTTTGTTTTTGTGTGGGTTTTGGGGGGGATAAAAGGATGGGATAAAAGGCATCCCTACAGAGCAGAATTAAGGTGTTTCTGGTCTGTCAGCTGTGCATTTCCACAGCCTTTAAATACACAGATTTCATGTCAAAATTGGTCTCTAAGTTTCTGTGCTTTCTAAAGGTGCGATATTTACAATGCCCTTAGAACTGTCTCTTAT
>NW_020799095.1:96724614-96735377 GCF_003259725.1 Athene cunicularia | reverse complement strand
ATCAAACAGCCCGCCCCCCCCTTCTATTAAACTGTGGTGATGTTCTCTCAACCTTAACTTTAACTCAAATGTTTCCTTTTGTTTGGAGAATGCTGCTACATTAGAAATGCATCTGATGCATATATTATGAAAGCTAAATGGTTGTGGAGGGGAAGAGGGGGAAAGTGTGTGTGTATATGTCATTACAATAATTTACAAAATGCTTTGCTTTGAAAGTCTAAACCTTATTCAAATATAGGTTGTGTAGTCTCCTTTTGATTTTTCCAAGATGTTATCCTGTCAGTTTTCTACTATACAATTAGAGACTCCCCCAAGAAGTTTAAAATAGCTTTGTGTGTATGAATTTTTTTCCCATTTAAACTAGTCTTTAGAAGTTAGAATTGCTCTATACACTTCATTATATCACTGAGAAGCTAGGCGCTGTTTATTCTGTATTTGAGAAAAGAAGGTTTTATTGAAGCCACACCTTCTCGATTCTGGGGTGCTTAGCAGCTAAAACTATTCATGGTAGTATATGAAGACCTCTTGAGGAGGAAGGGAACACAGGTCTGTGTTCCCTGTCCATGGGCTGTTGAGCTTTCTTTGATTTAGCAGCCAGAGCTAAATTTTCCCTGGTGTAATGCATGCTTACATCCTAATGTGTCTTACTTTTTTGTAAGGGTATTGCTGTCTGGTTTTGGAATTAGAAAAAGGACAAAAGATATAAAAGCTTGCTGTTTCATGTTTTTAATCCAGTTTTTAATATTTTCTCAGGCATCTACTTGCTTTATGTGGAATTTAAACAACTTGCATTTTTATTTCCTAGTTAATCTCAGTAGTGTCTTTTGGTTTTTAGGCTGTTGCAGTGCTACTCTATAAGTACCCAAATTGCAATGCAACACAGTTGCAGCACCACAAGATTATATTAACTTCTGTTAATATAATTTCTTTCTATCTAATGTATTAGATTTTTTTTATTTGTTCCTCTTTCTTGTCCTCACATCTATATACATGGGTCTGTGCTCAGAAACATCTTGGGGATTTCTTCTTCTAAGACAGTTACTCTTTACACCATTCTCACCATATCCTAGGACATGGGTATCTTCAGGTAGTGTGGTGGAGACAGGAAGAAGGCAGTGAGTTAAGTACTTCATATGACAGAGTATGTTTTAAGGAGTTTTTCCTGCATGTGTAGGCTTGTCTGTCTTTCAAGGCTGGACAAATAAATGGGGAGCTATAATTGTTTTTCTGACCCTCCTTCCCGCTGAACCAAGCAGAAATTCTATAGTGAAGAGAATCTGACCCATTGTTTTGAATAGTAATGTTAATTGTACCTCATCATCCATTACCTAATCAGGTCATGCTTTATTTTGCTCAGTTTAAATTATCATTCAGATTCAGTTAACCCCGGAATGCAGAGTAGTGACATTAAATACTTGGTTAATTTGAAGATCTTAAGATTCAGCAAACCGACCTTTAAATATCAATAACAGAATGTTGGAGTGGCTGCAGCATTCTTTCAGCATCGTATAATTTTTATAGACTTGATTGCTCATATTAATGCTTTTTTGGGTATATTTCTTCCCATTTGTTCCCAGGAGAAATTTCAAGTTGAAGTAGTAGAGTAAGCAATATTTTCAAGTGCTTCAAATGGTAGAGAAATAGAACCATTTCACAAAAAGATATATTTTTTTTCATTTGCGTATCCAAAAGGAAAGCATACTTGCAGTTAAATAACAGTGCATATCCTTCAGGATTTCTGAAAAGTTCTTCCGCTCTACTCAGTCAAAAGCCCTTGTGGTAACCAGCAACCCTTCCATGATGTACAGTGGATCCCCCTGTCGAACAAGACATGATTTGACATTTGCATTTGCTTTCTTGCTGTTAATACAGTATAAAAGCCTTCTCCTATACTTTAACATAGCACTTAAATGCAAACTCGGTTATAAAATTAGATGACCATTCTTGTGGTGATTGGTCCGCCTAAATTCTTACAGTGTATCCATTATTCATGGCATCTCATTGCCTTTTTGGGAGTCTCTGTCTATTAAAGAACTGATAGTTTTATGAGATGGATTGTAAAAGTGTGTTTTTCTCCATTTCCTGAAATGATGCCTGTTAGATTGGACCTACCTGCTCTTGGTGGGCTTTCTCAGGTGGGGACCCATCATCATCTGGCATCTTGCCAGTCCTGAAGGATTTACAGCTTCACTGGTTTCATCTTGCACAAGGCTTTGTGCTTCATTGGTAATAGCTGCTATGTCAGGTCCGTTCTGGCAGATATGCTGTCAGAGCAGAGTAATTATGATCAGATGTTTATGATTTGGGGGGCAAAGAAACCCTGTAAACTGCTGACTGTAGGAAGAATTTCAGCAAATAATTTCTCATCTGCAAATGAAATACTTTTGTTGGCCTAGTGTTGTTTTTGCTCAGCCAACAATCATTTTCTTGCTTTCTCCTCACACTAGCTCTACTCACTATATGTTAGAACTTTTTGGTAAAATGATAGGTTGACTTAATACTTAGTCCGTGCAGAGTGCTATAGTAGTGTACTTGGCGTATCTCTTTTTTAACATTAAATGCTGTATGGATCTCTCAAACTCCCAAACAGTCTCTCTTCAGTAGTCTTACAGCTGTTTCTTTGAGATGAATATTGTGTCCCACTTACGAATATTCAAGTTGTTGAAATCTGTACAGTGGGAGCTAGGTGGGACTTAAAGGCCCCTGTACACAAAATGTAGTCTGGATTGCCACTAGGTATCTGTAACATGTCAAACCCTGCAAACCCAGGGATCCTGATGTGTATGTGAAGTAACCAAGCCAAGTCCAGTCCATTTCGGCACACGGGCTCATCACCTGCCTTTCTCCTTCCTTCTGGCATTTGTTTTCTCCTCTTCAGCTGGCTGCTGGGAATTGCTGTGGGCAGTTCAGAGGAGCTGCCACAGTGTTTCAGTCAGGGGGTGCACGCAGGGCATGTTCACAGCAGGAGATGGCCCCTGTGCTGTAAATTGGCTACACATTACTCAGAAATATCACAACCTACTTCTCTCCATTGTTTGTGTGTGTGGAGAGAGGGAGTAAAAAAGTAAAAATTTTTGAGGAATTGAAGTCTCTTTTGGACTCAGTCACTGCCAATATGAAATGGGTGTAAATCAACAAAACTATTAGCATGAGAGAGACTGAGATCTGAGTCAGGCCTTGAAGCCCAACTTGTACATGTGGCTAAGGACTTTGCATGTCTTTAATTTTGAATGGCTGAGCAATTGAAGGACAGGTGTCCTAATGTTTGTGTTTAATAGGGTTGGCTTGGTGCATATGTGAATGTACAGATAAAGATGCAGGAAGTTTTATCTATGACTACTTTATCAGGTAAGGCATCAGGTAAGGGCACATCTGGATTCCTGTGTCCTGTTCTTGGCTCCCCAGCACAAGAGAGATGGACCTGCTGGAGACTGAAGTCCAGCAAAGAGCCACAAAGATGCTGAACTGGAGCATCTCTCCTATGAGGAAAGGCTGAAGGAGCTGGTACTGTTCAGCCTGCAGAAGAGAAGGCTTAGGATGGTAATCATCAGTGTCTACAAATACCTGAAGTGAGGGGGCAAAGAGAACAGAGCCAGGCTTTTTTCAGTGGTGCCCAGGGACAGGATCAGAGGCAATGGGCTCAACCTGAAACACAGGAGGTTTCTTCTGGACATCAGGAAACACTTTCTCACTGTGAGGGTTACCAAGTAAGGGCACAGGTTGCCCAGGGAGGCTGTGGAGTCTCCATCCTTGGAGACACTCAGAAGCGGACTGAAAATAATCCTGGACAACTGTCTCTGGGTGGCCCTGACTGAGTTGGGGGGGGTGGAGCAGATGACCTTCTGAGGTCCCTTCCAACCTCAACCACTCTGTGATTCTGTGATTCATGGGATATGATATGCTGGGATGCACAATAATTACATCATGATTACTGTTACCCACAAACATTTTAAAATTTTAAACCTGAGGGTTAAGTCCAGACTTACAAGTACTCATGTCTTCTGGTTTTTGTTTCCATGCAGTGTGTCTGTAGCTCATGCGCTACTGCACTTAAAATAATGTGGTCAAGTTGATACTGGTATGGGTCTGAATAAAGTGAAAGAATGTAGAAATTAAATCAAAACATTCCTTTATTTGCAATAAGAATTCTCCTTTGAATTCTCTGTTTTGTCTATATGATTGTTTTGGTGCCTTTCGTTATAATTAACTGGGTAGCTGAGCTTTCCTTTAGAAAACAATGGAATTTTTTCACATGAAGCCAATAGCAAGGAAATGCTGCAGAAAGTCATGAGAGCCTCAGAAGACAACCTTGTTTTGGTTTTGGGATAGAGTAAGTGGAATTACACACAGCTGCAAGAAGAGTTGGAGAAGAGTCTCAGACAAATTAGAATTTTTTCAAAACATTTTCTGTTTCTATCCATCTTCTCATCTAGCTAAAATTCAGTTTCATGTTTCAACTCTTGCTGTATACTTTTCTCTTGCCCTGACAAATGCAGTCTTGCTCATATCCATGGCAAATGCTCCTGCAAAGATTGTTGTCCCAGCTTGTCACTGAAGTTGGTGATGAATGTTGGCATCACTGGTTGATGGGAGACAGGAGCTGATATTTCAGTGAGAAATGAGATATGATAGGTAGGAAATGAATAGGTCTTGAAAGCAAAGGCAAGCAATTTATGTGCTAGAAATTTTGTTATAGAGGAAGGGGAATTGGTGGAAGGATTAGAAGAAGAGTGACATGGGCAAACTTTCCATAGCTTTGTGCTTTCAACACGGATGCTCTTTCTTGAAAGCTCCTGTAAACATCCTCTGGGCACTCACAGTATCCTTCTCGGAAGTCTCCCCTGCTGTTGTGTCTGCAGAAACTTGGCAATGATGAGGTGAGGGTATTGTTCTGACTTACACCACCCAATGGTTTCCTTGCATTCTTGCTCTCTTTTAATAGTCATCTGCTTGTGCCTTCTTGTAGACTGCAGAACTCATGCAGCTGGAGAAGGGAGCCTTTGCTAGCAGCCCTCTCTGCAACAAGGTTTATTCATCAGACTTTGCATACTGGAACTGTTAATTCCTATATAACAAGCAACTCCTCTAGTCTTTTGCCTAGTGACCCAGCCTTAAAATTAACTGGATGGACTCTTACGTAAATCTTGTAGTCCAGCAGTCCCTACCAACCCTTTGCTTGGCAGTTTGTTGTAAAGTCTGGACCTCCCTTTCCTGATTAGTCTCTGCAGCCTCTTCCTTAGCCATAACCCCTGCAGTACAACCATCTGTCTAGCTCGATGATACTTTTTGCCTTGTAAATCTCTCTCCATCCCTGGTGGGTCATGTAAATCATTTAGCGTGCTGCTTGTTGTACAGCTCTTTAATAAGTGTATAAAGGAAGGCGGAAGATGGAGATTTCAGTACACAGTAGAGTCAGTGGATGCAGGAGGAGGGGGTATGCAGGGAGGCAGTGTGAATAGGTTATGGATAATGAATACTGGAGTCCTGCAACCAGAGCAAGACAGTCAATCTCAACTACCTGTGTGGCAGATTAAGGGGAATTAGGAACACTAGAGCTATCTCCCACTGCAGAGCGACTTCTGGCTTTAAAAGGTTTTTTTAGCTCACAGGCATCACTGCATAGGAATACGTGAACTCTTCTCCAGATTATTTCAGCAGTGTGATCACTTGTCATCAGCACTGAGCTAGCTCGTATGCCCTGGTGGCCATTAGGCTGGCGGCATGAGTGTTAGTGCATTGAAGTCTTCGAGCTCTGGTACCTTGAAGGCACACTAGCTCAGCTCAGGGCTGGCCTCTGTGCCTGAACTGAGCCAACCTCTCCCTCAGTTTGCACTGTAGTGTCCCAGAAGGCTTATACTGAGCAGAAGCTGGTAAGCCCTGATGGCCCAGCATGATCCGTGTGGTGTGCTCCACCTTCCCACTGTGAGTTTAGTGGGACCCTCTTACAGGGTGCCAGGGCCACGGGCTGTTGTGCTCCCACTGTGAGCTCATCCCATCGCTGGAGGGGTGATGAGCACTTGTTGCACTTTCATTCAGTGCCACTGGGACTGGTCCTGTGTTGCTCTTACAGGTTGGTCCTGGAATGTCCTTGGCCCAACCAAACAGCTAGATGAGATGGAAAATGACCCCTAAGTGAACCATATCCATAAGTGAACCATTCTGGGTTTAGAGGAATGTTTAAGGGAAAAAAAAAAATAAAATAAGTGCTCCATGTTAAGATTCAGCTTGATTTCTCATCATGATTGGCATAAACCCAGAAGTCAGATGCTTAATATTCTTGCTGAATCTTTAACTGTTGTAACACTGGACAGCCATCTGATCTGTACAGATGTCATCATACACTTTGTGAAATTCTTACCCTCAGCAGCCTATAACAGCCAGTTCTACCATCATCTGCATATTGCAAGGAAAAGTGCTTCCTTTTATGAAAGTAGTCAACACTATTTCTCAAGGCCTGGTCAGCCAAGGTTTAGATTTGATCAAGTTGTAAATTGCTCAGTGTCAGGATTTACAGAGGCTGCAGAGTCCTAGAATTGCATGGCTTTGTGTACCTGGAATAAGCACACATGCTTATATGGGGAGTTTGTATGCCTAAAACAGTGAACAAATACTAACCCTCACGATATATGGAAAAGCAGGAGACTCCTCTATTTTGAATCTGTGAAGCTGAGGAAGGGTAGGGGGAATTGGCAGAACCAGGAAAAGAGTTCCACCTTTCAGCTAGGGTTGTTGGTCTGTTAAATGATGTGGACAGATTTCATATCAGAGGACTCTAAAACCATGCAAAACACCTGACTCAGGCTATTTCACAGAGGATTGTTTCTGATTATTAATGACCTATTGAATGCTTTAGATGAACAGAAGTACATGGTTGGAAGTAAAATTGATTGAAAGAATTAAATCAACAAAATTCCCTTACCCTGACTGCAGAAGTTTCACCTAAGACGTTATGGACGTTCTGTTGTTTCAAATAAATCAAAACAGGAGAAGGCAGACTCAGCTTTGTTATGGAAGAAAAGCATTGGTGTAGGTGTTCTTCCTAAATTCCATGATTCTGTAGCAACTATGACGCGCTCAGTTATTTTGGGTTTAAAATGTTGTAAACAGTAAGGCTTGAAACATTTTTGTTGACAGCATAACATGGAATGGAAGAAAATCTGTTGCGAGAGGTCCTAGTATAGTATGCATGGATGTTAACCTAAACTATATATGACATAAGGTTTCTTCGTACTAGACGATTGAATCATTGTCTAGGATATGCTGAAATTCCTTTGATACTTCACTGACAAAATTGAATCTTATATCAACTACTGTTACAATTATGCTGAAGAATTAATTTGATACCATTATCTCTTAAGTTATGGCATGCTTAATTTTGTCTGTGTAGCTCAGACTAAAAGGAGTTGCTGATGTGTTATGGGAGCTGAAGCTATGTGCTGAGTTAGGACATGATCCGTGCCTGGGAAGCATGGCTGGGTCCTGTGGGCAGGCTAGGAAGCAGAATAGTCCTTAAATATTCCTTTGACTTGAGCCTAATTTTCATAGATGGAATATATTTTACTGAGCATTTTGGAGGGCTTTGCACTTGAGATGGTTTTTCTTTTCTGATATTCTGTTGAATATTGAGGAACCTTTTATCTTTTGCTTCCTTGGCTGAAGGTAACTTTAGATGATGCTGTGAACAGTGTGTGCCAATCCGTAATGAAATTTCCAAGTGCAATTTATGTCAGGCACACTGCTTTGACCTTTCTGTTTTGTTTTTGTAGGAGATGTGCAACAGAGGAGTCTAATCTTTCTCTTTCTAAAGTCAGAGCTTGTTTGGTGAGGTTTTCAAAATATTCCAATCTGATAAATCTATCTGACAAGATTTATGACCCTGTTAATATTCCTTAAATTAACTTAAGACATCCCATCATCTTGATAATTGTGCTTACACAATATCATGTTGGCCATTAATTTGATTTTGTATCTAGCTACACACAGTCTTTGAAAAGTTTTATGCAACACATGCATTTGTATACTTTTCTCTGTTGTATTGAGATACTTCCCTGAAAATTGTTTTCAGCCTTATCTGTTCTTGGTAGGGCATGGCATGTCTGTATGTACTATGTATGTGACTGTACTGTGTTCTGTCCTACCTCTATCTCGTCTTCACTCTTCTGTAGCACAGGGCAGAGCTGTGACTCTTCAGGAAATATTAAAGAGGGTAGCACATTCCTCTCAGGACTACTGTGTATGTAGAGATGTTGGTAACTGTCAGCTTCAAATAGTACATACATTCTTTTAGTAAACAAATATTAATCACCAACAAACCGCAGATTTCTGTAAAACAGGGAGTAATATTTATTTGATGTGTTACAAGTAAGTTTTAAACAAAGTCCTTGAATGAAAAATATTTTGATACACACACAGACTTACCCCTATGTTGCTGTTAAATATTTACATTTATATGCAAGGCTTCACCATGGCAGTATATATCTCAGCAGGCACATATAAATACATTCCATGCAGTGATTTATCAGTCTATACAGTGTTATTGCATAAGTGTACACTATACAAGTAACACGTCAGCCTGACTTCAGAGCTTAAGCATGGCTCCATCCCAGTCCTTCCAGATGGCTACAGAGTCCAGTAAACTAACAATTTATCTGGCATCTCCACAGTGGAAAGTTCTCTGTCCTTGATCAGCAACTGACTTGGTCAGTTGCTAGTGAAGCAAAAACATCTTTCAAAAGTCTTACTAAGCTGCGCTCAAACAGCAGATGCATCTCTGTGGCCTGGGTGAACCATCAGTTCTGCAGAAGCTGTTGCAGACTGCTGCGTCTGCAACCTTCCCTCCAGCCCTGACCATCTCAGCTCTTGGAGAGTGACAAGGTATGACCCGTGGCAAGGATTGCTCACAGTAAAAATGTCCACCAAAGCTTCAGAAGTAGTTAGCAACACCAGTACAAGGGAGTAGCCATCTCACACACGTTTTATAGGGGCATGAGCCCTTCTTAACTGAGCCGCTCTGCTTTGCTTACTGCAGAGCACGCAGATTAAAGTTCGGATTAATTCCACTGCTCCTTCCTGCTATTTTTTCTCTGCCCAAGTCAGGCCCTACTGTTGGGTGTGGGGCTGACATCCACATGCGTCCATGGCCTCATTTTAAGAAAAACATCTGTGTTTAACTGTTTAAATGTATGGTCGCTTTGACAAGGAGGACTGAACTTGCTAAACTTCTGCTTAGTGGTCGTTGTCCAGAGATGTATTGGGCCAGTGAAACTGGCCTTTGGAAAGCTTAATGCAGTTTTAATGGCAGCTGTGCTCCATTCCCCAAAGCTTTTTTTCCTGTTTGTTTGTTTCTAGTGTCTGTGGAACAGATTTTAAACTGAATGAACAAAAGCAGTGCAGAGTTTATCAGGTCTGGGAGGAATCCTGGGTATATTAAAAACAAGTGGGAAACAAGACTTTGACCAAAATCTAGAAAAATATGGACAAGTCTCCAGTGAGTTGCCTGGCTGGCTTTCTACCTCTTAATTATTTCCATGCAGCAAGTTTAGCAAGGATAGACACAACAGGCATTGGTTGGGAGTCTCCAGGAATTCTTTGTATGATTGTAACTATTTTAAATTTTCATCTTAGATAGAAAAGTATGCTTTTTATTGTTAGCAGTATTTGGCATGATAGCAGCTTTAAAGACAAGCTGCTTTGGAGAGAAGGGGACTGTGAAAAGAATATACCTATCTGTGTCTTAATAGATGTATACAAACCCCCTTCCTGCAGGAGAAACTGCATTCTTCTGCAGTGATTTGCCAAATGGGCTGGATGGGAAGAACTTCCTTGCCCTGTTCCTTGCTCCTGTCTCTGGCGTGGCTCTCGCCAGCAGGCTCAGCTGCTCTCTCGGCTGGAGGTGCTATGCTTGTGGCAGTCCTACCCCAACAAAACACTGTTGACTCAAATCAGACCAGCCTCCTCCTGGTAAAAACAAAACTTTCAAGGGAGAAATAAGTCTGATTGCTTTAATCTCTTCCTCTGTGCCTTCCCTTTTAAATTAAAGCACACATCTTGATCTTCTGTCTTACTTGGAAATGGAAATCTGAAGGAGTGGTGGGGGGGAGTGGAGAAGTAATGATGAAGGAAGAGATAAATGTAGCAAAGGTGGAAGTGATAGTTTATTCATGGCTTAACATCTCTGTTATCTTGATCTGGCCTACTTGAAGACTGTTTTTTTCCCATCTGAGCTCCTTTGATGAGTGTTGATAGTTTCTCCCACTGCTGTGGCCGTGGCCTGATCCTCTCGCCCCACTTCCCTCACAGTCAACATCCACAGGATGCATATTATAATTTATGTGGATGGAAGTAGAAGGAGCAAAAAATAACCTTCCCTGGCATAGTAGGCAAACCATCCATCTGTTTTCCACCAGCTCCCACATCTCCTGTTTCTGAAGTTGCTGCACCTATTTTGCAGCTGACTGCCAAGCTCCAGCTATCGTGCTGGAATCAACAGCTTAGGGATTCTCTCTACTTTTGATTACCTTTCCTTCCAGAAAAGAGCTCCATAAGCCCAATATATTTCTGGAGTTCTGCTGGTTTTGATTATTGCCCTTTGATTTAGAGAAGTACAAGATTGGTTTTGTTTTGTTGAGAGACTTTCAAAGGCAAGACTATGTGGAGATAGCTTTCGGTTCTCACTGCCAATTTTCTCATGCTGTTGAGGAGTTCATTTAGGCATAGTTTTGAGGCAGGGTTTGTTGGGGTTTTTTCACCTCTCTGATATGGCT
>NW_020799095.1:96714931-96724564 GCF_003259725.1 Athene cunicularia | reverse complement strand
TTTTTTTTTTTTTTTTTTTTTTTTTTGCAGAGCATGGTTGTGTTCCTCTCACTTGCATCGAGAACAGTGTTAGTTACTAGGTAAATGCAGTTTAAAATCATGCTGCTGTCCTCTAAGGCACTTTTTTCTCACTCTTAGCAAGCTGTAACAAAATCCTTTTTTTCAGATACCTTTTTTCTCAGTTGCAGTGTAACAATAATGATTGCAAGATTCATTACTCTTTGTATGGTGTTTTCAGACTATGTTAAACATTTACAGTAGTACAGGGCATTCTGCTGTAGTTCACTATTATGTCCTTTAGGAACCTTGAGGCAAGAGTAGTTGAGCCTACAGAAAAATTATGAAAACAGGAAAACATAAGAGTTGCAGTGAAGTGTCTGGAGGGGGAACTGGAGATGAAACAGGTCATTCCCAGTTTGTTGGATCTCCTGCATCCCCCACTGGAGCCTCACGTGGGGAGCTGCTGCCCACCCCAAAGTGTGTGTCTTGCGCTTGCTTGGTGGAGTTTCCACTTTGTGCGGGTACTTAAAAGTGTCAGCAGAGGCTGCTTCTGTAGGTGAACAGATATGGTCGGGGAGGCCCAAGATCAAGTATTTTTTTCAAAGCCAGCAGAGGTAGTTTTCCATACTCTAGGTAAGTGCTCTCTGTTTTGGAAGGAGTTGGTGCTATCTTTCTCTGATCATCCTTTGCTCCTCCCCAGTCATTTACTTCCACGTAAAGGAAGAACATTTCAAATTCTCATTTCTTTCTGGGTTTGATAGTGATTTATTCTTGTTATTGAAAACTTAGAGCCGTTTACATGCTCTGCAATTAGAAATAGGAACAGAAACTCTCTAGAAATTAGAGTGCTGTGCAATATTAGAAACTGTGAAACAAGGCAGGGTAGAACAGACAAAAAGTCATAAAATGCCCAGGCAACCTGCATGCTGTACAGCTGCGCAGAAGTCTTCAGTCTTTGCCCCAAAGTGTTGAAATGAGGAAAAAAAACCAGAAAGGGAGGAATGGAGCAAGGGAGGGAAACAGAGATAGAAAGTGAAGTGACTTTCTCACAAACTGTATGAGCATTAATGCCAGAACCTCCCAACATGATCCAACTACCCTGATGTTAACCCTGCACCATACCCAAATGTTGTATACTTAAAAGTATATCTGTACACAGCTAAAATCATGATTTTCTAAGTGACACAGCACACCACATAAACTGATGTCTCTTGTTAGTCATTTTGTCCGTATCCTTGATGGGATGGTCCTGGCTGAAATACAGTGTTAATAGCTTCCCAGTGACTCCTGCTTACCCCAGCTGGAGGTGGAGTTGAAATGGCATGCAGATGTACAGCAGCTCTTACCCTGCATATTCTGTTTTTTTCAGAAATTTAATTTAAGGCACAGTCGACATTTGGGATGAATGTGAGACATTCAGCACCAGCAACAGTAAAGGTCTGGCTTTAGTTTAATATAACCAGAGACTATAGTAAACTGGTCTCGGGGGCAAGGCGGCAGTGGGGTTTGCATCACCAGCTCTCTTGGCTTGCATCAAATCTCTCCTAGAGATGTCCCCTTAAGGACTCTTCTTCCGAGCACCAGGTTATATGTTTACCAAAGACCATCACTTTTAGTAAAGATGGGGGAGACTGTAATTGCTTTCATTTTATACAAATTCAGTGTGACTCTGATGAATTGCAAATTTGATGAAGCATCAGGTACCCTGATGCTGTAAAGAAACACAGTTTAATTTTAATTCAAGTTTCATTCAAGAACACATTTTTTTGAATATTTCAGGTTGATTTTTCTGTCTCTTTTTTTATTTGTTTAGTTTTTAAGTTGGAAGCTGCCTCAGCGTGTTATATATGCTACTGTAGTGGCATTTCTTAGCTAAGCTCAAGGGAAGTTTTAGAGGTTGCTGCCTCCTGAGAGCGTAACTCAGTAAGAGAGTGGCTTCGTTGGTGAAGTCAATACAAGAGCCTTCTGGCTCTGTGCATCTGCCTGCTACCACTGAGTTTTTGGCAGTATGAATGTTGGCAGGGCCAAACTGCTGAGCCATCACTGAAAATATCTGCGTGGAAAAACAACACTACAGGAAAAAGAAGTACTGGATATTGTTACACTGGACCAATTCAGTGAAGGGTTTTGAAGGATGTTAGCACAAACAGTTGTGGTGGCTAGTTGTCGAGTGAGTCCAGGTGAGTGAAACCCTTTAAACCTCAGCTCAGTGACATAGCCAGCAATTTGTCAAATGCCACATGCCTGCTACTCAGATATCTGAGTTCATTTAAGCACTAATGGTGGGAGTGCATTATGGAAATACTGTAAGCCAACCAAGACATAATTACAGGCTTCTGTGACTTCCATCCGTTGTCACGTATTCCCCAAGTTAAAGTTTTCATGTTAAAATAAGTAAATGTTAAATTAATCAGACTGATTAGTGCATTCGTTTTCAGAAAGATGGTTATCTGCTGGTATTTGTGGATCGCTGATTCATCTGGGAGATGCAATGCAGCAGGGAGTGTGGATACATCCCTTGGAAAAAGAGGCATTTCAGTTGTGTCCTTTAAAGCCTTTCTTCTCTTCAGATACACTTGTAACAAAAACAGTTTCTGAAAGGTATTCAGTAGCGGTCGAAAACAGAAGATATGTTTATGCTGCAGGTTGTTAAATATATTTACAGCCTTTTTTGGGAGCTCAGTGGGAACTGTGCTGTGGTTATTTATTGGTCTGCTTCAACAGCTACTGGTTGAAATTAAAGAAAATCTATTGCCATGATTTGCAAAAACATTACAGATTGCTTGTGTTGCGATGAGTTATAAGAGACAGTTTGAGTGAAGCCCAACATGTTGGTAGCTGTAGTATATCAGGAAAAACCACGCAATATTCAGATAATCAATATGAATGAACCTACAGGTCCTTAAAGATATAAAGGGACCTACAGGTCCTTAATGATATAAATGGTTCTTAAGATATAAAAGTAGCCTTGTTTAAACTGATTTCTCAATATCCTTTCTGATATCTCGGGCCTGGTCAAAGGGACTGAAGACTGGTTTTACATTTGAGTCAATGTTGGTGACTTTCAGCCAGTGCCTTCCAGCCACTCTTTCCTGCCCTGAGCTGTGCAAATACAGGTGTTTTACACTATTGTGAACTATTTCCAGGAATTTATCTGGCAGAAAAATAATTTGTAAAAAAACCCAAAGTGCTTCAGAGCCAGTACTGATCAATCCACTTACCCAGTAGTTTAAGCAGGTGCTTCCCTAGATCCCTGTTCTTCTGGCAGCTTGCAGCTCTCAGTCAATTCTTTCAGGTTCATCTTTGAAAGAGATGAAGTTGGAAAAAACAAAGATTTGTATGCAAGTCCCTCTGACTGCAGGCAGTATGCAATATGGGAAGCCCTATTAAAATAGAAAGACATGCTCTCAAATGCCTGCTTTTGTTCCCTCACCACAGCAGTGGTCCTTTGGTGCTTTATCCACTTCTTTTCTGTTCACTGGGAGCCTTGCTGCTGGGAGCCTTGCTCTCTGCTTTTTGATTTCTCTGCTCTGAAGTGGCCAGAGAGGCAAAGAGCACCTTCAGGTGACTGGCTACTTGCCCAGCACAGACTTGGTGTCTGAACTAGAAAGAGTAGTTTGCCAGCAAATCTTTCCTGTGGGTACATTCATCTGAAAGGACAGTCCTTTCAGTTACTGATAGGTGCAATTGTCACATCTAGCATGTTCCTACTCGGTCTGGTGACTGTAGTGCCAAGGTCATGACACACAGCATTTCTGAAAAAGGAAGATTGTTGAGTAAATAAAAGTACATAACAAGTATAATTTGTAGGTCATATGGGCATCTAGCCAGATTATAATGTGTGTGAGAATGTGTGTGTAATTACATTGTTTCAAAAGATGAGCTAGCTCCGTAGGGCAGGGACTTTCCTTGCATCACATTTAATTTTATTCTCCATATAAAAATATATTACTGGAATTCACTCAGCATCTGCAGTGGTATTTTAGTTTTCCATTGCATGTAAGGGTAGATTAACAGCTGGACACTAGAAGTAATTTTTCTGCTGTGTTTGGTACTGATCCTCATCAGTGGGATACTGTGTTTGGTTTGAGTTCCCTCACTTTGAGAGAGACAAAACTCAGGTAGAGAAAGTTCAGGATTGTAAGAGATTTCAAATAGGTGGCCATAGAGAAAAGATTGAAAAAATCAGCTTGCTTAGTCTACAGAGAAGGAGACATAAGTCTTTGATATGCAAAATGTCAGTATTTAAGTGACAGTGATCAATGGCTTGCGATAATTTCCAGAGGAAGTTAAAGAAATAAATCTAATGTTCCACAGAGGTGATTTTGGCTAAAAGTCTTTTAAAAGACGTTTCCATTGCTGAGATAGTAAAACGTCGTCAGTGGGCTACCTGAGAGTTACTCAGTGCAGTGTCCTTGCTAGAGGTGAGAATAGTTTAGATAATCATCAGTCATAGGCAGTCTGTGTGAGCTTGATCCTACCTTAGAGTAGGGCAGACTAGTTAATCTCGGAATTCTTCAGCCCCATATTTCTATGATTTTATGCATGAATAAAAAAAAAAAAAAACAGAGCACCCTGTGGCTAAAACAGAGGACTTTGTTAGATCACTGTCTGCTTTCCATGTCTAATTTTATCTCTGTCTGCACTTGGTCTTGCTCTACCTCCGGCCACATGTTCTCGCCCACTTCCTTGTGACAGTTCTCCTACAGCTGTGTGGTGACCTAGACTGTAATGCTGACCCAACAGGAAAGCAACCCAGTAAGAGAGATTAGCTTCATGTAACTTGTTAAACTCATGTAGCCATTTAGTAGATATAATGCAAATATATAGTGGTGATAGCTTATGTACGTTATCAGGAATGTTAATTAATGAACAACATAGGATATAGGATCAGGTCTTCTGAAATTTTCTCCAGGTCTAGTAATGACTTGGGGAAGTCACTTAACAATTTTATCTTGTTTCCTTGTCTGCAGAATAAAAATACTTGTCTAACTTGCAAGTACTGCTGTACAGCACTTAGAATTCTAAGTTTTAAGAGTGGGTAAAAGTCTGAAAATACTTTTATTTTTTTCCCCCAAAGGTCAAGCCAGTATTTTCTGATAATTGTAGTACAAAATTAAATTGAGTTGACACAAGTTTCTTATCTCTATATGCCAAAATAATTTGTCCCCTATGAATGTAGAAGGTAGAGGCAGGGAATCCACTCAAAGAAGAATTTCTTAGACATTCATCACATTGAATGCAGCCTGTATTTTCTAATTTTTATTTTCTCAACTGTTTTTGCCTGCACTCTGAAGCAGTTTATGGTCAAAATGCATTGAATACTATGGAAAGCCTGCAAAGATTTAATCATTTCAAAAATGCAAGCCATAATCAGGGGACTGTGATCATGCTGTCTTTCTCCTGCCTAGAGAACTGGAGAGTTCAGAGTTGCATGAGCTGTAAACAGACTGTGTCATCCCTACTTAGGCTCTAGCAACAACATGAAAGCCCTGATTGGAGGTTTTGGCACATTTTCCTGAAACCTTGTTGGTGTAGAACCTACTAAGCCACAGGAGTAAACAGCTTTTGATCCTGTGTAGCTCCAGTGGGAATAAAAGTCTGGAATACAAACACAAGTTCAGGTTGGTTTTAGGAGCAGCGCTTGGCAGACCATGCGGAAAAAGTGTTGTGCTTCTCTCTGGTGGTGATGGACTGTGTGCTGGTAGGATGTGTCCTGTAAATATGTCTGATGAAGTGTGGGCTTCCTGTGGGACTGCCAGAGTATTTATATACGGATGACTGAGTATGGTCACCTATGGGTTTTGAAACACAAACAAGTCAGGTTGACCCTCATGTATGTACACTCACGTCAAATGCAGCAGTAAATACTGAGCTGCTCTCTGTGGCTACCTGTCCTCTAACTAGGTATTCGTGTGATGCTTTATCTACAGTTTGGCCGGCATAGTGCAGACATCCTGAATTATAACTTGAAGCTGATGAAGCTTGCTTGATAACTTGAAGTGCTCAAGACTTCACTGGAATTTTGCTGTTTGATTCTTCCTAAAGCTAATATCCAATTTATGGTGCATTGTTGTTGCTGGATTATAGTTACCAACTCTAGCAGTTTTGCATGTCTTTAAAACCTGTCTTCTAAGGCTACTGATTACAGAAATACTTAAGAATTTTAGTCTTACTGTAAAAAAGGTTAATTTTCAGCTCTCTCAGTTGCAAAGAAAAGCTTAAACACATGATCCCTGAAGGCTTTGAAACTAGGTAAAATTAAAGAAATTGGTGTTGGAATCTTAAAGCTCTCCTGATATAAGCACTACTGTAATTTCTGAATAGTTTTAAGTAGTAACTCATGTTATATTGATTTATTCCATATAATACTAAATTTTTAAATATCTCTTGTTGTGTTTGGTTGTGTTTTTATTCAGTGCCAGCTTCAAGACCTAAAATGAATGACTCCAGGCTCTGGATATTTTTTTCTACTGATGACAATATATTCAATCATAGACAAAAATATTAGGAACAAAAAGATTTTTTTCCTTACTGATCTTATTGATAATGCCTCTAAGTATATTGATAAGTTTTTTGCTGTCCTTAGATTTTCTGAATAGCATCTTTAAATTTAATTAGTAGGCTGCTTACCCCTTCTTCACATTCTCACCCTAACAATGCTAACCAAAATGAGTTGTTAGTGTAATCTCCCTAGCTTCACATCTGTGCTCTGTTCAAGAAAGTCTTATGTCATAACTGTTTTTGAAATACAGTTGAACCCCATCTGGATTTTCTGGTTAGTTGTTTGCATTTGTGGTGAGAAAATCCAGCGAGAACTCCTTAAGACTGCAGTGAGAGAAAGCAAGCTCCCAGATAGACGCAATGTGCAGTTTTAAGGATTTCCAATGGAATTTTGTTAAATAAAAGGTTTGCTAACTTTGAACTAATGAGAAATAAACGTAGCTTCAAAAGTCACTGACAAACCGGACTAAACTGAGTCAAAAACCTCTTACTTTTTCTAAACTGTAGTTCGGTATCTTGACAGCTGCTTTTCTGATCATGAGTTCTGATTTAACCCTTTTTGGAAATTTTGTCTTTGGGAAAGAAATCAGGAGGTTTTATTACATATAATGAACGTACAAACATCAAGATACAATATGAATTCTAAATGAGTTTAATTTAGCAGCACCTTTTTGTTAGTTATTTTGTGACTCCATAAACATGGCATTGTTAAGTTGATGATTTTTATGCAAGCAAACTCTCCTGTTTAAAAAAAAAAAAAAAAAAAAGTGATTGTTCCTGTGCAGCTGTATTTCTTACCAGGCAAGTGCAAATGTGGTAATGCAGCGATACAGCTATCTTGCTTTTAATTCAAGGTCTCTAGACAGTACTTCACTACAGGGTGTAGACATGCTGTTAGAGGATCATGTTTCCATAAAACAACAGAAGCTTAAGTTAGTACATTATGTTTGCTAAAACACTTTTGCTTCCACATCCTAATCTTGTTTTCGTTGGATACAATCATATACTTTATCATTCAAATAACAAAGTGTGTCAGCAAGTAATTGTATTTGCAAATTTCAGGCCATAATTATGTGAGCATATGCAAAATTATGGGTAAGGAAAGGGTAACCCAGTTAAGATGAGACTGAAAATTGGGCTTATTATATATACATGTTTTTTGAAACAGAGAGGGAGAGGCAACACTTTACCTGGAAAGAAAGAAGTCAGTATGGTGTTGGCATTGCTCTTTAATGTGCTTTGCCAGTACAAAGGACTACTTTTTAAAAAATTATTTTAATCCCTTTCCAGTTCCTTTTGGGACAGTGACACAAATTATTTGAGAACAAATTAAGAAATAAGAGCTGTAATGATATTAAGGCTTTTCTTCTGCTTAGAAATTAATGTTTAACAGCTGAAGTGAAGAGGCTGGAAAATAAGTAAAACAAAACCTCAAAAGCAAGAAAATAACTTTACCTCTCATTAGTATTCAAGCGAATCTACAGCTGTGTGTGGGAATAGTGAGTAGCAGACCCTTCACGTGCTCCCCCAGCAGAGTAGGAAGGTAGATTTTTGGGGATGCTCCGAAAGTGCAAACAGGAATAAAATCATCTTTTCCCCCACATTTCAGAATGTACATTTCTGATCTGGAAAAAAAGTGGTGTTTTATTTTTAGGGTGAAAAGGATCAATTTTCTAAACACAAACACCCTTTTCTTCCTTCAGCCTTTCCTATCCTGACCACAAGCCCCCTGACCAAAGCTGAGCTTCTGTACAAGGGAAAGGGATGCCATTCCCCCATGAGTCTGGTGGGTGCTGCCTCGGAGTGGGTCAGAAGGACACTTTCAGAGGGACTGGAAGCTGCTTCACCCTCATGCCTCCACATGCTGACTCCTCACTGCTCCTAGGTGGGAGCTAGGGACTGGGCTGACAACTCTTAACTCCGATTCCATGCTCAGTGGCACTAGTTATGCACTGGGTGGTCAGTTTGGGTCTATTTTTAGGGTATGAATAAGGATTACATGTTTCAGCTGTCTACACTTTTTGTGTAACACCAGACTTCTTTCCCCATTTACAGTCTGGGAAACGTGAGTGGAAAAGGTTTCTGAAATCTGTAGTTTCTTAACATCAGAATAGTAAGGTTTGGTTTAGGTTGCAAGGCAGTCTGACACAGTAGGCTCATTTACTGCAGAATAAGTCTCTGGAGTTTAATTTTATTTGCATGCCACATTCCTTAAAGCAAATAAAAAGTGTGAGTTTTGAAATGGTTTAGATGGATTTTTCCCAAACCTCAACAAAATCTGTGATCTCATTGTTCATAACTCGCTTTTGTTGAATTCCATACTTGGACTATGCATGACAATCATTGCCACTGCATTCCTCACAGCTCTGTTAAGTCTACACATATAGCTTATTCTGTCAAAGATGTTTTTTCTCATTCTGGCTTGTTAGTGCTGTAAACAGTTTTCACCGTTATGGAAAACTGTTTTGTAAAGGGTTAGCTGTTGTGACAGCCTCAATCTTTACCTGTTTCTTTGGTGAAACATCAAAAAAATAGTCTTTGTATTTGAATGAGTATTTTACGTATTGCGCTGCACGGAAGTGATGTATTTATTTTGATTCTAGTATAGTACATTTTGACTTCCACCTGATTCCCTGATGATATTGAGCCTGTTTCTCTGCTGTGCTACTTCATGGTGCTTTAGCAGGAGATGTTGGCTTCTGCTTTTCACCTCCAGGAGCTGCTTCTCTGTTATTCCTCGCGTACAAATACATCCTGAGATTGAAGCCCGTTACAGAAAGCACAGTGCAAACGTATACAGACAGGCACTGTTTGGCCTTGAAAAGGTTGCAATCTAAAAGTGAGCTTGATGATGTCTAGACAAGACTGTAAGTATTTAGTACCTTTACAGTGCTTTGCATCTTCAAAGCACTGTGCAAACATTAACTGATTAACATAACTGCGCCATCTGTTTTGATGTTTACATTTTGTGCAGGCAAAATTCCTGCTTTGCTTTATTACCTCTTGCAAGTATGTGGCTGTCATTATTATGGCCCTTTAGAGGATGGTAGTCAGGTTCATGCACGTCTACAGTAACATTTTGCCTTAAAACTCAAGCCAGTGCCATTGCCCCCCCGCCCCCGCCCCCCC
>NW_020799095.1:96703612-96714881 GCF_003259725.1 Athene cunicularia | reverse complement strand
CCTGGCTACCGCAGTTGGGATTATTTCACTCTGAAATTTCAGTCTCTAGTCTGTAGAGATTGTTGTTCCCATGGCTGCCGGAGGCTGCTGCCTCTCTTGTCGCTTTGCTGCTCAACTTAACTGTTTTCTCCCCAGCCGCGGACAGGCAGGGACGCATCCAGCAGTGCGGGAGCTCCTGTGCAGAATGCTCTCGGGTAGGGAGCAGAAATATCAGCTCAGGCAGACAAAGTGATAGCAACCGTAAAGATAGTGAAAAGAAGGGGAAGCCTTTACTCAGCTTTTGGCAAAAGGGGGTTTTTCTCTCCCACTTCATGCATGGCTACCAGAAATGTAATTTTCTTACTTCTTTTTCCAACTAGATAATGGAGATTTTGCTTAATTGAGGGGTTGTACTGATTGAACCAGTGTTAATTTTCCATTTCAGTTTAAATTTCTTCCTAAAGATTTAGGCAAAGTCTGTTTTAAGACTGATTTAAACCAAAACACTAGTAGTACTGACAACCATCAGAGCTGAAAAATCTTAAACCAAAACACGCTCTTAATTTATGTTTTATTTTTCATTTATTTTCAACTCCTTTCTGTTTTGATGTTCTGCTGCCTGAATGGTGTTTCAGGGAGATCATACAAACTAAAACTACCTTTATTTTCAAATTATTGCAACTTTGTTTTGCAGAAGAGCTGTAAAGAAACAGTGCGCTGCTCTCAGCAGGGAGAGATGGGTGATGTTTTGATTCAGGGAAAATTGCAAAGATGCTCTGTGAGAGAAGTGGATTGTGAGAGATGTGTAGTGAGGCAGCGTGCTGGCAGACTTTTGCGTCAGTAAAGGAGTCATCATTTAAAATCTCAGATTAAGCTCAGATTAAATCGTGCCATGCCATCTTGTGGGAATTGGCCGTGACCGAGAGGAGACGTGGCAGCTGCTAAGCAGCAGGGAAAGGCCTGCTGCAGTTGCACCTCCTTTCTGAATTGCTCTGCGCAGAGAGGCAGACATCACGCATGGTCCTGGAAGAAGCTCTTTCACCAGCGATGTCTGGCATAGTTCACACCATGGTTTTAAGTGTGACCTCAAGGCATTTGCAAGGAATATCTTTAAAAAGACCATAATGAATGCGCAAGAGACACACAGGCAAATTTGCAGTTAATAAACCAACAAACCTGGAACATTAGGATATAAATATGGCGAAAAGACAGACTTGGACAGACCATGGGGACGGGTGTGGCTTTCCTTCTCACTGAATATTTTTGCAACCTTTTTTTGTTTGTTTGCATACTCGCTTCTGGTAGAGACATTTTGCTATGCTTACAGGCTAGGATACGGCAGTGGGAACAAAGCTCTGACAAAATGGTAGCCTCCTTTGTCAGACTGTGGCATCAGAAAAGCTGATGTCAAATGCCACCAGGGTCCAACTGGAAACCTCTACAGAAAGGTTGAATGTTTCCTAAAAGACAGGTTGTGGAATTAGTTTAGAAAAGGACTATGTCCTGTAGCATCTCTGGGGTGAGGTGAAACAGCTGCAGTTATTCCCCTCAAACAGACGCTCTCACTTACCAGAGCAAGGCTGGAAGGAGCCAGACACAGTCCTGAGCAGCTGGCTCTGGGTGGCCCTGCCTGAGCAGGGGAGTTGGACGAGATGACCTCCAGAGGTCTCTTACAACATCTCCTCTTTCAGAGCCTTCCTCCAACTCTTCCTATTCCCTCCTAAAGTTTCTTCCTGCTGGTTTGGTTTCTTTCATGTATATGCTGTAGTCCCATCAGTAGGTTACTGGGGGAAGGAAGAATATGAAGACAGAGAATTGCAGATGTTACAAAGTTATGTGCAGACAATTTTACAAGGTGGAGAAGAGCCTCCTATAAACTGCTGAGCATCATTCACTCGGAAGGAATTACGCTAAGAGCATGCAGCATTCCGTAGACTCTGTAGACTATGGCTTTATATAGAGAATCTCACAGCAATTGGAGTGAATTTTGCATCTGACTAACTCAATAGAGATGAACTGTAAATCTATGTTCCCTGTGATTGCCCATATTAGTCCAAACATTTTTCCCCAAGAACATGCTCAACATTTCTGTATTCTGTAAAGCAGAATGTTTAATATAATCGATGTAGCTACTTCAGTCCTCTTCAATGTAGTTCTTACAGCTTTTTACCTCCTTACTGACCCATATCTCATCTGCCTTTTTAGTCCTAGTCTCTCCTCCACCCCTAATTTTTTTGGGGTAAAACTGCAGTGTGTCTTCAGTTAGGTTGGAATGAGGTCCCACACAGAGGTAGGGAACTTCAGTTTTTTAGTCAATTTACAAGTAATCTTGTTTTATTCTGTAAACTAATGGTGATATGCAATTGATGTCCTAACATCTCACATGCAGAAAAAAGGAGGAGGTCTCTCTGCAGCAATATGATGCAGTTTCTGAAAGTCTGTATAAGATGGAAAATATTTGCATGTAGGCACAGAGGGAAGCACTGTGCAAGCATCTAATTGCAGCACTCCCTGCTGACTGTTTCTAATGTGTTGGTTTTATTAAGCATTTTTAATAAGAAGCTAGACTTTTGCTTAGGCAAAAAATATAATAGAAACGGCAGTTTCAATTCTCAGATTATTGAAGTGCATGCACTTGGGCAAACCTGTCTGAATGCAGTAAACTAGGTGAATTTGTTCCATCTGTGAAAAACGGTATTAAATGACAGCCTGCATTGGCTGACTCGCCTTTTGTGTGTGCGTGTGCGTGTGTGTGTGTATATATGGCTCTGTTACATCTTGAAGTTTTGGTTTCATGTGTTATATTATGCACTGCATATGAGGGATAACATTTGCGTGACAAATTGCGGATCCATATGGCATGGTGTTTTAACATCCTGTACTTTTGGGTATTTTCAAGGAACTGTGTCTGAGGAGGTGAAGAGGGGATCCGCTGGTGACTTCTCGCTACAAGTGACTGTTCTTGAAAATTCTACTGTCAGACACAAAATGGTCATCCTTCAGTCCTAGATCAGAATGCAATATAAAAACAACATAACTTTGTGTGCTGATACATGGTAGCCATACATCATTTATCTCCACTGAAGAGGTTCATAGCTTTGCAGAACAAGAGACACACTTTATTCTAGCATGGGAAGAATCCAGATTTACAAATCTTTAATGATGCAGCATTTCTGGATGGGGAAATGTTACTGCAGATTGTTATTAGCTATTTTAGTAACTCCTCCTGACCTCTTCATAGTTACAGCCCAACTCTGGCCAGGTCTGTGGTAACCTAAAGCTGTGGCTTTACTAAGGATAGTAACTTGTAATGAAATAATTTTATGCTCTTTAGTGCTTATCTTAAATAGTTTTTAGGAGCATGCCCGAGTGCTATACAGATTTATCAGTTCTCACTTTAAATGAGTTTTAAAATGCATTCTTGGCTTTGTCTTTGTAATTAATGTTTCCTTCCCCACTTGTGGCTCGGAAACCTTTACACTGGGCTACATGATGACTTACTTGTTCTACACAAATCTCATAGTTAAATTCTCACAACAGGCTAAATATTTCGCTTAAGGTAATTACCTGACTTCAAAGGAACTTTCATAGAAAAGTAATAATATCAAAAAGAGCCTATATGCTATAAATAGGGTATAAAATTCCACATTAAAGATGTGTCTATATTACAGGAATCTTCAGAGCAGTGTGAAATATAATTAGGGCCTTCTACTGAGGCATAAAATTCTCAGTAATATGTGCTAATCTTATTTGCTTTGAATGAGGTGGGAATATACCTATCAAGACATCTTTTGAAATACTTGAATTCTTTACATCTGAGTTTCCAGTCATACTTGTCTGACTTGATACTTTCTTCCTCATCATTCTTCCATCCTGCAAGGTTTATTTGTGAATAAGTTTTTGCCTCTAGACAGGCAAAATCAGAAGCGTGAACTTCCTGTAGGACAATTAGAATTTTAGTGAGATGTAAAACACTTTTTAAGAAAAGAGGAACAAGAAGTAAAATAAATAAGTTCACGTGTGATTAAGCTATATGCTCTTCACAGGGTGTGTTGATTGCCTAAGACGTCATGTTGTAGTTGAAAGCAAGTCAGGTCCTTCAAAGTAGTGGCATTGCTGTTGAGGCCTGTTGTCTGCAGTGTCTCATTCTTCCTACAAATAGAAGTCTGTTAGAAAATAATATTTTTAATTAACATACAGCTTTTCCGATGAAAATGTGTTCTATTTATGTCCTTGTTTTCCTCTTCCTTCCCCACCCCACAACTAAAGTATTTGTCCAGAGAACATCTGAAGAAATAATGCTTTAATGGAAAGTATTGATTTGGTGCATAAGGGTTAATACATTTACCTCATGATTACTGCAGGAATGGTCTGCTCCCAGAGCTGCTGTGCAAGCAGCTTGAGAATAAGGCAAAGTATTGCTTTTGTCCAGAATGGGAACATTTCTGGTCTTTGATCTCTGTAATGTAAAGCAGCACTTTTTGCTTGGAAGGTATTGTTGCTATTAACATTGTACAGATGGAGAAATTGAGACGGAGAGGGCCAGTGACTCATCCAGCAAATTACTGATACAGGGAGGAAAGGACCAAGCTGTCCTGTCCCTTCAGTTTCCTGCTGCCATGTCTGATTTGTCTGACTGAACGGAAGATGGTTTGGAGCAGTGCTGCTCTGGATATGGTTATGTATCAAGACTTCCAAAATTTAGTCACTTGGCAGAATACTGGGTTCGTAAACTTGCTGTTGTTTCACTGGGAGAAAAACAGAGTTTGGGAGGAACTTGTATGTACATGACAATTAAACCCAAAAGTTTACACCTGTCTTGTGATTTATTACAGGACTTGTAGTAACCTAGAGCAAAACCAAGTTACCTGAATTAATGTTTTGCATTAGTTCCCAGTTCATTTTCATCTTCATATTGCTGGGCAGGATTTTGCTGTTCTGGTAGGGTGTAAAAGGTTCTGAAATGTTCCTCGGTCTGTGCTTGCTACAGCCAGTTGCTGTTGGTAGTCTTCACTGCTAAAATAAAATCAGAATACACTCATTTTCCTGACACTATGTTCTGTGTAATTAGTAGTTCCAGGTGTCGGTAGTGGTACATGTAGGTGAGGGAGAGTGGCCTCAGTGCGGTGGCATCTCTGTTACGACATGGCAAAGCTCTATGAAATATTTTTCTGTTGAAAAAAGGGTTTGCATTCTGATGGTCTGCCATGTTGACCATAAAAATTTCTGAAAATCTTGAAGCTTCTAGGAGGAGACTGGGCTGATTTCCCCCCGGCATGCTTGCAGAGAGCACAGTGACCTCTGGGGATCTGCATTTGCAGGGCTCCCTGGGATCTTCCCTGGGCACCTCACCTGCTGCAGGGCTGTGTCAGAGCAGGAGGGCTCACAAGCCTGGGACTCAGCGGCACTTTTGGGCACCCCAAAAGCCTTGAAGACTAGCCAAGGGAGGTGATTATGGAAACCCAGATTCTCCATGCCCTGCTTTCCCTCAAGTCAAGAAAGCCAATTTATTTTGAAAACTCGAAATGGGACCCCTGTCACAAGCACTGTGTTTCCAGAAACCTACTCCTAGTACCGCCAAAGATACAGTTTTTAAAATTTGGGATGACTCAAAAAAGGGTTCGTTTTGGGGGGATCTTTGAAAAGATTTTTAAAAATAGAAAATTGGACTCTGAATGGAACTGAATTTTTAAATAAGGAAAGTGTATCCACACTTATTATGTGGTGTCATGAGATAACATTTTCAGGTTGCCCCTTATTCCAATTGAGTAGACATATGAATTTAATACAGGACCATTATTTTAACTTCAAAAATATTTCCCTAAACCTGGTGCCAGCAAGCTTAAAATGCAGAGGGACCTTTGCAAATAGATTGTTTTTATTATTTAACTGAAGGAAAATAGGATGATCGGAATGGTTCAGGACATGTGTGTTTTCAAGTTCCTCCTAAATTTTTTCCTTCTGAGTTAATGGAATAAAATCAGGAAAAGAAGTAATAGGTTGATATCATACAGACATAATAAATTAGGTCCCATAGCCGTTTTAATTTAGACAGGTTCTTCTATCTCTGCATCACCATTGCATTGTTTACTCAGGAAAGAAGACACAGTAATAAACAAACACAAAGACTTAGGGCTAGTGACCGCCTGCGTATCACTTAGCAACATCAATATTTTTGTGCACAAATAAAGGTCTCCTGCACAGTGCCTGCTGCAAGTATGTGTGCATGCGTGTGTGCGCGCGCGTGCGCGCGTGTGTGTGTGTGCCTCTGTAGCGCTGACCTTGTACACAGAGAGATCAGTTTGTCGGTGATTGGTCACTCCTTAATTTGGATGTCTAGACATTTCAGTCCGCGCGAGCGAAAGGCAGACATCTAAAGACGTGAGAAGAGATTCTAAGGGACACCAGGACCTTAAAATAATTCCCCGACAAACTGCAAATGTATTTTGTTCATTTTAAAAATATATGGTGTAGGTGATTGAATGGAACACATGACTGAATGCTTTATTTTTTATTATCACTATTAATTAATATGCTTCTTGGATGTTTTCATGGCTGTGATATAAATAGGTAAAGCTTCCTTAAAGGTTATCTGCAAGTGTGAGAGAGTTAATATTATGATTGGTCTGCTGGCTGGGAATGCGTTTTCTTCATTTGCTGAGAACCAGAATCTTTAGAAAATAAATGAACTATGTTTAAACAAACTACCAAATCTTAATTTATAATGTTAAAACTATAATCAGGAATGTCATCTCCCAGAATGTCCAGATGAATACGAAGTTATTGTCCACCATCTGTGTTTTATTCAGAACCTCTCTATGTGCAAGCAAACGTGTTTATATCCACACATAAGAAGGGCTCAGTTCTGCCAAATGCCAAGAGCCCTCAATTCCCACTGATGCCGTTGGGCATTTGAATGTTTCCAGGGCATTAGCCCTATGTTTGCAAAACAGTGGCATGCACATACATTTACAATGGCCTAAATTTTCAGCTGCTCTTTAAATATATGTGCAAATGGGGTAAGTAATCACCCAGTTATCATTGCATGGATGGTTGGGTTTGGGATACCGGATATTTGTATAATGAAATAAAATTTACTTTTTGGAAAAAACATTTAAATTGAGGAAGCTGTATCTCTTACATTAAGAATATTTTTCTGTAATAATAAGATCTGGAATGTGACAGAGCTTGAAGGAACTATTAATATCCTTTGGAGATCTATTTTAGTTTTTCTTTGTTTTTAATCCTTTCCATCATAAATCCCAGAAAACAGCAACTGGTGCTTGAAGAGCAACCAGCATTCAGAAGCAGGCACTCTGCAGCACTGCAGCACCAAATTCTTTTGAAAACAGTGTGGAAATAGATTGATTGCAGTACGGGTGTACTCTGTCCAGTATCAGAGTATTCCCATGTGGGAATAGCTGCAGCAGCATCACAGAAACTTCTATACCAGTATAGATGTGTCTGTATTACAGGCTGTGCTGGTATAAACTGTTTAGGTAAGAATCACACCTATAACTGAACTGAGTGTACTTGCACAGAAACAACAAGACCAAATTTTAGAGCTCATTTGTACTGGGAGGATTCCCAGTGTAATGTTAGCAGAGTGGTTACCCAGCTGTAGCTGCATTGATGTGACATTACCCCCCACCCCCCCAAATCTGTGAGAGTAATTCATTTCAGCATAAAAGTCAATTTATTTTCAGATAACTATTTGCTTTCATTCTGAGAGGAAATTGCACCTCTAGAATAGCTTCAGATCGTCTCTCCTACAAGATTGCCCTGACCCTTTCAATTTTTCCTTTCTTTTTTTTTTTTTTTTCTTTTCCCCTTTCCTAATGTTTGACTCAAATACTTCTACAAAACTACATTACCTCCTGAATTCTTCATCAGATGAAGAGTTGCCTTCCCTAGGCAAAGTTCCCTAGATTTTTGTGGATGTGGTAGCAGAGTAAGAACCCACACAGACACATGATGGCAAAGCACCAACACTGACAAGTCTCTTGATGTTTTAAGTACTATCCCCTCTGGTAAATCTGTCACACTTTTAGAGACAGGCCACAATTATTGTATACTCCTACCCCTATGACTTCAACAAAGTTAGTCTCTGTGCAAATATTAAAATACATTCAGACCCCAAACCTAGTTTAACTTTCACTGCTGATGGAGCTTCACCTGGAGCACCAGGAGGGCATGTAAAAACAGAAAAGAAAGTGGGGTTTTTAGAAAAGACTCTTTAAACACTGTCATAGAGAAAATTGTACTTTAAAAATTGTTAGTGAGGTAAAATAAACAGCAGTGAGATTCTTTATAACTGGCTTTCTCTTTTTTTATGCGCTAGCATGTTAAAATGTTTTATTTGCAGTATTGCCTGCTAGTTCTTGTGATTTTATCGCATATTCCACAGTTTTCTGCAAGTTTCAACTCTGATTATTTGAGAATCTCAGCTTTAATCTTAACGCATAGCGAGAACGAAATTAATGCAGAAGTCAGACATTATGGAAAGGGAAGGTGATATCTGTTTTAAACAAAACTGATTCCTCCCACACTTGTTCTCTTATCGATTTCATGCCCATTCTCACAACACCCACACTCTTGAGCTCTGAGAGATATGTGCCCAAGAAGTGATCTGGCCAGGATCAGTTGTGTGCACCTGGAGGACAAGGGACATCATCCACCAGGTTCTCTCTGCTCCTGATGCAAACACTACATTCCTGAGTGCATACCTGTTTGTTTGCTGACAGTTGTGTCCATGGTTATCAAAATGTTTGACTTATTTTTTCACAATTCTGCTCTATTGTCTTTCCTGGTGCTTTTACCCACAGACACTTCTGTTCATACGTTCTTCTGACTAATCTTAGTATTTCTGCTACCAGTGCTGCAAGCCAGCAAGTCTAAGATTCTAACGGAAAAGTGTTTTAAACTGTGACTCAAAGTACAAATAATTAAGGTATCAATTGAAAAATAAATCTTATGTAATGTTTTGTAATGTTGTGATTTTATATCTGACTGTCATTTGCGTTTGGCATATCCATAATTTGGGTTGCCAATATTACAACTAAACAGGCCAACATTTTAAAACATTTTACTGTAGTCTAGATGTATTTTCGCAAACAGTCCAGCCATGGCTAAGGGTCTCTGTTGGTCCAACACAATTCAGATGATGCTACTTTTGGGACAGTCTTAAGAGTTCACTGGCCCTGAAAACAGTATATGAAGATTAATCATTTATTGGCCATCTTGGCAAAACTGTTTGAGCAGTTGCTGCCTTGTTGCAGTCACTTTGCTCCCATTCCTCTGCTGCCTCCTGTGTTTTGCTGATGCTCAAGAATTGCTTATCATTTTTTCTGATCCAATTTGCTGTGTGGCTGCCCAAAGGTTTCTACCACTACATGGGTATGGCAAGATAGGGAATACCTAGAAGCTGTTGATCAGTCTGCCCTGGGATTCTCTTGTATATGTCCCTGGGTGTATCTCATCAAGAAGGAAGTACTGGGGATGTACCCAACACCTGTAATGCAATATCCTAATATTCATAAGCTCCTGTTAAGGTCACTTGGTTTTGAATCTTTGGAGGCATATTGCTAGGCATTGCATTGTCCTCTGAGATGCTAGTGCTGAAATATGAACTAATGGAAATTTGAACAAATTATATATTTTGAATGCTCTCCATGGTTTTATGAAGGATTTGACTAGACATATTATTTAGCTCAATTAATCTGGGCATGTAACAGAGCTGGTTTTCTAACTGGTCAGCTTTAAGATTTGTACATTCCCATTTGCTAAAGTTGTATTTTATGCTAGCAGATACTTAACTTTTGCATGCATTTAGTAAATATATAATATATGTGTTCCCCTATTGGGTCCTTTGACAGGGAATTATCTAAATGAGCTCCACAGAATTGTTTTAATTCCAATTCCTCCCTATTTTTTTTTCTTCTTGTCTGTAGAGTGTTCCCAGCAGTGCAGTAGCCAGGATTTGATTTCTGTCAGAAATGATACTGCTTCAGTCTCGTCTCTGTAAGTCTCCGCAGGGAGGTTAGAGGGTGGTTATCCTCCGGCTGCTCTGGACCTGATCCAGCATTCGATGAGAATGCAAATCCCCTTGAAAGCAGATACCTTCTCTGCAGTGATAGTGCCTTTATGCTGTGTGTGCTTCAGGAAGCTTATGATAAGTTTATATTTGCATTGAAATACTGTTATTTTTTTAAAGGTACCCAATTTTTTGCTCTTTTGAAAGCTTAGTAAATGTTCTTAATTATTTTCGTTTTTAACAAGAGAAAAAAAGGCGTGAATATAGTATGACTCAGGGCCTTGCCATAGCAGTGTAGGAGATTACTGTTACTGCTTTGTTGAAAACAGAAGTTTGACTGTCAAGGCTTTTGCTGTCGTTCAGCACAGTAGTTTTTGCAATTGGGATTCCACATCTTCCTTGTTTCCTAAAGCATGGTGTGGCAGCGTGAGCTTAAGCAAGCTGGGCTTTCTCGTGCATCCTCGCTGTCTGGGTACAGAGGCTTTGGCCAGAAGGCCTGATTTTAACGGGAGAAGCACCTTTCAGAGCACAAGCAGCGCTCAAACTTCTGGAGTGAGGCTGGAAAACCCCAAGCTGGTTTTGTGGCCCAAAGCTGCCTACCACCTCCTCTGGTAAGAGGGCTCGCGAGCTGTGCCTGCCACGCAGGGCCAGCCACCGTGGGAAGGAGCGCAGCCCATGGGGCAAAACGTGCCAGCTCAGGGGATGACGGGGGCTGCTCTGTGGCTGGGATGGCATGGGTGGGAGGCCAGACCCCCTGCTTTGCCTCTTGTTCCTGCTCAAAACCTGCACCTGCTGTCTACAGAGGTGAGCAGCAGGGCGGTGCTGGAGAGGCACACGCTGGCTGCGTTCGTGGTTAGCGGGGGCCAAGCTCCCCCATTTGAAATGTTCCTACACAAGCTAAAAGGCCTTGCTACCTTTCTGTAGCGAAGCAAATTGACCTTAAAGCGGCTGTAAATCAGCTACTCTTCCCCCAATTCAAGTTTTATCTTGCTCGGTCCTTTCAAAAATAACCGTTTGCTGTAGGCCTGCCAACGGATTTATGGCCGCGCGTTTGAAGGGCCCAGCTATTTCCGTGCGCGGCGGCCAGCACGGCTCGCTGACATCATGAGGCGGCTATAAAAACCCGGGGCATCACACCTCCCCGCGCACCAGCCCCTCTGTTGATCGCACTGTTGTCACTCCCTTAACAACCGTCGCCACGTCGCGCCTTCGCGTCCTGCCGGGCCTCCCCCCACACCCCCCAGCTCCCCGAGCCCG
>NW_020799095.1:96681849-96703562 GCF_003259725.1 Athene cunicularia | reverse complement strand
GCTCCTGCCCCCTGAGGGCTCCCTCCTTGCCGCCGGCTGCTCTCCCAACGGCTGCTTCATGAACCCGAGAAGAAATAAAGTTGTTTTCTGGGTTCCGGGAAAGAGATGGGGGGAGCTGAACCATCGCCTTGATGATAAGGAAACAGAAATCAAATTCCCCTAATGGTTTAATAAGGAAATTAATAATTTGATTAAAATTCAGGTATTTCCTAACTCAACATGTTGATTAGTCCCTTTCTCTAACCCCCTCCCCCCCATATCGAAGCTTTCCAACCAGCTCTTCAAAGCTGCCTAAACCTACATGCTTCCCCCCCACCCCAAAACTTGAGGGGAAAAAGCCCACAGCAGTTGAGCCTGAGGTGAGGACCCAATTTCACCAACCATTTTCTGTGAGCAGTACACCAACATCCTGTAATCCAAACAGGGGAGACTAAAGAGGAGCAAACGGACATCACCTATGCGAAATGCTGGTGGTATCTATCCTAGCTTGCCAGGTCTTCTTTGCTCCTTGTCCACTGGCGTTGCATTTCACCATTTCACACAGCGAGATGTGTTCCTGCTCACCACATTGCCCACTGCACCTTCTCATCCTGTCCAAGAGCTGAGCCTCCTTGCATGGGTGTCCTCCAGGACCTGCCTTTCCCCTTCTCTTGGTGGTGCCCCAGATGCTCCTACCCAGCTAACAACCACCTCTGCAGTGCCTGCCGACATGCACTGGGACTGAGCTGGTGGGACAAAGTCTTCATTCCTTGTCATTTATTGCAGTGGCTATTTTCTTCATGACAAACCCTTCCTAGCTGCAGAACATATCTTTCACCTCATCAAGACATATCTCCTTTAGGAAAATAGGCTGCGTTCTAAAATGTGACTGCAAATATATTAAAATTAGACAGATTTTTAGTTGTGGGGTTTGGGGTTTTTTTTTAATGATTTCGTATAGGCAGAGTAGCTCACTTTTTAACATTGTGAGCTGTTCTTTCCCTAATCCATTGTTTGGTTTTGGAAGACTTTGACTTCTGTAACTGTGCAGAAGATGTCATCTCAGTGAGTGTCAGCTCAGCTCTAAAGTCATCTATGGCCTAGTTTTCAGAGACGATGAGGATCCACTGTTTCCTGAGTAGTCAACAGGAAACAGAGTGATGAGCATCTTTGAAAAGCAGCCTCATACCATAGAAAAAATGTTTCTTCAAAAAGTAACATTTGAAGTTTTACATGTGTGAATGCTAGACTGATAGGGTACATGGCTCTGAGTGTGCCTCAAGCTAGGCAAGAGGCTCTAAAGGTTGGAGACACTGTAAAAGTTAGTTATACAGTCAGTGGCATCCCTGCCACAATTTCACTCGTATCACTGTGAAGGAGCACTTGTTTGAGTTCTAGGAGAGATTACATTTTGGTTTTTAACTTTTAGTTGTTATTAAAAACTAAAACAATATTTTAAGCCTCTTTTTATTTTTTCTTTTTTAAGGGGCAGGTTCAACAACTCTTCTGATCGTGTTAATTGATGTAACCTTCAGAGAGGTTACTGAGGTTAGATTTTTGAACAAGACAGATCTGTAGATATGTCATTACATATTCAGGAAATGTGAAGTGCTGAGCTCTTTTAAGGCTCAGCATTTCTGGATGCTGAGCACTTCTGAAAATGTGACCCACTGGATGAAATTACTGTGAATGTTTTCAAAGAAAAGGAAGTAATTAATGAAATGGCAGTCCAGGTGGTTGAGAAGATATTATGGCATTCTGCATGACTTTGGAGAAATGACAGACAAGGAATGGGAATTGTATATTGAAGGTAAGGAGGGCATCCGTGCTGTGTGAGGCAAAGTGCATCATGCTTATAGCTCCTCCAGAAGTCAGGTTTTTACAACCATGTAGACACAGCCTTGGGTTTTCTCCTTGGCTTTCCCACTTGCCTTCAGCTGGTGCTCAGGACAGTGGGTTCTTCTCACTGTACCTGTTTCTCTGCTTACCCTTTGCCTTTTACATCCGCTGATTTGTTACGGTTGAATGATGTGTGTGGGCTGCATGTGGCACCATGGGGACTTGTAGGTGTCGTGCTGCTGTGTGCATGGGTACCAGTGTGGGGGTTTCCTTACTTTGATGCCACTGAATTGGGAAAACTTTTTCATCTATGCATTTAGCCATGTGGGTTCTGTGTAGGTAAAGAGTTATTGTAATAATCATCCCACAGCTGAAGGACTGCAGCAAAAAACTGTTAGAGGGCCAGGTTATTGGGGATACTGACAGCAGACGTTTTCTGTTGGTTTGCAGCTCTTCAGTCTGAAAACTTAGCCATTTTCTGTTCTGCTTGATCAGATTTACATCCAAGATATTTTCAGTTCTTCAGAAGAAGTACTTTTCAGGGGAGAAATTATTCCGTCATTTCCCCGTCTCATTTCTGAGGGTGCTGATTTGTTAACGATCCAAGATGATGGACGATACCTCTGATATTGAGATGATGGTGTACTAATCAGAACCTGAACACATTCATGCTGAGGGACCATATAACATGGAGAAGCAAAGACTGTAAAGCCAGCTCATGTGAAGAATTAGTTTTAGGATGTAAGAATAAGCAGTTCTGGTACAGATCTTTTCTTCAATTGTCTACAGAGTACTTTTGCAGAGAAATAACTATCACGGGCTACCTCATGGCCAGTGGAAAGTGGAGGCATGAGGGTTGGACTGATTTGCAACAGAGTTACAGTGAAGACTGGAAGAGATTGGATTGTTTCCAAACCTCTGTAGATTTTCTATCCATTGGCATGCTGGTTGGATCATGTTGCTTCCCACCTAATGTTTTTGTCCCTGGTAAGCGTTTGAGTTTGGACTGATGATGGCTTGTCATCCCTAGTGTCACTAGTATGTTTGTTTGAGAGGAGGGAACCCACAAAAATGAATAAAGAAATGTTATTTTGAGCCTTTCTTAAATGTCAGTATTCATTCTTAATTGAGCTTGTTTTAACTTGCCTTTGTTCTTCTTTTGTGTGGTGAAAAGAGTATTTAAGTATAATTTCATGCTGTTTGTTGTAGAGATACACATTAACACATGGTGAAGAGTAAATGTAAGTATACTGTGCTGTTCTATTATTATCTAGTTGTCAACTTAATCTCTGCTCCTTCCAATTTCTTTACTTTCAGTTATAGGCAACTCAGAATGTCCATATCATCTAGTCTGTATAGCAACAAAAAAACCTGGTTTGCCCAGTAAACTGGTAGTGTCAGTAATGGTCTTCAATACCAGGGTCAAAAAGACTCAAGCACAAAACTTGGGGGTGGTTTCTTTTTGTGCAGTACATGCTATTTAGATTAGTGCAAAGATTCTGGAAACCTTTCTTTCTTAATTTTGTTAATATACTTGCTTTCAGTGTAATCTCATCTTGCATCCATCTGAAGCACAATACTGACTAATCTTTTCATTTGCTTAACCTGTTTACTAAACCCTGAGTTTCCCAGAGCACCAAGGATAACACATGAAGGTGACTCAGGTACAGTTTAAGAATATAGAGCAGCCTGGAATAAAGGGCTCAAGAATAGCAAGTAGGAGTTATTTACAGCAATTTAAGCTAATCTGTCTAACTGTGTGTGGAAGCTGAACAGGGAGCCCTTACGTGAGGGGGCAATGATATTAAGTATGGGAGCAGTGAGTGAGCTCTCCAAGAAGAGATCTAATACACCTTTCCTCTGGTGGCCTTCCTTTTGAAGCAGATATCACTAAAATACAAAACACCAACTATGCAAAATTCCCTGAAAGCTTTTGCATAGTTTTACACATCATAAAGAGGAAAGGGCTTGCACCTCTTCTCTTTGTAGACAATATTTATCTTTCATTTTTATGGTGTTCCAGTAATCGTGTTAATGTACAAACTGAACTCGAGGACCTGTATTTTAAGTTATTTACAGGTATCTCAGAATTGTGTTTTGGGGTTGAGAATGGTCTTCCCATATCCAGAAATAAATTACTTCTGGAAAGGGAGATAAACATCTATTTGACTGTTTTGATGACATTGATCTTAAATAAATGCCTTTGCCCTGCAGAATATTTGTTCTCAATTACTTTTTTTTTGATCTCAGATTACTCCAAAACTTCGTTCTCTGAACAAGGGGGACCATGAAGCTTTGCATTTGTAAAAGATACAGTTATGAAATAATAGAAACATGATTTTTTAGAAGAATTTTACTCATTTATAATTACTGTTCATTTTCCTGGTTTCAGTAAACTGCTTCATCTCCCATTGATGCTTTTGTATGTATGGATGATTTTATAATGCAGGGTGATGCATTAGCAATGTTTATGTGCTTTTGCATTTTTTGTTAGTAGGTTAATTATCATCAATTTCTCTAATCAGACCATGCCATTAACATTTCTCCTATTCCATGCTTAATGGGAATCAGAATTGAGGTTTCACATGTAACAACTGCTCTTTGTTCTTGGTTCTGTGCCTGCATGTGTAACTCACACAAACACGTCTTTTTTTAATTTGTAATTAATGGTGTTAAATTTTTCTGGAAAAATGTTAAGAAGGTGAGGGAAAGTCCATGACAAAATGATGAGGGTACAGCCCACACAACTGAATGTCTTGATGCGGGTGGCGTCTTTCACACGGTGTCCATCACAAGTACTGTCAGCACTTGGATGGCTCATGTAAATGTTGCATTTCTTTGAAAAACGGTAATACATCACTGAAAAGAGAACATGTTTTCAGCTTCATTTAATTATCAGTAATTGTCTTCTTTCTTTGAATGACTTGTCTTTGGTAGCCCGATAGTACCTTTTCTGTCCCCTCAGAAATTTTAGTGCTGTGAGCTGTGCCCTTACAAACGATTTGAACTTGTGGAAGTGGCAGGGGCAACTTTCGGAAACATGTAGCTGCCAAGTTTCCTGTGATGTGATCTTAAAATAGACCAGACTGGGAAAAGAGGGGAGGACTGTCACCAAGTGCTGCTCCGCATGTCAGGACTGTTTTTACTTGATCTATATCGGCTGGTGAAGTCCTTTGTGAGCAGAAGAAAGAACCTCACCCCCACCCATTTCCTCTTTTCAGGCTATTTTGGGCTCGCTGTGAAGTTCTCAGTGTACTTTCTCAGCCAGAGCAGCATTGTGAGCTCCTTCTGGTAAATCACATTTTTGGGTTGGGGCGGTGGGGGGGACCGTGAGGGGAAGACAGGAATTTGTCTTTAAACAGGTTGAGGGTGTTTTCCCCTTTGTGTGTGCATGAGTTTGTGCAAAAAATTACTCACTATCCCACTAAATATCATGGAAGTTTCCAGTATAATTTTTGACCAGGTTTACCTAAATAGCTTTCACTCATGCTAGCAGGTAGTATTGACATTTTCTTTTCTGTTTTAAGGAATCATTAAATTTAAGGAAGAGCTAGTCCCAGAAAGAGGCATCAGGATCTTAAGGAATTTGTGGAATATTCAACCTGAGTATTCTTATTAGTGCATGATTGATAAATGCCACTGCCTAAACATACATCACTGATCTATTTCTGTAGTGAGGCAATAGCCTATTTTTTTTTCTCTCTGAAGTTTCCACCATAATAACTCAGTTCTTTTCACTGATATTTTTATTGACTCCAACCACTGTGGGAGAAATCAGAATTGGGAGTTCAGTTTTCCATGTGGATGTAAAGAGTTCTTTTCTCCTTAGTTATGTCCATATTCCCAGAAGAACATCTGGAGCAAAAAAAAAAAATTCTGAAAGAAGATGTAGAAGTGTGGGGGAACACATTCTCCGATTTCTCTGCCTAGAAAAATCAGGATGATATGAAACATACGTAAAAGGAGAAAAATGAGAGGAGGGTTTGAAGGGTTTTCTCACATGTTTGGTTGCGGCTTTTTGCTGTTCTTTGCAGAACTGCAGAGTTCAGAAGTTCCTCAGGTCCTCAAGACTGTTACGAGTTGAACCTACCAAAGGCTGAGCAGTTTAGAGGAGGAAGGATTTGTACTCACTGCAAAATTTTCTCTGTGATGTTGTGGATACTAGCTTAATCCTAGGGAACATTAGGTTGAAAGGCTACACTTGGCTAAATTTAAGCATTTTCTAGAGAACCCATGAAAAAAGCCCTCTGTGGGAATGGGAAAAATGACTCATTTGATTTTTTTCTGATCTCATTAAGTTTAAAATTCAAGAACAGGAAAAGATTATTCTTATCTTCCTGCATCATAATAAATTATCATAACAGAAAAAAAAAATTTGCATTCAGTAGCTGAAAATACTTTGAAGTTTACCTTTGGGAAAAATGCTCCTTGTGCAGTCGCAGTGAGGTCAGTTGACAATTCCTGACTTCTCAGCATGGACTGATTGTTATTTTTTTGTGTTGTAAACATGTCAGTTTTCTGGGTATGTGCATACCCCAAACAGGTACTTTTGGCTGCCATTTTAAAAGAGAACAGGTATTTTCCAGAAGAACCAGTTGCCTTTGTTTTGCTCCCAAATTATAGTTTCACCATTGAGAAATAGTCTCAATGCCTCAAATGTCTTTTATGCTTAAATTAGACCTGAAGTCCTTGGGGGAGAGTTGAGAAGGAAAGGTCTTTGTAATTTTAACTTTCTACATGACTTATTCTTGGGTTTGTTTGGTTTGTATTAAAATCTCAAGTAAAACATGCTTTACTATTAACACATGAGAATGTTTTGCAGGTGTAGAAACTTGGATCAGTCCTGTTAGCATGGTGTTATCCTGATACTTTTATCTTGTCCCATCTTTTCCCCAAGCTGAGGCATCCTGTCTGCAACACCTTATTATTTTCATGGCAGTGGCAGCTCCTTAAGCTCTCTTGCTGGTTCCTCCATCACCTAATGGGCTAGCGCAGTGCATGTTGCTATTATTTTTCTCAGAAATATGTCCTTGAGTCTCACCCACTTGCCTGTGCACCAAACCCAAAGTTTTCTTCAGTCATCGCTGCCTTTCTCGTAAAGGTCCAGTATACCAACTCACTGATTTTTTTCCCTAAAATCCATAAAGCTTCAGCAAGAATCCATAAGGTGGCGAGGGATGGGCAGAATAGTCCACGGTAGGTTTCCAATCCTGACTTGCCCAACATAACTTGTAGTTTTTCTATCTGACTGGTAGGACTAGACCTGGAGTCCAATGTATTACATTTAACCTGTCTCAAACCTTGCTGCACTGTTGTTACGGGTTTTTTGTTTGTTTAATTCCTTGCTGCTGAAAATGTCTTCTGCTACCTCCTCTGCCCCTCACTTCTAGGATCAAACAATTTAAACAAATGTCATTTTCGTTTTGGTATAGTGATATAATTTGTTAGAGGCCTATCGACAGACCTTTCATGGGTGTGTTTTGGGGAGCCCAGGCTCGAATTCCTGTAAAAGAATTATGTGAAATAGCTCCTTGTGAGTATTTCTGTGTAAGCAGCTTGTTTTATGATGGCAGTTCATGGAGAAGGATGGCTGTCGGGGCTGGGTACACGGGGGGAAACTCATGGAGGCTCATGGGGTTTCTTTCTGGGAGTGGGGGAAGCGTTTCTGCCCTGGTGAGCCCAGCACTGACAGCCCAGCCCATCTCATGTCACTTCATGAGGAAGGTTATTGTAAGCAGCCAAAGTGTAGTGGGTCATAAATTCTGGGATGCATCGACATCTTAGTTGGTGCCAGTCTGTGAGCAGGAACTTTTCTCAGCCAGGCATGGTTCCAGGTGGCCGGGGACAAGACAGGGCTGCGTATTTACAGCCCTGACAGCCTGTTGCTAGAGATTGCTACCACTGTGCAATAGCCTGCATTTGTAGTAGCTGGGTTGTGACATTGGCATAAAATACTTTGCGCAGCTGGGCCATGCCAGTGCCAGATACGAGTCCCGTGGTACGAGCTGGCCCAGCTGCACTGAAAGTCTCATTCTTTTCTCTGTCTTTTTTTTTTTTTTTATTAAATCAACAATGCAAAGTGAGGGTTACAGCTAATACGCTCTTGCACCACGTTCATAAAATATGTAGACATTAAGCAAACACAATTCTCTTTCTTTCCTTTTCTTTAAGCATTGCAAGGGTTTCTTCTTAAACATCTGCAGTTGTCCAAGCTGTGTATCTTGCTCTCCTAAAGGCAGAAAGTGTGGGTTTTTTTTTAAAAAAAGGTGTTTCTATGTGTGTATACATATATATATATATATATATATATATATATAAATAATTAAAATATGTCTCTGCTTCTATTTCAGTTCTGCTTGGAGAAGAGCAGTTTTGAGTATTGAAATAATGCAAGCTGAACATTTTTCTAATGAGCACCATTTTATTTGAGTCGGAAATACTGAAATAATGCACTTTACACAGGTCAGCAACTAAGCCCAATTACATACTTATTTGTAAACTGTCCAATTGCAAATGGGCAGCAGTCAGCTTTTCTTGCCCAATCTAGGGTGTCTCCTAGGTATATATTTACAATTCCTACACCAGCTTCATAAGCATAAAATGAGAAGCAAGTCTCTTAGTTGCCTTGAGGGTTTTCTAGATTGGGAATGGACTTTGTTTCCCAGGTTTGTCTCTAATCCAATAAAAAGGTTTAAAGTGTTACTATAAAAGAATAGATATAAAAATATAATTAATGAATATTGGATAATGCTGACAAACAAGTGAAGAAACATTTTTTTATAATCTTCAGTCATGGCAGTTTGAATCAGGATTTAGCTCAGAGCAAATTGCCATTCTGAAGCATTCGGGAATAATTTGCCAAGACATTAAAAAAAAAAAGAGAAGTGCTTAAAATAGTGATGTTAAGAAAAATCAACAAATTACATCAAACCAAGAAAAACTTCCAGTTCTTTTTATTTGTTTACTGGCTTTTTATTTCCTCTTGGGAGACTCTGAAGCCAGATTTTCAGGCTATCCTCTGCAATTATGGGAACCCAGAAAGATTAGGTTTTAAATGAAAGCCAAGTTTCTCAAGAAGAAACATGACTCCAGGAACTGGGACTTTAAGAAAAAGAGCAAATGCTGCAGTATTTGAGAGGCTTTGTTGACTTTTGACTTTCCCACAGGCCAGAAGAGCCATGGTCCTTGACAAACAGAGTCGACGGTGCATGGCTCCCACTCAGATCCGCTTGTGAATGGCCTGATGTTGGCAGTTGTAGGTGCAAAATGCTGCATGTTATCAGTCCTCAGCCAAGCAGTAACAAAGAGCTTTGAGGGGCAGCACATAATAACAGCAAGAAGGCAGGAGAGGCCAAGCTCCATCATGCCAGTTTGTCCCTGTTTTTTAAGTAGAAGAGCATGGAGTGATGTCAGAAATGAAGGGTGGAGCTGAGTTCTTGCATGAGTAACATCTGCAGGACTGGGCCTGATCCTCTTCCCACTGAAATCAACAGGCATCTCGCCAGCTCCAGCACTGGGACCAGGATCTGTGCCAACAAAGAAAAGGGAGACTGATTAGGCTCTTTCTATAGCCTGCTCAAAGAGAAAGTATTTAAAAAAAAAAAAAAAAAAAAAAAAGGCACAAATAAGTGAATGTAAATGATACTATTAAAATAGATGCTTTTGCTAATACCCATAGGGACATGTTTTGTAAGCAGTTTCTGTAGTTCTTACAGTCTCCCTTCAGACATGCAGAAAGCTTGGCACCTAGTTGGAGGAGTCTGTCTCTGGGTTTGGAGGAGTGGGACATAAGAACTGGAAGAAGAGATAGACGGCCACTGGCATCTCTGTGGTGGGGTTGCTGTGATGGCAAGGAACATGTTTTTCTCAGCTTTGGAATGTTACATTGCAATTTAAAAATTTGGAATTACCATCCTCGTGACCTGGATCTTTTCCCTAAGCTTTCCCTTTCCTTTCTTTTCTTCTTTTTATTATAGTTAATCTTATTTCTAAATACCAATTTTCTTTCTCCTAAGGAATTTAGTAGGTAATGGTATCTTTACCTCTTTCTCTACCCCAGTTAAGTTTTTGAGGTGTTTTTTAATTTCTGAAGAGGGTTTTTTGGGTTGTGTGTTGAAGTATGGTAAATTAGAGTAGAAATAGGTCAACCGATTAGTAACTGCTGGTTTGCATTTAAAAGCAAATCGCATTAAAAATGATTCTTCATATTTCTCAGTGTATGTGCCAGCTATGTGTAATTTTAGCTTGTGGTAGCAGCAATGGGTCATCTGGGGCAAGGGAAAACAAACCCTCTGGAATCAGAAGTGAGAGCAGAGTAAGGAAAATAATGAAAGCACATGTAATTATTTCCTAAAAAAATGAAGTGCTCCAGTGAGGTTTCAGGAATCCTGCTTGTAGGACAGTTGCAGCTTTGAACCTATCGTGTTTGCAAAATTGCTTACCTTGGTAGTGCAAGCATAACTCATTGACTGATTTGAGAACTTTTCTGTTTAAATTAAATGAAGTTTTCCTATTCACTGTTTTGGCACTGTCAGCTTGTGGGTCACAAGCAGAGCTGTTACAGTGCTGGTACATCTGAAAATATGTTTTAATATGACCTAGAGAGTTTTTCAGGTATTCAGCTTTGTTTCAGGTACCAAAACCCACACTTTGTTAAAGGAAACTCTAGGGTAAAACACATGTACTTGGCATTCCTCCGACTGTAAAGCTGTCTGTTTTACTGCTAAAATTTTCTCTCCCTCCTCCAGCACTGTTCATTTTGGGTAATCTTAAATGTCACAAGGTGCTTTTCCAAAATTGACCACAATGATTGCTTTGAACCTCTTGAAAGACAAGTCTCATTTGTAAAGATTACCAATGCCTTGTTTGCTATACTTGTAAAAATTTCTTTACGTGTATTTCTGAACTGGTTGGGGAACTCCTTTAAACTCATCATACTGTGAAATTCTCTTAGTTAATGACTGCAGCTTAGTCTGCACTAGAAAATGGTACATCAGTGAGGGTTGTGCGTAAATCACTCTCCTAACACATTCAGCCGTGCCAGCAGAAACTGGAGGGTAGATGAAATAATTTAAAAAAAATTAAAAAGATTATTTTGCTGGTGTAGCTTGTTCCTTTCAAGAGACAGGTTTAAACTATACTCTCTGAGGGGTTCTTCACTTGTATAGGCTGTGTAAGGGTAAGTAAGAGACAGTTACCTGTGTAACTTTATGAACTCTTTCAAGTGCTTCCATGCTAGGAGAAATATTTCCTACCACCAAGATGGCCTGTTTTCAGAAACCCTTGCCAGCCTTACTTAGACCCAAGTGATACCGATTTAATGTCTTTTTAGAAGTGAATTCATTTAAGTCAGTGGAGTTCCCTCCTTGTCCTGATGAGTTAAAGGGCATTTCTTACAGGCGATCTGATTAGCAGAATATAAATTGCAACCTGATCTGGATTCAGTGCTGACCTGGCTTTGGGCACAGCATCGAATGAGGCACCTCCCAGGGCCCCTCCAGCCTGAAGGATCCAGTGGCTTTAGGCAGGGCTGTGCCAGTTCGTGTGCAATGGTGCGGCATATGCTGTCTGCATAGGAATGACTTACGAAGCCTTCATAGGTGTTGGCAAGTTGGTCCAAGATAATTACCTGAATGGATGAAAAAGAAAGATCCTTTCTGTCATAGATGATTTCTGAGTGCCTGGATCTCTCTTCTGCTTCAGATAGTGATCTCTATGGTTTCTCTGCACTTTGCCATCCCTGGCAGGTTTCAAAGGTCCAGGACTAGCAGTAACAGCACTGTTAAACTCGAATTGTTGTTACAGTTTCTGGTGGTTTTCTGATGTTATATCTTTGACATGCAGTGGTGCTTGTCATGTGGTCCATCTACCATCCCTCCCTTGCACTCTGTAACCTCAGTGAGCTACCAGCGTGAAGGAAAATGGCAGAAAATTTCCCAATTCTTCTTTCAGTGTCCAGAAGATATTTTTTTTTTAGGACCTTTTACTTCTCTGTGGCACAGAGATGATCATCCACATGGATTTGCTGAGCATGGAGATCTCTCATCTCTTGCTTCTTTGTCACTGTGCTGGCACCACTTGTGTTCCCAATAGTGTGGTGCCTCTCAGATTTCCTGTCTCTACATGCCAGATCATGGGAGCTAGACATTCAGCAGCGTTGTACTGGGGCTGGAGCCAAAGAAGAGGAGCAAAAGACATGAGCAAAATTCTTACCTTGGGTGAAGCTCTGTGCTAGGGGTCTTAGGTTATTGACTCGGAATGACTAACCCAAGTCTTTCCAGCAATTTGAAGGTGGGGCTTTAACTGGAAGCTCTCCTGTCCCCTCTTTTCTGCACTATCCTATTCCAGCAGTGTTGCCATTTGAGCCAGGTTTAAATTCTGTGGAGTCTGCAGGGCTGTGAAGAAAATCCTGGAACTCCTGTCTTGCTGGCCCAGTGCTCCACTGTGCACTCAGATTTCCCTTTTTGTTTGCCAACTCATTCTGAGACGAAAACCAATGTAAAGACCCAGCAAGTTCCATGTGAACACTCAGATCCTGCAGGAAAAAGTTCTGCAAAGCAATCTGAATGGTAATGCTAACGATGGCTTATTTTTGGACTTCAGAGACACTCAGCAGTAATTTGGAGACAATGAGAAGTCTGGAATTGATAGCACTGAACTAGCAGTAGCCACGTAAGGTTCTCTGAAGTGTTGCAGTTCTAGTCAGCTGGACCCTAGTGTAACCTCGAAAAACAAATCATGGTGTAGGTATTGCTCAAAGTGTCTTACAGTGGGAGAATTTCATTTTTTGTTAATGAAATTGATGTTTTTGATGCAGTGCAACTTGAGAGAGAGAGCAAGCTAGTTGTGCTGCCCACTGTTTCTGAAACTCCCTTTACAAGATCACCAGCCACCACAGGGAGCTGCTTTCCAGCTAGCATGGCACAGGCAGACTGCCCTGTTTCTGACTCTCATCCTGGATGTTTTTTCCAGATCCTGACTATTCCCTCCAGGTCTCCCTTAATTGCTGGCATTCTTGCTGGCCCTTTGATGATTGGCAGACTGTCACCAGATCCCTCATCTCAAATCCATCATAGCAGTAGCAGTTCACTTACAGGGAATATTCCATCCTTTCTTTTGTGACCTGTCTTAAACCAGGGTTTTCAGTATTGAAATGGCATGAGAATGCTTGTGTGAGAATAGGTTGATAGTTATGCTGTTATGATCCAAAATGGACAGAAATGTGGGTCGATGTGCATCTGGTTGGGATAATAGGCTGTAGGGCTTTTGATTCATTTGGGTTTGGGTGGTATGGTTGGTTTTGTTTTACTTTGAGATGTCACTTGAAAAGAGATTTGTCCTAATTTAATAACAATCCGTGATCTGGAGGCAAATGTATGTTTGATGATGCCCAAGTGTTTACAGAATGATTAGGTTTTTGTTTTTGACAGGTCTTTCATGTGATAGGATCTGTGCTTTGGAGCTGCACTCTCTGCAAAACTGAGAATGAAAAAGCTCTACAGGGCTTAAGATAAATCAATCTCTTTTTCCTCTTGCCTCCCATGGTGAATTTGCTCCTGTGGTGGTTGCATAAGCCAACCCAGCTGAGCAAAGCCTCAAGAAAAGAGAAGCTTGCTACTTGCTTTCTGTCAACTTGCCACACTCTTTCTGTACATGCTGCTCTACACCAGTTGCAGATTACCACAGTAAATAGCTTCCAAAACTCCAGCAGTCCTTTCTCCCATAGGCATTTGCTTGTTAGCAGGGCTGAAAGGCTTTTGTGCTACTGCAGCACAGCTCATCCACTGATAGTGTGTGGTAGAAACAAGTTTATTATCAGTGTCCTTTTTTGATACTTTGATAGCCCTGGCTGATCGTACATTTCTGCTCCTGGAAAAAGAGTGAACTGGAAATGTGATCCGTCACAAGCTTGGAGTTGGGCAGTTTCACTTGCGGTGTTTCCACTTGAGGGCCAGACTCAGGACTTGGAAACATTGGGAAGAATCTGGAAATCCTGTGCTGGAAGGGCATGCAGAAATCCAAGACAGCATTACTTTTTCAGGATACTCGATACAAGTAGCCCATCAGAAGAAAGAACATTTCACTCATCCTTATTTACTTTATGTTCCGAGTGTGCTCCCTTTAGGTCTGGAAATTGAGACTGTACTTTAACGTGTTGTAAATGAGCAGGTTTTAGGCAATTTGAGTCAGGTGTGTGAGGCTCACCACGTCAGTGGCACAATCCCTTTTCCAAGTATAACTGACCTACAGCTGCCGAGCAGCTCCATTATATGGGGTACGGATTTCCCTCTGTCCCACATTGGAGGTAGGAGTCAGGATAACATGACAGCTCTGGCTTGCGAAGAGCTACTTTTTTTTTTGGTATGTTTCTACATTGGTTGCTCCATCTAAGTTAGCGAGGTACCTGTTTTATAGTGGCGGTTACAGCATGAGCCTACACTGGTATGCTCTAGCTACCTTCCTACATACTTGCTTTCATCCAAGTTGTACAGTATGAGGAAAGACTTGGCATTGTCTTCCTGACTTACCAAATCTTGTATTAGTCATGTCTTTGGGAGATGGTGGCAGTTCTTCACCTCCCACGCATAGCCTAGATATAGTCTTTTACCGGGCTCAACATGGATTTTTTTTAAAAAAAAAATCCTAATTCTTCATCTTCTTTAACTGCAAATGGAAATAATTGATAAATGTTACAGTTTTGTTTGTCTGATGAGAATGGTAGCCTATGCTATCAACGGTATTTTTTGCTTCCCTTCCCCCTCTTGCTGTTGCGGTAGGGAGAATTGCATCATTTTTAATAAGATTAGCGCTATTTGCATTTTAAGGTGTTCAGGGTATTAGCTGGCGGTGTGTCAGTTTAGTCTGTCTGAGCTGGCTTTGGTCACCTCCCATAAAGGTTAGAGAGTTCAAAAATATTGTGCCTTGTTGAACTGAGAGTCTAGACATGTCTGGAGAGATCCTTAGTTTTCAGGGTTTGTCTAAGCTTTGTTTCAATAGGGGTGTGAAAGCTACCAAAAATGACAAGCTAACACAAAGGTTTGAAAGTCATTTGAGTACTGTGTGGGTGAGAAATGCCTGTATCTGTACTCTTAGTCAAGGAACAGTAAAAGGGCATACATTAAAAAAAATAAAGAGCACTGTCAAGCAAATAAAAGGCCCTTTATTTGTGTGTATAAATGGAGAAGGAGTTTGGAGCTGCTCCTGGATTTACTGTAGGAACTTAGGTGTGCCGTTCAGACCTCTGCGTGCCAGGCTGTAGTCCTCTGTCTGCATTCATCCTGATCGTGCAACCTTTCCTGGATGTGAGCCAAGTGACAGCCTTCCCTAAGGCTTCAGGAATGAAAGAAAAGAGCAGTAAATATGCAAAGTATTATTCCTTCAGGACTGCATGCTTCACCACTTCTGGAGGCCCAGCTGATGGTGATGGCCCCATGCTCCTGCTCGTGTACCTTCAAGAGGGGTTTCTCTGAAGACTTCCAGTTCTCTGACTTGAAAAGGCCTGTTCCTTTTTGCCTATTCCAGTGAACCTCTTTGCCCTTTGAGGAGAAAAAAACATATTGTCTAAGAACATGGTTTTCAGGGGAAGATCTTGAAACAAGAAGCAGTGCTGCTCCTATACCAAAAGCTCCGTTCAATTGTGGAGGGTTTAATGGGTTTTAGCAGAAGTTGGACAGTTGCCTGAGCCTTGACAGATGCTGCTGTGTATTGTGTGCTATCCGGAGGAGTCCCTGTATGCTGGGATCATCTCACCTTGTGTAGGTACTTTGAAGCAGTGGTTGAAGTAGGAATGCTTAATGATATGCCATGGAGACAGCTTTTGCAGTTGCTGACAGATGGACAAAACACTGGAGTTACACACGATTTATTTTTCAAAAAAAGTTTGCAGTTTCTTGACTAGCAGATGAAGTAACCTGGGAAAAGGACAAAGGAACAGTAACGTAAGCAAAATATCCCAGTTGAGGTTTCATAGAGAGGAATTAATGCACAACAGGAGTTATTGGCGTCTGCAAGTTACAGTGAAATTATATTCTTGACCACTCTTCAGTTCTCATGATAGTTGGAGTATTTTAAAGCTCTGATTCCTGGAACTGTATAAATAAGAATGTCAAGTTTCATTAAAAAATTACAGTAAAACATGTTTCTAGCCTTCCTGATGGCAGCCTAAACCTTTAAACTCAAGTAACTCAAATGTAAACTTGAATGTTTCCAAATAACAGAAAACAATGGAAATGTAGTTTTTAAGTCTTGAGATTAATTTCAAGTGGGTAATAACTAGAATTAGCAAACCTTCATGACCAGTAGTGCTAAAGGCTCTTGGAGGATTTAACCACCTCAGCAGTTATGTTTAATTTGAAGTGTGGAGAAAGAGAGCAGCCAGTTTATTTCCCTAGTTATTTAGGTGCTATTGGTGATGTATTTGTGGGTTTGTATATTTAATATAGGCTTTGATGTTTTCCCTTATGCATCTTTTTATTATATAAATAATGTCCTTGTTTCTTGGTGTTTGTTGTTAGTGTGTGCAAATACATTCATCTTTTGTTTCACCCTTCCCTAGTGACCTGTTACATTTAGTTATAGGATATGCAGAAAGGAAATAATTAGTCTAACTTTGATCTGCCCTTGAAATTGCGCTGGGCTTTAAACCACTGTAGAAGAGGAACAGTAAGTTTGTTTCTGCTCTCCTCAGCCACAAAGCACAGAGTTAATCTAGGCATTGTAAATTATTGTCTTATGATAGCCTAAAGAGCCACTTTTTCACAAATGAGTTGTAGATGGAGACTTTTCTTTCCAGCACAGAGATGCTGCAGATAGGGTAATGGTGTGCCAGGAGCTCCTGAACTGTGAAATCAGAAGAGACCGTTAGATCATTGCTTCTGAGCACCTGCATGGATGCCTGTTTCATCTCACCCGTGTACTTTCATATAGTCCCTCACCATAATTTAGGGTTTTTTTTTCCACGTTTTCACATTGAAGCTTAGTTTGTTGGTGGTTCATTTCTGCATACCTCTGTGGCTTTTTCCTTTTTTTTTTTTTCTTTTTTCTTTTTTCATTTTGGCATTCTGCTTGGTACTGCAGGAGCAAATTATTAAAGGTTTCCTGCTCCAAGTAGCTCTGGGAAAAAAAACCAAAACACCCAAACCAACAAAAACCAACCTGCCGGAAGTTATTTGAAGTGGGCTGTAAAATGTGCAAACTGTTACAGGCAAACCAAGTATAGTTTTCTGTTCCTGGTCTCCATAGTCTGGAAGCAAAGCAAAGTTTAGGTGATAGAGCAAAAATTAAACAGCATTGAGATTTCTTTTTCTAGCTGCTGGTGGTGGAGGAGTCTCGTGTAGTATAGCCACAGCATTTGAACTGTGTGTCCTTTTAGTTCATTTGCTTTTACTTAAGTTGAACATTTTAGATAGCCTTTTTGGCTTTTTAAACATTTTAGTTATTTCCCAGTGTGTGTTGTTTTTTGAGACACCAAAAATACTAAAAGGTAATAGGAAGATAGGAAACAGCTTTATTTCTGTTAGTATCTGCACCTTATTTTCACAGTTTCTTTTACTGCTCAGAAAAAAAAGAGAGCAGACAATACACTGGGTGCTAATGTCTCTTGCTACTCCCCTTAGTCAGGTTGTGCCTTTACGGCATGTGGCTTGGTGGGAGGTTGTCCCAGTGCAACAGAAAACTGTCTTGATGATTCAGTAGATGGTCCCTGATGTATGGGAAATAATACTTGCTGTCAAAATCCTAAAAAGACTTCCTTCAGGGAGTTTTGGTGGTTTTTTGTGGGGTTTTTTTTTGGTTTTGGTTTTTGGTTTTGTGTTGTTTTTTTTTTTTCCTAGGCACCTGTTGAGCTAATAATACCCAGAATTTTGTACAGTGGGTGTGAACATTTTACTCCTTAATCTCACCTCCTGTTTCATAAGTAATTCATCTTTTTTGCTGGTAGTTCTGGACCTCAAGATCGTCGATGTAAGGATTGTCTTTTTTTAATTATGCAGTGCTCAGGCCACTGCAGTTGTGATTCTTGACTGAACGATCATTATGTTTCTGTAATACAAATAAATGGTGAGAATGAACTAATTTTACCAAGATGTTTCACAAGCACAGATGAAATGTGAAACCAAGGTCTTTGTAGATCCTCATAATTAAAGATGGACTGTATAGTTTGGGTTTTTTTTCCCCTCTTATTATTTGGATTATCTATTATTATAATTGAGTGATGGTTTCCATTCCAGTTCAAGTATTTTTGTTCCTTTTATCTATTAGCTGTGTGTATTTCCTGCCCAAAGCCATTGCGTTGTTGCTTTAAGATGACATCCCCTGTGCAGATGAAGTAGTATATAGAAGTGTCTTTACATACGCCTCAATATTATGATGCTAAATGATTAGATTTTTCAAAAGGCATTTAGTCCTCTCCTGAAAGAGGTTTCAAATGCGTGTAGCACTGGTGGTGATTACTCAATGTGTTTGTCCATAAGTGCATATGAAAGGTAGAGATGTTAATTTCTGTTTCACTGAGTCTACCAGGCTGGAAACTGAATGTAAGTCTGAGTATGTATCTCTCTGTTGTGTTTTGCCTCTAGCAGCTTTTAGAATCACAAATGCACATTTTTAATGACTAAATGTAACATTAACAGAGAGCCATTCTGCCCCAATTGTTTCATCAGAAAACGGACTTGCTAGAGACTGCTTTTAAGTAGCCACGTCTGTCTAATCAAGATTTCCCCTTCCCCCTGAAAAAAAAACAGAATATTAAAAGGAAAAGAAAATGAGATTATTAATTACTGTGCAAGCTTCAGAGTGGCAGCTGGAATGCAAAGTAAAAGGAAGAGGTCATGTCGTATGGCTACACAAAAGACACTTTCCTCCAGAAGCTGGTATTTTTGTTCAGCCCTACCACAGGTGGGCAGGAGGCTGTACGGTACCCCCAGGACTGGGACCCAGCAGTGGGGTTGTGATGGGTAACATGCTGCGTTCTATGGGTGTGGGTGTGGAAGACACCAGCAGTGGTGGAATAGTGTAAAGGGTGAAGGGGCACCATTAGGTTATTGTCTTTTTCTTCCAGTTTTTAAATAAAACCTTGCTGCATTTTGGAAAGCCACCCCACCGTAGCCTTTCTCTCCATTTTGCATTTCTACACTCTACCTAAACGTGGGGTGCTGCTTTGCTGGACATTGGAGCCGGGAGCTCAGGTTTGGCAGCATTGCTGCTGCATGCTTGCTCTTTGCAGCTGCAGTTTGGAGGGGGCCTGTGCCTACATGGTGGGAGCAGCCTTGGGCTGAGGCAGTGGTGACACGGTGGTCCAGCATCCTCTCACTTCTCTCCCCCAGCAAGCTCTTGTGGCTTGCAGAGAGCATGATACTTGGTGTTGTCCTGCCTGTACCTCCAGGCAATTTCTGCAAAGCAGCTAGCCTGTGGCATCTTGCTCCTGTGTGAGGAGTGGGCAACTGAGTCCCACTGGACAGACTTCGGGGTTTGGGGATCTATAAAGGGGAAATGGATCTTGGCCAACTAGAAGACTCCGTGTGGCATCAGCTCCTGGCACCTTCCCATTCCCTTTTCTTTCCCAGTAATATGCAACTGGTCATCTTAAATGAAGTGGTTAATATACATGATTAAAAAAAAAACAAACAAAAAACCCACTGCAAGGTTGATGTAAGAAAAGGCAGAGAAGCTCTTGACTGGCCTGAGGACAAGGGTGATTCAGAAAGTCACACAGCCAGCTGGTGATGAGATGAAGTGCGAGAGGTTGTCCCTTCTCTGTTCCACCTGTGCCAGCAGGTTGGGAGGTCTTTGCTGGGCGAAGCATCCTACCATCTCTCTGAAAGAAGGCAGCTTTCCAGGGAGGTCAGGGATTTCACGCTGCTGCACTCTCGGTCCGGGCTTAGATGCGGTAGGGAAGAGACCTGGGGCAGGAGACTGCACAACTACTTTTTAAGGGTATGACCTTAACAGAAGAGGAGTTGGAAAAGCCAAAGATAAAGATGGCCCAGAATATCCTTAAGGCTGCCAAGCCTAAAATTAGACGCAGGCTAGGCTTTGTTTTCCTTGCGGGCTCACATGCTGCACGCGTCTTCCCCCAGTTGGCCTACTCCACGAGGACGGTGAGTGCTGACGTCAAGGAGCACTTGACTCCCTGGGAATAGGTTTCTTGTGACTTTCTATACACCCTGTCGTCGTCACACGATGGGAGCAGGCAGACGACATGGCAGAGCTGCTATCATGTGCGGACACACACGGTGTGGTGCTGCTGACAGCAACTATCCTGGGACTGTTGCTATTGACTCCAAAGTGTTGTTGACTCCAGGGAGGATCAAAATTATTATTGGTGACCAGATGAGGTATTAAGTGCAGAGCTGACGTTGAGTCCATGCACATGACTCAATTCACTGTGTCACTTATACAGTGGTTTAAAATGTGGGTGGTGGATCAGGAACAGGCAGCAGAAAGATGCTGGATATCACATGCCACACGTGTGTTGTAACCTTTCCCTCAGAGGCTGTCGCTTACATTTTGGTGGGGCACTGTTAACAGTTATGCCCCAAAAATCTACTTTTGCCAGATGAAAAGAAAATATTTGGGCATAGCTTGGCCATTGCGTGTGAGCCAAAACAATGTTGGAAAGCTTATACTTGGGGCTGCACTTCTGTGCAAATATGGTTTGATTCTCATGTCAGTGCATTAAAATGGAGTAGTGTGACCATATAGTCACTACTGTTTTAAGATGGTGTATCTGTTAAGCAGACATGCTGTTAAATCAGACTTATTCTGTGAGCTCTGAAATGGGCTATTTTAATTTTATTCAGAATTCACTTAGCAGTGTTGTATCCACATTATGCAGCATAAAAGTGTGTAAGAAACGTGCTTGCCTGGGAGCCCTGCAACTGAGCAAGAGCCTTTCTGATCAGTTTGCCAGGTTGGTATCAAGTCTGTATGAGACTTGGGCAGTTTTAGAGGGGAGGAGTACAGGTAAACCAGGCTGCAGTGATAGTTGTTGGATTCTCTGCTAGCTGCTGTGCAAGGGATTGATTGGCCCAAGACATTTCAAGAATGCAGAATTTGGTTTTTCATTTTGCTTCTCCCTGCCTGTCCTTCTGTTTCCTCCAGCTGTTTAGGGAAGGCAGCGGTTTTACAGCTGCCTTCTTTAATCCCCTTTGACTGGACTGCAATTTTAGCTGAGTGGTACCTACATTATAGGGAGGGAGAGGCACCGAGTATAATGCTGCACTAAGGGTTTTACACTTGTCTTCTTGCTTGCTGCGTAGCCAGGATAAGTCATAACCATTTCTCCAAATCCCTGTGAGTTTTTCTTCAAAATGAAGTGATTAACTTCTGCTGTAAACTTCCCCTTGTCTAGGGCATCCAGGCCTTGCACTGAGCTTGACAGCATTCAAGATCTCCTGCCCACATAGACTATTAGGTTCTGCTTATCCTTCGTTTCCACTGCCTGGTGAAATATTAGATAACGGGGAAAGAGCTTATCTTACATGCGTCTGAACTGACAAATATGGCAGCCTTTCAGTAAAAAGGCTAATGCAGACGAGGCCTTTTTCCTGGCTAGAATAAGAATGAGGCCGGCGCTTGTCTTCTACCACTGACAACGGTCAGATGCGTGCAGCGTGATTTCCATAGCATCCAGACAGTCGGAGCACCTAATATCTACCTGTCTAGTCAATACATCAGCTTTGCTAGAGCAGGGAGCTGAAGTTTGTCATTGAGGCAGGTTTCTAATGCAGCACGAATGGATCTTTCAGCCGTACTCCAGGGTAAACATTGTAAGTCGCTCAAATTTATTTACCAGCAGTGACAAATAACTGTGTCAGTCACTTTTGTTCTCTTTCTTAAATAAGATGTTCTCTATAAATGCCCTTATGGATTTAATTTTTATAGCTGGGGGGGAAGGG
>NW_020799095.1:96669158-96681799 GCF_003259725.1 Athene cunicularia | reverse complement strand
GGGGGAGGGGGAAGTGGGGATTTCTTGCTGTTTGAGCAGGTTAATATTAGCATTTATTTCCCTCTGTGTTTCTCCACATGAAAAATTAGTTTAAGTTTGGACTCGATCTTAAAGGTCTTTTCCAACCAAAATGATTCCATGATTCTAATAATCCTCAGAGGGACCCATTTCAGGATTTAACAATTTGAGGGTAACAGCTGGGAAACACTGTCCTGGTATCAGTATTGAGGGCAGTCTGGTTTAAAAGCATAGCTGAGAAACAAGTCTTTAGTATGCTGGGGCTACCTGGAGGGGGAAGAGGGGTGGGAAGGAGGGGGCTGCTTTGCCCGCAGGGTGCTGAGCAAGGCCTGTTATTCATTTCAGAAGTTTCTTGGCTCATCTTAGGCATAGAGCTGTGCTTGAAGTTTAACACTTCCATTTTGAGAAAGAATACTCACCGTTATAACGTGGCGTATTTCTGCATTGCATTCATACAGATATTTTGGGAAATTGTTTTCCCAGTCAAAAATCCTAAACTGTACATTCGCTGTCGAATTCTCAGCTACCAGCTAAAACCTAAAGTGTCTGACAGCCCATAAAGCTGGGGATGCAGTGGGAGAAATGGGTAGCCTTTTTAGAAATGAAGGAATAGAAGTTAATGAGTGGCTTGCTGCAGTACAGTGAAACGCAAGTGTGCTCTGAATGGAGGAAGTGGAAAGAGTTGTTAGTTGGGCAAGCCAGACACACCTAGACAGCATCCTGAGCTGCTGCCAACCCACACAGGGTTTTTGGACCTTTTCCAGGATTTGTTCCTGAAAATAAATTGTTCAAGATGAGAAACTTTGAAGATTGCATTGACCAGTGAGCTGTGCCTCTGGGTGTGAGCTTTAAGGGAGAGAACTCAGGCTTCAGATTTGGGCTAGAGGCTCACAGAGAAAAAAGCTGTGATCAAAGTTTAGCCTACATTTCATTTCTTTGCAGCAGGTAGTCTGCAATTTTTTCGCTGTTTCTTCCTTATAACTGGGATTTATTCTGGCCTCGGAAATTGAGAAAGGGCTGTTGATTTGATTATTTAGTTTAGGTATTCACTTGCTTTGTAGCAGCAATTCATATAAAATGATCACCTCTGTATCTGTTTCACAGGAGCAGCACATGAAGAAATTAAGTAACATCTATATACCTACCATTCAGAATATGTAAAACAATGGATATATGCTAACAATTATTTATTTAATGCTTTGATAGCCATGTTGCAAAACAAATGAGGAGGTGGGGATATCTTTTGGAACAGAATATACTGCAGCACCCGCCTTGATCTGCATTAGACATCTGCACTGTGAAGTACAAGTGATTCTGAAAGATGCACTGAGAAAACAAACAGGTTACAGTACTGTCGTGTTAGCAATGACAAAATGTGTAGGCAATAGAGAAACTAAAACTACTTTAGTTTCAGGCAGAATTGTAAAGTATTAACTGAAGAAATATAGTAGAAAAGATAAAATATGAACATTTTGGAAACTGGGACTCGGTTCTTTATGCGACAGAAATTCACACTGTGCTAAAAAAAAGAGCAACTTTTTTTTTAGCAGAAAAACAGATCCTCAAAATTTTGCGATTTAACACCAGGAACCACAACTCTTACCTCTAAAAGTAAAAAAAACAAACCAAAACAAGAAAACACCTTCTGGAAAATTTTTGGAGTTGTTCAAATTTAAGCTGGCTTTGAGAAAGACACCTAGAATGAACAAGAAGTCCTAGTCTGAGCTTTAAGAGCGAGAAATATGAGAGGACATGAAGGAAAAATGCCAGAGTCCTTTTAAATTCAAAATGTCTGAGCCGTCTGCCCAAAAAAGGATAGACTCAAGCTGAAAGCCAGTTTGGGTTGTATGACAGATTCATGTTCCTTATACACACAACCTTCGCTTGAGCAATTCCCTTCTTCCTGTCTTCTGTGTGTAAAACAGAAACCAGATATATTGACAACAAGGTAGAGTTATTTGACATGTCTAAAAAACCAGGATGAGTGCTGGAAAGGGTGTGCCTTCTCTAATTTAGCAAAACTATGCTAATACGATGACACTCAGCTTCCATGGTAGGAAATATTGCAGGTAAGGTATCAGCAGCAACTCAGCCTCACTGTCCTTAGGGTCATATGACAATATTTCTCAGACTTCATCTGTGAGCCATCAGTGATGGGTGCCCTGAGATTTCTCTCATGAGACTCTTTTGTGTACCTACCGCAGCCAGGGGATTGGATTCCTGAGAACAGAGGTGGGCTGGGAATCTCTTGCTGTAGGGTGTAAACTTTGTGAGGGAAGTAACTTCAAGTTTATGCTGCACTTGGTTGAGACTCCAGAAGTAGGAGTGGTGTGGCATGTGCAGCAGGTATATACTGCCCTGCCTGAGAGCAGGGGCTGTGTGGCCAGGGAGTTAGCATGTGAGGTTATCGTGGTCTGATGTACTCGGGCATCGTGGGCAGGAAAGGGGGTGCGTGTGTGCACGTAGGTGTTCAATGAAGTCCAGCACATAGCATGTGGTGGAGGCTGAGGTACTGTGTGCAGGTGGCCAAACGCATGCCTCCCATGTCAGACACATCCCAGACCCTGTACGCTCGCTGAATATGCACTGTGCTGGCAAACTGCACACTCTCACGAGTCATTTGTCTGGGACTTCTGAATGGCAAAAAGCCTGGTCTGAGCTGCTATGCAGATCAGGATGCCGGGCGTCCTGAAATCCCGGACAAATCCCCTTAGTGCTTTTGGTAAATCTGCAACTGGGATTTACTCTTGTGACAGCACATCCTAAGTGTGGTAAAAATAGCCTGTCTCACAGTGTTGCAAACCGGACTCACATCCCACAGTTAATGGGTGAGCAGTCAAGGCTGTTTCTCGAATTGTTGCATGAATGCATGAAGCAGTCTCAGTGGCAGGGGATCACAAAGCCACATTGCAAAGCACTTGCCTGGCTCAGGCTGGTTCTCTGCAGCTTTGGCTTAAAACTCAGCGGATCTGAAGTATGTAGAGACCCCTGATCTCAGGCTGAAAGGCATGATGGAGAGATCTATGCCCTTTGCTTCTCCCGAAGGCTTCATCTGCCCTGTGCTTGCCTGAAGGCAGTCTGGAAGGTGTGCTGTTCAGGCATCATCCCCTCCTAGGCTGGGCAGAAAGCACAACAGCCCTCTTCCTGGAGACCACAAAACAAATTGGTTTTATTTGGTTTTAACCTTTTATCTTAATCCTAATGAAAACCATGTTTTTTATTAAAAATTAGGACTGCTCCAAGTTTGAAGCATCAGTAGTTTTGCTACCCCAGTGGGGTAATGTGGAGAAGTGAGGAGTGAACATGCTTCTCTTTCTCTGTGTGTGCATGCACACTTGGGAGAGTGCAGTTTCTCTGTAACCCTGAAAATGAGTATTTTGCTGTCAAAACTTCCTCTCCAACATACAGATTTATCCAGAAAGTCTCACCCCACCCAAATGGGCGGTAATGGTATTTCTTTAGTGGGCTACACAAAAATGCTACCAGTGAGTCAGTACAGTGTCGGATGTACAGTCGTACAGAGCGGGAACATAGGATGAAGTAGTTTGAAATGCAGCCTCCCGTCCAAAAATACCAGCCAACCAACTGTAAGATACATTAACTGTCAGCTCTCAGTGTGTCTGGGGAGATTTCAAGCAAATTTTGGTAAATGCCATTACAGTTGCTTGGGGCCAGCCTTTTGCTCATTGGGAAATGACACCTATCCATTCGTCACTGGGCAGATTTTGACAATGGACTTTTGTGATTTAAGTGCTCACATGTCATCTTCAAAGGCTTAGCAGCCCGAATTTCATATGGTACTGGTATCGGGCAGTGTGGGAAGACTGGAGGGAGTGAGGCCGTGCTCTGTGGAAGCACTGCATAGGTGCTGCTGCCAAGAGAGAGGAGTGGGGATGGGCAGGGAGGGCTGAAGGGACTTACCTTAGGTCACTGTCAGGTATGTGATAGAGCTGGGGAAAGAAGCTGAATCTCAGTCTGATCTGGTAGCTAGTAGATCATTCATCTCCTTATATATCTCCTGTGTTACACATTTGGGGCAGTCTTGTATGTTTCGTATGCAGGGTCGTTTTTTCTTTTCTTTCTCAGTCCCTGAAGTTGTATGAGACATTTCAAGTTTAATTGTACCCTACTTGATCTAGTATTATGCTGGTAGTACAGGTAAAAAAAAAAATGGATGGAGGAACAGTGTTAGAAAGCACCCCTCGGCCCTCACTGAGACTCCAGCTGTGTCCTGGCGTCTGTTCAGAAACATTCATCCTTCCCAGCTGCCTGGGCTCAGTAACATCAGAGTCCACTGAGCAGTTGGTACCTGCTGCTCCATGTATGAACCAGCACTGCACTGCTTGTATCATTAGGCTGCTCATTTTGTTTCTGGCGCTTGGCTTGACGGTGTCATTGGAACTGTCTAGAGATACAGGAGTTACCCCTGCCTTACTTAGGGTATAAGGGGTTGGTGGTCTTTACAGTAAATGCCTTCCTGTCATATGTGCAGTGTCTCAGAAGTGGCTTGAGTTTGTAGATACCATTAATTCTGCTGTAAACAAGAATACTGGGTGTGATTGGCCTCGTTTTATGTAAAGTAGATGCGGATTTAAGCTTCGTATCGAGTTGCTAGGGTGCTGTCCATCAAGTGATGTTTGGAAATCGTTTTTTCGAATCTATGCCAGTTTTGACATGCTGCTTTAATATTTTTCTGGCTGCAATAGGGCAAGACATAGAAATCTTATGTTGTCATCACACAGAACTGTGAAGCGTTCTTTTTTTTTTTTTTGCTTTCTCTCTCTTGCACCCTGTCATATGGAAACCAGATCAAGATTATGAAATTATTGCCCACAAACTGTGATCTTTCTTCTCTTTTGTGGTGGGAACTGACAAGTCAGTGATGGCTTGGTGCTGTTGGTACTAGCTGTTCATGCTGCACGCATTTGTATGTATCAGGAAGTGCCGAACTTGGCATGCTTCTTGGTTGGCACACAGGCTGGTGAAACGTCAGATTTTTAATTGTGATAAAGTTCACAAAAGAAAAAATTATGGCAGATGTTTCCTTTTGTCAGAGCTGAACTGAATCATTAAAATGTGATATGATGTACTATGAACGAGTCAGTGTAAACACCATCCTTGTGAACATGTCAAAAGACTGAAGAACATAGACCATTCATGGTAATGTTAAAAACCATGTGGTCTGAATGCTATATTACCAAGCTTTTATCTTTAAATGCAGAGCATGAATCTTATGAATTTTTATTGCCTTTATACAAAATGAAAAAAACAACATATTCTGCTTTGGTAAAAATAGCCTGGTAGCTTCTGCAACGTGGTTGTCATTTTGCTGGTGGTTTACTCAGAGGTCTGCTTTTCACAAGCAGCAGTGAGGTATCTTGATTCCCATTGAGCGCTGAGCTCGCTCGTCTAATTCCCTCTTTTCTAGAGGATGTATTTTTGGGAAGTCTTACTCCTTTGCCAGTCTGAAGGAAGCAGCAGAAATGCTGCTGCTTGCCGAGGAATGCCTGTGATGATGCGTTAAAACTGGCTCCCGATAAGTAGTTATGGAAGAACTGCAGGAAGCATCTGACGACCAACATCCTCTATGGACTTTCTCTCCCGTCTCCTCCTCACATCTCCTGCATTAGGATTATTGTCTACACACTCACTTAGGCCATTAGTCAGAGACAAACTTCATTAGAAACTTCCTGATGCTTCCCCACGAACTGAGTACATTGTATCTGCAGTTATTCTCCTTCTTGCTGGCCTAAGAAGTCTTGACTAGATTCTGATTCTTACTCCCAGTGTGGGTCAGTTCTCAAGATTTTACTGTAAATGAAGCAGTTTTCTTAATGCTTCAGCTGCTGGAATTGGGGGAGTTGATTAATACCTTCATTTTGACATAAATGTCAAAGAAACACTGGAAAGATGTGATCAAAGTGTATCCCAAAGTGTTGTTTTATGCTACTCTTCGGATTTTTGATTTGAGGGGGCCTGACTTAGCAGTTTTGAAATGCTGGGGACTGGGAATATGTTATATGATAAGGTGAGCTATAAACTGTTGCAAATCCGAACCATTTTGCATGTCAAAATGTTGAGTATCCATCTCTTTTGGAGGTGCACTGCAAGTGTTCTGCAGATCAATTTAAATACTCTTAAACGGTGGTCCCTTTCTCCAGATCAATTACATTGATTTATTGTGGAAAATTTTTGTTTGTGTGCATGGACATACACAAATTGTATACAAACAATCTATTTTATTTCAAGAGGGGGCTGCAGAAGCCAGAAATAATGAACTTAAAATAGCCTTACTGGATTCAGTGATAACACTTGTTAATAGCAAAGCATCTATAGTTTTTGCAACCATGGCAATTTGTTGAAATGCAGTGTGCTTTTTTAAATTAGCGTAAGTTTTTGCACCTCTCTTGCACCATAGAAACTTAATCCATCGTGAAACCTTGTTAGAAGCTGCACCATTGTATCCTGAGGCAGATGTGAAATTCGTGAGTCACTGATTTGCGATCAAGCTGAAGGAAACTGAGTCTACAATTCTTAAGACAGAAGCCGCCCATTTGGGATGCATTTACGCAGCTTCTTTTGTATAAATCATTAGTGCTATAAACTATCCATTATTTTTAGGAGAAGAAATTTAACAATGCAAATAAAACAAAATACTGTGGCAGAGCAATTTTATGCTTGATTGTAATGTTTAATGGCATGTTCTCATAAAGAGATTTTCCCATCCTTCAGACCTATCATGTCTGTGACTCACTTGATTTCCGATGGTTTGAACATCCCCCATTTTATTCCTAGAGTTGTTTTCTCTAGAGCAATTTCTGTAAACGTGCTGCAGCATGGGGTTATCTAGGGTTAATTTCTCTTATGATTACACATACAGACAGCATGTATGTAAATGCTGCAAGACATGATAAGAAAACTGTAGGATAAAAGAAAATGAAGAAAATTCCTTTGCTTGCAGATCCAATTTTCAGTATCCATGTATTTCCCTTACTTTTAAATGTTAATACTGGCTTATATTGGCATTGTAGTTCTTTAAAAGCATTATTTTTCTGTCGTCACTGACCTGAAATTTTGCATTATGTTGATTCCCTTTCTCCCCCATATCTCTTTGGATACTTTTTCCAGGTTCTTCTCTTCAGCCTTTACTTTCAAGTACTAACTAGACAGCAGCACCAGTGAGGCAGAGCTTTGTATCTCTAAACCAGCTGATTATATTAACGTCAGAAATAAAATACAGCTTTTCACATTCTACTTGTATTTTCAGTACCTTATTGTAATCCTGGTTCTGCTTTCCCTTCTTATTTCCTTTACGTCTTGTCCTTAGGTTTTTTTAGACCAGGATTGCTGGGTTTTCTTGTGATCTTGAAAGGTTTCTGCACTGTCCAGCTTTCTTAAGTCTTTCCATACACCTTAGAAAGTACTAAAATATCTTGATAGTCTGTTAATCTGCAGTCAAGTGCCCCTTGTTTTCTTTTTCTGGCTGCCAGGGAGTTTGTTGGCAATTGAGATTTATGGAGTGAATAATCCACCTGGCAGGAGACTCTCTGTAACTCCAAAGAGTGTTCTTCAGTGGAAGAATGAACGTTCCTTTTTGTGCGTAAAATACTGCTAATAGCTTATTTAGCAACCTATATTTCTACAACAGAGCTTTCAGTTTTGTGTTGGAGGTGGATTCTTGCATATGCATAGATTCTAGCACCCATGCTAATTCTGTCTCTCATTTAACTTTCATCTGTTCCCATGGTAGGATAATGCATGATGTGATCTCTCAGCTTTTAAATGTGGTCGTTAGTGCATCTTTTCTAGCTCCTGTTTGAATGGGCTAAAAAAAATATATTAATATAATGAAGGATGATTCTTCCCTGTACTTGCTGGGAATTGCCTGGAAACCATGGAGAGCTTAGGCAGGGTAGTCATGCTGCAACTGCTGAGACTCCACAGAGTCCAGTACCAGGTACTAATTGCAATTACTGCTGGGAGAACTCCAAATAACAATGGAATTTAAAAAAATACATTGTGATCCTTTCTCGCCTTTTCTCTTACTTAAATTGCTCATTTTTACAACTGCTGATTAGATTTGAACTCAAAATAAGCCAAAAGCTATGGAATATCACCAAAATTAAGGATGGAAGGGGTTGCAGTATTTTCAGTGCAGCTGATTTTGTTCATGAGTTTTTAATAGAACTAAATGGAGGATTGAATTAGTCAATGATTAAAATAAGTGGAAGCCAGTGTATAATAGTGTTCAGTATAACGGGTACCTGTGTGAAATTTTGGTTCTTAGCCACCCAATTCTGCTGTCCCTTTAGGGATATTTCCATGGTCTGAATAGCCTGAGCTGATTATCAACCTCAGATTTACAGCTGCCTTTCCCTACCCAGAGTTTCTCATTCCTTATGCATCAGTGCTAGGAGATTCTGTACCTGTTTTTCAGCGGTGGCAGGGGAGCATCAAAGTTACCAGCAGCGTAATCTCCAGGGTAAACAGGGACGGCATATTATGCTCACTGTACCATTTAACCCTGCTGGAGGAGATGACTGTAAATTGCCTGTGTCGAGCCGGCGTGTGAGGACTAATAGAACTGCAGTGGGGATAATTCATGAGTAGATTTTCTCACTCGCCAGTGTAAACAGAGTTAGGGCTAGTCAGGTCTGAAATGGTGATTACTTTTAAAACAGCGTGTTATAATTCAGTGTCCCAGATTGAACCCTCCTTCCAGCACAGGAAAACAAACCACTGCACACGTGGCCAGCACATGGATCATGCAGGCTGTGCAACTAACTATGGATATGAAGGGCCACTTTGTTTTTCTAGGAAACAAGATTTGGAGGGAGCTCTTTAACTGAGGATTGCAAAGGGTGATTTAGAAAAAAAACTACAAAAAAAAGATAAATCATTTTCACAATCCTTACCATTAATGCAGGGTAAAGAACAGCTTTAGCAGGGAGTTAATTTAGAAGCCCTAAACACTGTCCTTTTCTGTGTTAAATCTCTCCACCATACTTGCTTCTTTTGGGTTGTGTCACTAATCTCTCCACACTGCTCCTGTCTGCTTGTTCCTTGTATGTAATCACATTAAACACAATGACATAATACATCTAGATATGCACTTGCTGGTAAATAGAAGTTGCCTGAATTCACTGCCAATGAGAAAAATGTTTTTCCTTTCCCTGGGGTGGTGCCATTCTTCAGTATCTTCTTCTGACGAACTTAATTTACAAATTCCAGATATAACCAAAAAGATGAACATTTATGCCAGGAGATGGCAGTTTGAGATGTGGGGGTGTGGGGTATTCAGTCGGTGCATCTGCGGTTGCTTGAAGCCCATCCAGGTGCAGACCCTTACCCAAAAGGAGATGGTCCTGGTCTCCTGCGCTGTCCCTCATTGACCGTTTCCTGCCTCCTTATTTTTGTGTTGGCATCAGCGTCCACCCAGCAAGCAATGTGACTTTTCCCCCTGTGAGCAGAGACCTGGTCTGGCTCGTCTGTGCCTCAGCCGTGTTGCCAACCATGTGTGCGCTGAGGCCAGCACAAGATGAGTGGCAGGAAGGAGCCAGGGCTGTGCTCCCATGGCTGCTAGCTTGACATGGGGCTGGGATTGCAGCAGGCAGTGATTATCTGGGTAGTCCTGAGGACCCATGGGACTGCTGTGTGGGCCCCCCAGCCAACCCTGCAACAGGCACATGTTGCCCCAACATGGCTTTGACCATAAGGCATGGTCCTGGTGCTGCCAGGAAGAGGCACGTAAGGACGTGTGGCTCTGTGTGAAGTGTTAATGGTTGTAGATTTGTGCTGTTTTCAGATGGTTTTCTGGGCTGAAGTTATGTGCGTGGCTCCGAGCTTTATCACGGCGCAGGGAGGGGGAAACACCTCCGAGCACACCCCCCCACTGCTGTCCAGGATCCCCAGGGGGCTGACTTTTCTGATTTCAAGACTGTGTTTTTTCTCTGACTCTTCAGAGAAAGAGCTGGCCAAGAGCCTGCCCACAGTCGGTAATGTCTTTAGAGAAGCAGAGAAAAAAAGGGTAAGTAGCGGAAATGCAAAACTCATGTTGAGAAAGCAGCATCTGTCCAGTTTTGGTCACCAAAACATGACTGTGTTTTCTTACACTTAAGAGATGAACCTCTTTAGTAAAACAAAAAATCAAGTTTTGTTCTTGCAAGTTCCAGGATGAGTTTTTTGTTCTCCCAGTCAAGACTGAGGAGACAGATCAGTAAACACGTCCTTTGTAACATTTTACCTAAGTGTTAGCAATTTTAACAAGCCCATGGCTTTATCATTAGTATGCTAGACTTGTGATGGCTTGTGGAGGAGCATTATGACTCGGTGTGCCAAAGCCTGCTTAGGCAGCTTCAACTGTGTCGCCAGAGCAGCCGTTCTGCTCAGAGGTCATGGTGGAACCTGCTACTGGGAGGAGAGTTTTAGAAGGAAGCCGGCCCCCCATCCTTGTTGACAGAGCAGCTTTTATGGGCTATCTGGCACTTGGTGTGCAGTTATTCAGCCCCTAAAGGGCTTGATTCACATTACAAACTTGATGATAAATTCTTAATAAATGCTTAATGAGCCAAATATTGTTCTGAAGATGTTCTTGAGGATGCTTATCAGGTGCATTGCTTATGGATACTGCAGTCTGTAACCATTTTGCAGTCATTGTGCCTACACTTGCACGATAATATTAAACAAATTTTTGTGGATAGGGAAGTAGGGGGCTAGAGAGGGACTAAAGTGTGTAACGTATCAGTCTCTCTATGTGCTGAATCCCCAGTCTTGCCAAAGCAGTTGTTTGATGCTGTAGGTTAATGTCCTTCAGGAACTGAAAAGACTCTAAACATCCAGGCTTCAGTTACAGGAGACCAAAGTAAAGGATCAGCATTAATACTAATATATTAATTTTGTTTTGTTTTCTGCTTATGTGAAACCAACTTTTCATTTTAAACATTAGGTTTGGGAACAATGTATGTGGGTTGATCTTTGGCTCAGAAACTTTGCTTTACACTTCAGTCCTTGACAACGGAGAACTTGGAACAGGAAGATAATAAGCCTCAGCAGCGACTCTGTCCACACAAAGCGGGTCGTGCCCATACAACACCCACGTTTAAAAGGCCAGCCTGTTGAATTAATTGTCTTCCAGGTAGTCTAGGGACAATAAGATTGTAGTTTTGAAGGTGCTCCACATCTGCTCTGCTGTCTGTATCGAATTTTTTCCCCTGTGCTGGTAATGGTGCTGTAGTCAGTTAATACTCTGCTTGAATAAAAGCATTCCATTGACATATAATTTAAACTCATTCTGCTCTTCTGGGAACTCTCAAAGGATATTCATTTACAGTCCACAGTCACTGTCCCCAGACTGTAGTGTTTGGACTGGGGCCTTAGACCTTGCAGTCAACAACGGTTTAATAAATCCAGACAGTGGGGACACCCTGTAACCAAACAAGAGGGCCCTGCTCCATGCAGTGGATATATATATCAGGATGCGTCTCCCTAATATTTTAAACTCCTTGACTCTTCCTAGCGCTAGCTTGATGGGTGACCACAAGCAGGCCCACTCCTGTCGGCCTCCTTCCCCTCCCGGTTTTTGCTCCTTCATCCTTTGAGACTGGTCCATGGGGTTTGCAGATCTGCGAGGCATGGGGAGCAGAGGGTCTTTCTCCATGGTCGGCCCCAGAGCATGTTCTGGGGGCTTGGACCGTTGTGGCTGTGCTGCGAGGGGGAGCGGTGCCGGCGTGGGGCCGTGCTGAGCCAGCCAGCCCACCCGAAGCGGGACATGGGGCCTCGCCAGCGCTGCGGCCCAGCTCCTCTGCCTCCAGCAGCTCCCAGGACCTGGCTAAGTGCAGACCAGAGGGCGAACTCTCTTTCCCTGCTCACGTAGACACGCACTGGTCTTATCCAGTGCTTTGGGGATGCTACCAGCATCCAGAGAAGTGACGAAGAAGGAGATGAGGGCTCGGCCATGCCAGTGAGGCAGGTACAGGAGGGAACACCCCGGGAGTTGAAGGACATAGTGCTCATGAGGGACATGGTGCTGAGAGGGCTTCGTGGTGTGGCAGGGACGCTGTGGGGCTGTGCTGCTCCTGGGAGCAGCAGCGGCGGGTCAGGTCCCTGCTACTGGCCTCCATCGTGGTGCTCCGACCGGGAGTACGGGTTGGGATTGGGGTGGGAAACGGACCCGCCTGAGAAAGAGCCAAGCCGGAAAGGCTGGCTCTGGGGCCGGCAGCTGGGTTAAGGGCACGGCAGAGGCTGCCGGCGCCGGGAGTTTTGCCAAAGAAACACACACGCGGCGCGAACCCGAGTCACAAAATCTCCGGTGCCTTCCCCTCCCGCTCCGTTCTTCTGCTTAACTTGTGCGTGTGGATGAGGGGACGGGCTGATCGCCTCTGGCGGTCACCGCTCTGCGGTACCGCGCCAGGATGTGTCTCCCCAGTACTTTGCCCCCCGCCGCCTCCCTAAAGCGCTGCCCACTAACACTGCAGCCGTGCGGCTCCTGCGCACGGTTCCCGTGGTCACTGCCGCCGGTTGCGTCCCCGCCGTGCGGGACGGGGCCCGGGGTCGAGGTGCCCTGTCCTTGCCGGTGCCTTCGGAAGTGAACGGGAAGGGGACGGGCGCGGGGTCCGGAGAGCGCC
>NW_020799095.1:96614265-96669108 GCF_003259725.1 Athene cunicularia | reverse complement strand
CCCCCGGTCCCTTTCCCAGTTAACTTAGAGGAAGAGTGGGCAGGAGGAGATGTCCGCCTGGCAGGTGGCAGCCTGTCACACCCGGGGCAGGAGGCGACGTGGGGGCCGGAGTCACCCGGTGCCCATCGGCAGCCGCCGGAAAGTGTTTCCATTGCCTTGAGCGGCACCGGTAAAGAGAGGTGGCTGCTGCTGCTCTTCCCTCTTTGCTTTTTCCTGTTAATAATCTAATGAGTAGCAGGGTAGGCAGTCAGGAGGAGGAAGAGATTAAAAATTGCCTTCCTCTTTCCCTTCCCTCCACTTCCCAGTGAGGAAATCCTCTTGCACATCAGGTGTTTTGTGCATTTTAGTGTTTGTGATGTAAAGCTGGACTTGGAAAATCTTGTGTGCTCACACCTTGTGCTGTGCCTTTGATTTCCTTTACTGTATGGTTGTATGACCATGTTTTAGTCAAACATTTCCAAATGATTTCCTCCCCCCCAAGGTAAATGCTCACAGGCCCAGTAATTTATTTCTAAAGGAGAGGTTCCATCCCCTGCCACTGAAATGCTGGGGCCTTGATAAATTTAGAAGACTCTGCCCTTGGCAGATAGAGAAGTAACATGTCATTCCAGTGATCTTTGCATTCTAGGAAAGCCTAAATCAACATTGCTTGTTTTGCATGTTGCCCTTTAGCAACAGTCTCTCAATTTCCAGTCTAAAGTATTACAGGGACCCAAAAAAAAATCTTTTGGGTAGAGAAACCTTTTAGTCCTCAGGAGCTGCAGAATGTGAATTGCAGCACTTGTCAACTGTTTCAAGTCTGTATACTGTGCTTCTGAGCCAAGAAAAACTTACTTTTTTCTTAAATACGGTTTTGGTGGGTTTGTTTTTTAATTAGTTCTATGCTTCCTTCTTTTTGATCTTTTGGTGCTGACATTGTTAGCTTTCAATGACTTGAGGAAAAAACCCAAGAGATTGCTGCACTGCATGTGGGATTGACAGCAAAAGCAGAGGAAAGCACTGACTAATCAAATTTTTTGGTGGTCTTAATGATGAGTGGATGGTACTTAACAGCAAAGAGAAATTAAATGATAGATGTATTGCTGCCCTTTACTCTCTCTTTAGCCTCAAATAGATTTAATTACTCCTACTGAGATGGTCACAGAACCTCAGCACTTAGATGGTGGTATGCCTGTGCCCACTGAAAACTTGTGACAAGCAGCTGGACCTCAGCACCAGCCTCCACTGGACTTAGAGCTCTTGTAGCCTGAAATTTTGCTTGGAAGAGATCTTAGAATAGTGAACAAGCCTTGGGTTTTCTTTAGTTCCACCACAGGTTTTAGATTTTACGTGTGAACAGCATTTTTCTAGCTCAGCTTCAGAGTCGAGCTGTGTTTGCGTAAGCGTACTGCTGTTACACAGAAGGCTGAGGATGGCTACAAATGGAAGAGATAAGAGAGAGGGGAAAACAGCTTCTCTGTTTGCTTTGTCCTTTTGTTTTTATGTTTTGTTATCTATCTTTCCTCACTGGCTTTTTAAATGGAAATTTAATATCGGTTCCCCAAAATTCATGTTTTGGTGCCCAGAAGTAGTGCCATTTTTGGAAAGTATTGAAACTGAGCAACTCACACTGCTGCTTTGCTTTTTCTACCAGCCTAGCAACCAAAGACCTCCTCCCGTGAACTGGAGTTGTCTTTCAAGATGAGAGCATCCCCTGTGAGCAATGCAGTTTCCATAGAAATATCAGCAACTGTGTAACTCCAAAGGGCAATTTCTCCCCTTAGGTTGCTCATCCTTGATGCTCCAGTATAGCCAAAAGGGTGCAAGAGTGACTCATTTCTAAATATACTTAATATTTGTGGTATAGGCAGGACTTCAGATAAGATGATGGGGCTCTGATGGAGTTCATTGTAATTGTATCTCTTGCAACAGCCAAGGCCCCGGTTTCATTTTTAACCATAGTGGAACATATCTTGTTTTAGAGTGCCAGATCTCTTTTTAGATTTTTACCTGAATGGGAATGTCCTAGAAAAGTTAATTTTACTCTAGTTGGAGAGAAGTAATTGAAAAAGACATTGTGTGTAGATTTAGTAGGAAAAAAGTTTTTCCGCTTGATTTAGGTAGCTTTCATGTGATTTTGCTGATTTAAAAAAAAAAAAAAAAAAGATAGCTTACTAGATAGTGTCCAGATTCCTCTCTCCATGGTCTCTGCTTTGAAGCCTGTGGAGCCCTCTGGACTCTATTAGCATTGCAGATGGCTATTAAAATAGGGTGGGTTTTGGGGTATGTGTGTAGTGTTTTTTTCCCCCAGTGAAATTATTGTTCTATCGTCTGTGGTGTTTATGGTGAAGAACTTACTACCTGTGAAGGTTGTAGAAAAGGATCACGAAAAAGTTTCTTAGCTTTGACCTGCAGCCAGGTGAATATGCCATTTGATTACCAATGCCCAAAAATGACTAATTTCCCTACTTTTGGAATGCATTTTTCTTTGCAAGACTTTGTGAAATGGACAGCAGTGAGCATCTTGCTCCAGATCAATCTTGAAATGCTGAGGAGTTTTGAGGTTATTGCTTTGATGGGTAACATTCTGTGTGTGATTGACGTATTTTCCTCTCTGTTTTTTTCTTTGTTTTAGCTGAACTGGAGTTTGTTCAAATCATCATTATAATTGTGGTTATAACTGTTATGGTGGTAGTGATCATCTGCTTGTTGAACCATTACAAACTCTCGACACGCTCCTTTATCAACCGACAGAGCCAAAGCAGAAGACAGGAGGAAACTTTGCAGACGGTGAGTATGAGCCCCTTGCACCACATTCCTTCTCCTTGTGCCATACCGGTCTGCAGCAAAGCCTCCCGAGGAGTACAGACAACTGCTGGAAAAACTTCTGATGTCACTTTTAGTCCTATAGTTAGTTCTTTTGCTGAGGTTGTATTTGTCAGTAGACAAAAAATGGAATATAAATTTATGGTATACTGTCTTTGATTATTTTCAGACCTTGCTGTGTTTCATGTAGCGTATTTAATTTTGTGTTTGGAGGTTCAGATGTGACATTCTGTTTGTTGCTGTAACTGAAGGATAGTGGAGAGGAAATGAATGGAGATCACTGGGTACTAAGATCTGAAATACATGGTGTTGTGACTTTCCATATATTTACTAACATCCTGGGGCTTTATCAGTGTTAGTGTTTTGTGAAGCTGCAATAACTGTTTGCTGCATCCAAAACACTGGTCCAGTAACGGCTGAGGAAAATAGAGTGTTTGTTTCATTAAACCAGCAAGAAAGTATTAGGAAAATGATGCTTCTAAGGACCCAGAGTGGTTAAGATGTGTTGTTACAGAGCTAAAGGCTTAAGACCAAATCTCAGTCAAGACTTTTAAAGGCTGTCCCTAGTCAACCTATCAGTAAATGGGCACTTAACTTGCCTTGTGAGCCAGGAGTTTGCTGAGTGGGATGCACTGTTCCCTTGTGAGGGTTAACTGCAGGGTGTCTCTGACCTTGAGATATACCCCCCAAGCTGGCAGTGCCAGCAGTGTCCTGTGATGTTGCAGGGAGGTCCTTTTTCTGATGTGTCTTTGGATGTCCTCGAAGTGGTGCCCTTGGCCTCTTTGCTGACTGTGATGGCCAAGTGACCGCTGGTTGATGCATTAAATTCCTGGCAACCACATTGGATTCACAGCTTCATTTTACTGTCAAAAAAACTGTCCGATTGTAACTGGATGGTGTGGTACTGTAATGGCTTACACCAGTTGTAAAGTTCACAGTCTCTCCTTTCTTTCCATCCTTGGTCCTGTGTTTGCTCCTTAGGGAGCTACCAAGGTGGTGGTGAGACCTCAGGGGGCTGATCTGGCTGAACATTAATTACTTCTTTTTTCACAGTTATATTTCAGCCAGATGAGTGAGCAAAGTGCCCGGGCAGGGGAGGGAGCAGTGGTAGAGGAGGAGGCAGGGATGCAGCAGTCCAGCCTGACAATCCTGGCAAGTGGCAGCTCCCTCCTGAAAGCCAGCTCTAAAATGTGATGAGTGCAGGGTCTCCAAAGCTCTCGCTTAGCACATCACCTGCACCCCTTTGGGGTGAACAGCTCTTACCCTGGTGGCTGTGTGGAGAGGAAAGGAGCTGTCTCCTCAAGGCGAAGTCACCTCATTCCCTAACATTTTAGGAGTGCAGGAATATTTAGATTTAATTTGGTTACAGACAAAACTGGAACTTGTCAAGCCTTAACCTTATGGACTTAAGGGCTGGAAAAATTGGCTAGATTAATATGAGTGTTGCTTTGAAATGGATGCCATAATTAAAGAACCACAGTTTTGTCTGAAAAATGTTAGCTATAATTGCTACAAGTACCTAAAATTAAATAGTTTGAGATAAAGGAAATGCGTTTTCATCTTCACAAATCTTTTAAAACTGCAGTAAGCTGTCAAATATGTGAAGTAACCCATTATTATCTTTGTATGGTTCGTTAGTATTGTCTGTTACCAGAGTGGATGGTGCCTTTTCTCTTGGAAGCAAGGGAGGAAACATCACCTTTTTGTGAAGAATAACATGCAATTTGGCAGTGGGGACTTGGGAGCCACTTTAGTATCCAGAACTGCTCTTAAATCATATTTAAAACACTGACTCAGTTTCAGTTTGATGGCACCCTTGCAAGTAATGATAATCACAGCCAATTGAGCACTTCATGGGAATTGATGGTTGGTTGGCAAGAATTGGTTACTAATTCTTCCAAAAAATCTCTGGTGTAGATTTGTCATCACTTACTCATCTGGATTTCTGATAAGCTGAAGCTGTTCTTAAAAGGAGGTCATACTTGTGGGGAATGAGGCTTTGGAGGTCTCTGAGGTCAGATGTCAAATATGTTTGAATTTTCTTTTGTCTTGGGCGTTAGAAGGAAATTCCAATGGAAACTGGTTGTGCACTGCTTGTGGTGCAAACCTAAAAGCAGTGTGTGGTGCATAAGGGTTGGGAAACTAAAGCACTTGGTCTGTGGTGTGAAACAGGAAATGACCAGTCTGTTCTCATTGTCCATGGCAGAGTGAGTTGCACAGTGTACATAGATAGCATGAGCAGTAAGATTCAGGTTAGATTATACACTTTTAAAATACATTTTTTTTTTAAATCAGAAAGGCCTTGTTCTTTGTAAATGCTATTGATAAGTCGGTTCTCTTCCAAGGTATTGTGGTTTTTTTTATGGTATATAAACTCTGAGAACAGTTTTAAATGTTTATTAACTGCTAATGTGTGAAGAAAATATCATTCTGACTCAGGCCTTCTGTTGATGGAGAAATAGTGAATGGAAATAGAGGAAATTCAGCCGTATATCTTAAAAGAAAATGGCAAAGCAAATTAATTGACTGTTGAGTAGTGAACTATAAAGTGAACCCCCCCCTTCACATAACTCAGGTAGCAGAGTTGTATCAGGATGCAGAAACATGCCTTTCCTATTCATATGGGCCTTTTTTTGTCCTTCTGTTACCCTCAATTTTCCTTTTCTTCAAGCTTGTCTTATTTCTAGATAATCATGCCTTCCAACAGCTGAGCTGTGGCTGAGTGCACAGATTTCTGGCCCTGTAAAGACCAACTATCAAATGGATGATCTCTCTTATGCTTTCTAGGAGAACCAGAGTAATAGAAATGAACAGATAAATTATCTACTGCCTTTACTGCCAACCTCATATCTGTAAAATGCATGGGGTCAAGCCTCCAAAATAACGAAATAAAAGGTATTTGTGGGTTTCTTTGTCTGGCTGAACTTAATGTGTTTTTTTTTTTTTAAAAAGGCCTGGAAATTTAAAATTGTCATTGTCTCTCAAGTCCAGAAATTAGAGTATTAAGAAGATGAAAGATCACTGGAACAACAAATGTTAGTGACACTCAAAGGGCAGAAAAGAGACTGATCCCAGGAAAAAAAAGTTTCTCTGACAAGTACATGCAGAAAAGTACTTGTTTCTGTTCTGTAAATGATTTTTTTGTTGTTGTTGTTGTCTGCCTTTTCCTTTTCATCATGTCTGAAGTCTCATCTTTCCAATCTTTCCCCTGGTTTTTGTTTTATTCCACTGGTTAGTGTGCTGTGGCATTAAACAGATGACAGGAGCAGGACAGCCTTTGAGTGCTCAGGAGTACAGGGTGCTTCTGCAGTGGTGCTGCCAAGGGTGTTGCCTCCACTCCCATGGCAGGCCCTGGCATCTCCTGGTGTGGATATTAAAACATTCAAAGCCCGTTTAACATTAGCAGAAATAGGAGTTTTTTGGGCTCATAACATGAGAGGTGGAACAATGCTGAGTGACAGCAGTGTTGGTAAGAGGGGCAACCCACAGTGAGCGTGCACGGTACTGAGTGGTGTCTGTGTCACACTGGATGTATCGACACTGCATATTTTCCTCTAGTGACTGATCCATCAGCAGTGCTTGGCTTCACAGCTGGGAGACATCTAAGGTTTGCAGAGCACCTGAGAGGGGTGTGAAGGCTGTAGTGTGTGGAGCATACCAGGAGCATCCCCAGGGCTGCTTCACTCAAGACGACACAACCTCTCCTGTGGAGTGGCTGATGCCACCAGCAGTGCTGGGGACTTTGAGTGCAGAGCAATGTGGCAGCCTTGGAAAGGCACATCTGTGCACAGGGTGTGTGTGTGTGATGTCCCAGGGGAGGTGTGTGATGCTCGCGGTGCCTTGGGAGGACTGACATTGTACTGGGAGAGCAGCGTTGTTGGTAACCAAAACCATCCTGTTGGAATGTAGGGAGCTGCAGCTGCTGCAGCACTCTGCTGTTTGATGGGATGAAACCAAGATAAATCTTGCTTTCTGATGATTAACTCTTAGTGTCATCACCAGTGATTTCCAGGGGGATGTTAAGAGAAAAGAGATTAACTAAGTGACTTTGACTTACAGGGAGGTACTTAATGAGCTTCTGATGTTCCTAAATTGATTCCTTCTCCCCATCCTGGTGGCTTCTGTCTTTGTGGTTTTTTTTCAAAGTGGATGTTGAGGGAGTACTGAACACTTGAACTGCCCCAGGCCCACTCCTGGCAACAAAGTCCTTGCATCCATCACATAAGATGCTCACCCTGACCAGCCCCTGCCTCCCAGCACCGAGGGCAGCGTCGCTGCTAGGGCTAGTCAGCTTGCATTAGGACCTGCATTGATAACGCCCATCTTGAATGCTAAGCTCTAGGAGCACAGCTGTAAAAAATACTGCCCTCCTCCTTGGAACAGCTATTTCAGAATAAAAGGGGAACATCAGGAGGGTGACAGAAAATACTCAATATTGACAACTCCAGGGATTTGTCAGTGATTTCAAATGTTAGTTTTGCCTCTTTGCTTTTTAAATTATTCCCTACCGGTGTTAGCATTATTCCTTCTGTTCCCTGCTGGCATCCCTGGCCCACTCATTCTCATTTTCTTACTGACATGTGCAAAAGAAGGAAAATCTCACTGGGAACAAGAACCCACTCGCTGCCCAGGAGAGAGTGTGAGTGCTGTAGACCACCCTGCTTTGCCAAACCTTTTCCTTTACACCAGGCATCAGTTGTCAGGAGCTGGACGAGCGCTGTGTTCTCCTGCCGTCTGCGTTAGGGGCATGGGCTTGCCTCTCTTTGGGGAGTGCTGCCAGGAGGGACAGCGTGCACTGGCTCCTGCTCTTTGAAGTCTACCACAATAAAGTCAGAACATCTTTAATAAGAGCAGGATTGTCTAGGAAACCTGCAGGTAGGACTAGAAGTGAGGAATGCTGGCTTTGGGTGGCTCCTGACTCAGTGTGTCACCTTGGGCAACTTGCTTCATCTCCAAATAAAGGAGGAAGGCTAATGGTACTTATTTCCTTCACTTGGATGAAACGAGGATTACTTAAAGTGGTAAAGTGCTGTGAAGTTGGGGAAATAAAAGTTTTAAAGCATTAAGTAACAGAAATAATTGCTGTAAGTGTAGGGAGGCGGAGTACATGTGAGAGGTTTGGCGCTGTCCGTAATTACCTCTTTCTAGTACTTCTCCTTGGTACTGCGCACTGCTCTGCCAGATGCTGTAACCTTTCCTGCCCTTGGGGAAACACAGCTTTTAAAGGAAAGAGCAATCCTCCTGCAATATTTGTCATTCTGTTGGAGGCAACGCAATAGTTTGGTTTGCTTGTGTTCGGCAGGGAAAATGATGCAATCTTCAGAGCTGTGATGGTCTGTATCGCTCAGGAAGAGGCAGGGAGGAACGAGCCACTGTGCCTTCCCGGGGCATTTTGAGCAAGCCACTGCTTTAATGTGGTGTGATGTATCACTGCCACCTAGGGCCAAAATCAGAAACTACACTGCTACCTGAAACCATTTGCAGAAAAGCTATGTATGTTCGTGTGTGTGTATATATATGCATATTTAAAAAAAATCTGTTTAATCGAGGGGAAAAGAAGGACCTTATTAATACCTGTAATACATTTCAGAAAATGAAAAACTGACTTTTGTCGCAGGAAATAAAATTTCAGGCAGAGCTCTAATTCTCAGAAGCTAGAAAGCAGAGGAAAAACTGAATCTCCTTAAGAGTCAGTTAAAAAGCAAAGTTTGATTTATATGGGATCGTTGTGGTTTAAATCTAGGTAGCAACTAAGTGCCACACAGCCATTTATTCCCAGAGGGATGGGGAAGAGAATTGGATGGGTAAAAGTAAAAAGACTCATGAGTTGGTACCAAGACAGCTTAATAGGTAAAGCAAAAGCTGCATGCGCAGACAAAGCAAAACAAGGAATTCATTCACGGCCTCCCATCAGCAGGCAGGTGTTCAGCCACCTCCAGGAAAGCAGGGCTGCATCTCATGTAATGGTTATTTGGGAAGAAGCACTATAACCCTGAATGTTCCCTCCTCCCTCCTTCTTCCCCCAGATTTATATGTTGAGCATGATGTCGTATGTTCTGGGATATCCCTTTGGTCAGTTGGGGTCAGCTGTCCTGGCTGTGTCCCCTCCCAACTTCTTGTGCACCCCCAGCCTGCTCATGGGTGGGGTGAGGAGCAGAAAAGACCTGGACACTGCGTAAGCACTGCTCAGCAGTAGAAAACATTACAATATTAGCAACGCTGTTCCCAGCATAAATTCGAAACATAGTCCTGTACTAGCTACTATGAAGAATAATAACTATCCCAGCAAAAAACAGCATGGAGATGCTTTTGTTTCACTACAGTTTGAGGAATTCTTGCTGAGCATAAATTTTTTTTACCCACAATTCATCTGGAATTAAAATTCTTCTGTTAAATTTCTTTCCTACTGCCTGTCAATGTGCTGATGCTCAGCTGAGGTAGTTGGATGACATTGTGTGGTCCAGGAAGTACAGTGTTTAAAAATGGCATGAAAAAATCATCTTCCTAAACTGTTTAATTCTAGAGGCTATAAACCTTTCTAAAATGCAAATTATCTTGGGTTTATCCAGTCTCCTAAGTTCTAAATACTGAGTTAAATAATCATCACCATAAAATAAGTAATCACCCAGCTGAATTTATTAAATGGTGCTGTTATTTCAAAACCTAATTGCAAAATGAATTTCTGTAAATTATCATGAGACCCAGGAATGGCAAAGGTCAGCAAAAGATGTAGCTGGATTTTTTTTGCCTTGGTGTTTTTTGTAGGAGCTAGGATTTACCATGGAGACCATCCTTTTTCATTCAAAAACCTAGCAATGTTTAAAATGAATACAGCATAGGAAATAAATGCATAAGCTTTCCTTTCCAGTTACTTTTACATACTGAAGCTTACACCTGAAGACCTTTAGTCTCTTTTAAGAATGAGTGAGTTGAAGTGACTAGCTATTGAGAACCTATAAGAAGCAGGTAGATTTTATATATTGCCCACAGAAAAAGAATGGATTAGTTGTGTTTGCTCAGGTTTAGCCTTGCTTGCACATACCTGAGAACTACTTGTACAAATCCCCAGGCATTTTGTGCAAGGGGGCATCGAGCAGGACTGCCAGTGCTGGATTTGCTAGCTGGGAAGTGCCTCTCGGCATGATGCCAGGCGGTGCAGTGCTGGAGCTGCGAGCTTGCGCCAGGCCTGGCGGATGGTTAGCTGTCCTGCTGAGCTGCATTGCCTGTGCCCAATCTCATCTTGCTTGCAGGATGAGAAGTGGGATGAGAAGTCATGGAGTGAAAAGAAGTTGAAAGCAGGTTGTTTTTATTGTTAGGCCAATCTGCCTTGGGTTTTTGAATAATAAAGAGAGAAACAATATGAAGGAATATGAATACAAGTCCTGACAGTTTTTACCTGATTTTCACTGATCACAGGGAAGTGTATCAGCTGTCAAATGGAGGTCTGTAAGTAGAGGGACAAGGAAAGAGCAAGAAGTAGCATTTTCCTTCAGTGCAAGTCACCCCAGATTGCTGGGACTGCCATGAACACATTGTTTCTTACATCTGTGCCTTGGGGTAAAAGAAGTCCTGTGGATATCTTCTTCTGCAGCACTGAGGTTTTTCCTTTCTTCTCTCAACCTGCTGCCATCCCCCCAAGAACAGGGGGGTAGGTGGACACCAACCCTTGGGTTAGGTTGTATCTACCCAGTGCAGGGGAGGGAGCATTTCCCCGATATGAGGGCTTGAGATAGGTAGATAGTAAGTCTACTGTGGTAGATGCAGCAATTTCAGGAACGCAGAATGACTGAGAACAACAAAATTGGGAAGGTGGGGCAGGCACCTGTTCGGTTATGGTTCTTTTTTTTTTTTTTTTTTTTTTTCTGTCCAGACAGATCCCACCCTCTGTAGAGGAGATGGGGTTTATCTATAGAAGGTTAAGTGCAGAAACCCCCTATAGCATTTCAGAGCAAGATTCAGCAAAGCACTTCAGTGTGTTAAATTTTTATTAATTTCTGAACTTTTATGCTTGGGATGTTAGCAGAAAGGCATGTCTGAATAAGCGATTGTGAACAGACCTAAGCAGAGTCTGTCTTTACTCTGAGCTGGCAGTTCCCAAGCCAGCCCCGAAGCAAGAGCTGACAGCTTAGTGAGCTACTGAGTCTGGCTCAGACACCTAATGAAATACGTGCTATGTAAAAATTATCCTTTTACATATCTAGTATCTATTGTGTGATATTAAGCATAAATTATTTTCCTGTTCTATTTTATTCCTCAAATACTTATAAATCCCGTAGAGCCATTCATAATTAAGCATTGACATGTTATTCATGTCTCTTTCTCTTTTTTTTTTCCTTCTCTCTGTACTCTGCTTCCCATGTTGTCATAGTGCTTTCTTAAACTTTAGGAAGCCCCTCTACATGTTTGCATTTGTCACTGCAGGTTACTGTACAGTAAGTTCATGTCCTAGAAGGATTCAAGGATTCCTCTATAGCTGAGTGCAGGAAGTTCAGTTCTTTGTCAGCTTCTTGCCTCTCTTGCTGCCCATTTTAAGCTTTGTTCATGCACTAAGTAAGACTGTAGTGCCTTTTCCTATCTGGGGCCAATTAGTCTGGGCTTAATCTGGTGAGATAATCTTGTACTGTGGCCCTGGACTGACCACCTATGCATGGTGAGGTTGGTCTGCACATGGTGTGTGAGCCTGGTGTTTTCCAGGTGTGGGCACGCTGAGCACGTGCTACCCAGGCATATGCTTGGGGAGTTCCTCTGGTTCCTGGGTTATAGATCTTACTGGGGATTGGCTGCTGCTCTCACCAGAGGAAACCTTCTTAGGGAAGGGAGTAGCTACAGGTGGGCTGTAGGACACATTGTCACAGAGCCTGTGCTGTTACATGTCCTTGCATCCTAGGGATTTCACAACCTTGTAGTTCAACCGTGTCCCAGGCTGTCTACCTCCTCGAGTAGATACCTCAGAGTGGGGAGTGCCTTGGTCTTGTTGTCTTGGTCTGGCTCTCCCAGCATACTGGTTGCACTCTGTGGGGTCCCTGTAGCAGCTACAGTGTCTCCAGGCAGGGTCTTTTACTGTACTGGGATTCAGGCACGAGCAGTAGAAGTAATGGGCAACTCTGCTCTTCCAGCAAGTTGTTTCTGTTCGACATTGCTGGTGCCAGGTCTGTGTGCCTTGGCTCAGCATGCAGGTCCTGCTCTATCTTGGCACAAAGAGTGCTTCTCTGTATACTGTACTATCTTCCTCGGTTCTTCTTACTCTCCTGCCTGAGGGGAGATGGGCCCTAGGATGGGAATTACTGTTTCTACTTCCACATAGGAAAATCTTTCATAAGGCAGTTTTAAGTAACGTGAGTGGTGGTGGCAGCTTGAATTTCTTACTGGATTGGGTCAGTGCTTTTGCCTTTTTTCCTCTCCTAAGCCTGAACATATTAAAGGTGAGACCGAGACAGTTAGGCTAAGCGTAAAGCTACACACTATAGTATTTTTCAAACGATGACTCAGGAATCTGCTGTTGGGCTGTGTATGGCCTGTAGTTCATGGGCAATTAATTGAGTGCTTTAGCTGTGACTAGTATATTTTACTTAACAATTGCAACAGATTTGGAGCCTGCTGGGTCAGCTGCTGATAACCTGATTGTCTTTAATTATGCAAATACACCCTCAGATATTTCAAAATGAGGGCATCTGGGCAATGGAGGGGTGGAAAGGAAGGTGGATACAAGTATGTATATACGTATATGCATGCAGTTGCAATTTCTTCTGTTGACCAAACCTTATAGGCACTCAGATACATGAATCTACTTAAGGTTTGTCATATCAGGCCTATGCAAATAGGAGTACTTTCAAAGGGAAGTTGTAAATAATTGCAGTTGTCAGCCTCCCTCCATCTCTGCTCTCCAAAGCTACAGAGGAGAAGTGATTGACCAGCTTTGTTATTCAAAGCATTTCCGTTAAGAGCTGGATCCTGTGGGAGATTCCTCTTAGAGCAGCTTTCCTCTGTGGTGGACTCTCCTGACAAGATCACAGACGGCTTTTGGTCTCTGAGCGTCATGATGAACATCTAGTTAGGTCTATTTTTACATCTGAAATATGTTGAAAGATGCTATGGTGAGAAGTAGTAGTACAGTAAGATTTTAAAGTAGTCTATACAGGGTAATGCTTTTGGGGACAGTATGCATTTTCCTTCCTGTTCTTGAAATTTCTTATGTCTATAAAATACTAAAACTTGAATTAGCACCAAGAAAATACTCATGACCATACAATGTCTTGATTTTCTCTTTTTGCATCAAGATTGCAATTCTGTGCTTTATAGCTGCTGTGTCCTTTTCAGCTTCTAAATTTTCCAGTAAAATGAATCCATTGCAGTAGTTGCTGCTAAACAATTAATTGAGAAGAAAAATAAAGATACACCTTAAGCTGTTTTCCCTTATTGACTTACTGTTCTTCACCTTTTTATTCTGCCATAAGTGCAGGGCCAGTGTCAGAACAGCCTTTCAAGGCATGAGAAAGAAAATACTTTGGCTTGAGAAGGTGGTCAGGGAAGTGGTTGAAGAGGGGAGCTGGTGGCTGAAATCTCAGCTGCTTAATTACTGGTTTTGGTAGGAATTGGGCAACTGACAGTTTTGACCAGCATATACCTGGGTTTAGAGTGACTGACACTTTACTGAGATTACAGACACCAGGTTTTGTTGCAAACTGTTGGTTCTGGTATACAGCTGGGATCCTGGCTGGCAGGTGAGCTTCATCAGACCTGCTGAGCTTGCTGATGTGGCCTTGTCACGGGTTGGGAGGTGACGGGTACCTACTCAGCGTGCAAGTGCTGAAGTATCTCGTCATCTCTGCATGTTGCCATGTGTTTGTAGCTTGCCACATCCTTACAACCTGTGAGGCTGGGTGCTGTGGATGGTGTCTCAGCACTTGTAAAATGGAGCGAGCTTGACTTGCTTGGGTGTAGAGCTGCTGTTTGCTCTAGTTTTGGAAAGAAAGGGATGGAATGTTGCTTGTTGATCACCACTCTGTAGGTGTAGACAGCCAGTCCTTAGAAGCTTACTGCTTGTAAGAGTTGTGGTATTGAGGCAGGATGGTGATGTGATCTATTAATTTTACATCTTTTGTTGTTTTCTTCTGCATTCCAGGAGGGGTGCTTGTGGCCTTCAGAAAGCTCGGTTTCACGCCAGGGTGCTTCAGAGGTACAGAAAGATTTCTTACTATCTTCACCAACATACTTTCCTCTTTCCTGTAATGTTTATTTGGGTTTTTCAAAAATATGCATCTATTCAGTAAATAAAGCTTTTTTTAGTGTAGACCAAGAGCCAGGTTCTTTTGGATATCTGAGCCTGGCTTAACTAGTGTTCCATAAATGCCTAAGAATTTTTCATTAAAAGAACAAAATTCTGCTTGCCTGACACCTCATTTCCATCAGGAGCTCCCTCTATCATAGTAGTCATTCACAGGTACGTGGTAGAGGTGTTTCTCTCATGCAGTGGCTCAGTAATTTGAGTGTTCAGTGGAAGCTGGGAGACCACTTGCTCTTCTCCCTGAATGTTTCTTGGATTTACAGCACACATCCTCTCACCATTGTCTCTCAGCTAGCAAGATTCTTGGTCTGTGGGATAATTTATGGGTGTATTGTTCCAGATGGTCCAGCTCTCCAGCAGAACTTCCAGGCCCTGCACCCTGTGAGGGTCAGGGGCTAAAGACCCCCGCACGGACCCAAAAATGAGAAGAGTTGTTTGATAGATCTAGATCTAAGAAGCTGATGTGTCTGTCTAAGATCTGGGATAGACCAAGTGAGAAGCAATAGCTTCTCTCAGAGTATCTTGAACTCTTCCAGGCCTTTATTTGCCAGGGACATGTTTTCTACTCACAGTACAGAAGCTTTGTAGGTCCTTCTGGGAGGCTGAGTTCTGGCTGAGAACTGTGGGGGAGGAGGACACCTGATACACTTTAGTAGTGAAGGCGTGAGAATATGTTGAGCCTTCACAAAATGTACTAAAATGGCCATCTGAATTCATTGGTGATGCAGGGTATTACACTGAGTAGGAAGGAGAGACTCAGACTGCAACTGAAATTCAGTATTGGGACATTTTTGTAGAACTAGTCAGTTGTTGAGAGTAGAGGGAATGTGTTTTCTATGTTCAGAGAATTATTTTCTCTTGGCTCTGCATGTTTTAATGTCAGAGGAGTTGTGTGGTGTCTTGGTCTTCCTTTGTGAAGCCATTCTCAAGCATCTTGTTTTACATCCTTCATGCCACTGCTACCTCTTTTTTTCACATGCATGTGTGTGGGAGCATGTGTGCACAATATCTCTGGGTTTAATCTCTAATATAGGTGGCAGAGAGAAGCGTTTTGCATTTTCAGTCCTTTGTAAACACAGAGCACCCTCAGTGCTTTGCTGCGACATGGAGTCATGTGTGTATCTCTTCCTGTTTCAGATCATGTATGCTCCAAGGTCCAGGGACAGGTTCACTGCCCCGTCTTTTATGCAGCGGGACCGTTTCAGTCGCTTCCAGCCCACTTACCCTTACATGCAGCATGAGATTGACCTTCCTCCGACCATCTCCCTCTCTGATGGGGAAGAGCCACCGCCGTACCAAGGCCCATGCACCCTGCAGCTCCGGGACCCAGAGCAGCAGATGGAGCTCAACCGGGAATCCGTCAGGGCACCGCCCAACCGAACCATTTTTGATAGCGACTTGATAGACATCTCGATGTACAATGGGGGCCCCTGCCCACCAAGCAGCAATTCGGGCATAAGTGCAACCAACTATAGCAGTAATGGAAGGATGGAAGGACCACCCCCGACATACAGCGAGGTCATGGGGCATTACCCAGGCTCCTCTTTTTTCCATCACCAGCACAGCAACGTGCCTCCTTCCTCGCAGAGGGGGAGCAGACTTCAGTTTCAGCAGAACAATTCAGAGAGCACAATAGTCCCCAGCAAAGGCCAAGACCGGAAACCAGGAAACCTGGTCTAAGTTACTCGCCCAGGTGCATTTGAACTGAAGACAAGATTCAAGCAGGGTGGTGGAAGAAGACCCCTATGCTCCGGTGCACAATGTTGTTACGTTTCACGTGGTACAACTTAGTAAAAACCAAACGTGCAAACCAGTTCTTTGTTTCTGATTCCTTTCAGGGGAATTGCATGCAAAGCAGATTGAAAGAAATACAAATACAAACTTCCATTCAGTTTGTCTACAAGCAGTGTTTCAGGGGAGAGGGGGGGAATATATTATTTTTTTTTAATAAACTATTTCAATTATTTAATTCTAAAAGTTAACTTAGCACAGAAATGAGGCTTGTACAGCCTGTTTTATACTCACTGAATGGCAGAAGGAAGAAGGTGGTTTTGCTAGATGAATGGGGGAAGAATTGGCCAGTTTGCTTTTTTTTTTCTCCCAGGGTGTGGATTTTTTTAATATGAAACAAAATTCCTGTTTTGTGTGCCAAGGTATAAAGTTGAGAACTTAGATGAATGCAAGGAATTAATTTGTGTTGTGATAAATGTGTTTTAAAAAGTTGCACTATCTTAATGTTTTAAAAAAATATATATGAGGGAACTGTTTTATGTGAAGTTCTTCTATATGTTGTCGTTTCACCTGTGGAATAATGATAGAGCCCCAGAAGGAATCTGGAGGAGTTTTCCCCCCTCCCCCTGGGTTTGCTAGAAAAAGGGGACAGGACTTAGCCTAACATCTCTTGACTTTTACAAATCAAGAAATACAGGGACACTTGTCTTTGCAATAATTTGCATTCAAATAACAGTGCATCAGTGAAGTGTCTTGGAGACTTTTGGATGGAAGAAGGCAAATATGAAATTCCAGCATTTTCCATCACTTAGGGTTTAGCTGTTTTGCAGTGTAGATTATTTTGTTTCATAAATGGCAAAACAAAATCCCAGATGTGTTAATTTGTATTGATTCTAACTAAGTGCTGCCATTCTTTTCCTTTTCATGATGCAGTATCGTCAGTACTTAGAGTTTTAGAGATTTTTGTCCTCGCTGTAACCTGAAATGTGTTTAGTCACATATCATGACATTATGCAATAAATTGTTTAAAAATGCAGGGTGGGTTTTTTCCCCTGCGATGCTGTTAAAATACGTGAGACTGTTGTGCTTTTCGCTCTCCATTTCATCCTTTAGATACTGAAGTTCAGTCCTGGAGATCCATCCTGTTGAAGCGAAGGGGCCTTTGTAGCTATAAACCCCTCCGTGCAGTTTCCGCAGCAGTACCGAGAGCAGTCGTGGCTGGCTTCTGCGGCGTCCCTGGCAGCGATGGGAGAGCGCCAGTTATTCGCACTGCAAACCATTTTGCTCTGGGCCCTGTTGCGGAAACTCTCTTCCGTGCATGTCATCCGGCCGACGCCAGCAGGACTACGCTCATGGGTAAAGATGACTCGTGTGTTAACTAAGTGTCTGTAAGCCCTAGTTTTGCCACGTTGGTCTTAAGAGTAGTTGGAAAATGTTATCTGCCTGTAACGTGGCATGTGGGGTGTTTCTTCCCTGGCTGTTCCTGCGTGGAAGCACACGTGATGCTGGAGGGCGGTTGACAAATGGTGATAGTGGCATCACAAGCACATGAAAAAGCACAACTTGCACTTAAAATGCAGTTTGGAAATGGACTTAAAGTAAGAACATTTAGAGTCTTAGCTTGAGTAGTTTCTAATATATATGTGTATGAGTGTGTCATAGACCTTTTCACTTTAAGAACTTTCACTTTTTTTCTATTAAGCCTTGTGCTTGGTTATGGGCAACAGCCGCTGTGTGCCCAGAGGGTGCTGCAGAGGAGTACGTGCCCTAGCACCTGATCCCATAGCTGGAGGCTGGATTTCTGCAGGACTTCTGTACACCGGGGGCTCTGATAACTGAAGTGCATCTTTGATCTATGCAGAGTTTTAATGCCAAAACAGTGTGTGTGTCTGTGTGTGTGTTTTATGGGCCTCGGTGTAGATTATTTTCTTCATAAGGTAATTTGGTTTTATTCTAGTTTAGAAAACATTTGTATAACTGTCAGTCTGAATACGCAGCCTCATTTGTCTCTAATTGTTTTTTGGTCTGAGTCATGCTGGTAATGGAGAGTACAGCTGCCTTTTAATTTATGTATTTGAAGGGAGAGATAGAGACTGTATGGTGGTATTCACTTTTTTATTTCCACTCAGACCCACAGGACAGGTGTTTAGGAGATGACTAGATGGCTGTCAGTCAGCTAGGGCTCTTGTCATGTCTGGTTCCTGGGAATAAAAGCTGTGAAATTAGATTTTTACAAACAACTGATAAACGGAATTCTTAGTTAAACAGAAGTTAAAAATAAACCAGCAAATGTTGGGTTTGGTTTCAGTGATTTTTTTTGTTTTGTTTTTTTGGGGTTTTTTTGTTGTTGTTGTCCTTCAGAAGTGAGCTTTTAAGCCAGAGAATGTGTGCCTGCATAGCTACTGTGCTGTTGCCTAGAGTAGGATTATTTAGTGGAGAACTCTTCAGGTGAGAACAGCTGGAACTTGTTTGTCATGGCAGAGCACACCTGGACTGGGCCCTGGGCTTGGACCGGTTGAATACCAACTTTTCCCCATGCACAGATCTCAGTGAGCCTTGAAGTTGCCTTCAAAGTCACCTCTTGGGAACATGCTTTCTTTGAAGACAGCCCTTTGCCATCTTCTGCCATCTGCATGCCAGTGGATTTATGCACTTCCCATTAACATTGTCCGGTATGATGTCTGCACTGTTGTCTCTTAATTTTTCTTGACTGAGGAAGTTTTTCTTTGTGTGGAGAATGTAACCTGTTCAAGTTTTGTAGAAAAGATTTGTTTAAAAAGAACTTAGTATTTTCTCACTTAGTTGCATTTTCTCTTGCGTCTTTGCCTTCTCATCGTATTGTGCTGTCCACAGCTAATGTGCAGCCAGTATATCTGTCAGCTCTTGAAAGTGTAGTCACCTGTTGCTTGCTATAGGTGAGCTTACAGTTTGCTACTTTCATTTTGGGGCCACTTATAGGAGTAAATATGGTATTTTCTGATGAATGTTAGTGATCTCCTATAAGAGTGCTGTCAATAGTATAGTGTATTTTTCTAGTTTTTCTTTTGTTGCAGTGAGAGAATATGCCCCTGCTAACAGAGCAGCATGGTAAAAGGAGTATCAGAATTAGATAGCACTATCAATCTTTACAGACTTAGAAATTGGCAATCTTTGAAGATAGGTAATTCTATGAAGCATTTATGGAAAATTCCCTTTGAAGATATCCAGAATTAATAAATTGTAATCCATTGCCACTCAAATGAAGCTTTATAAATTACAAAATACTTCTGCAAACTTTGTAGAGCTAATCATGTAGATTATACCTCCATACTGATGTTCCGATTTATGTGTATCATGTATAAAACCCACATAATATGTGTGTGGAGCTTTCTGTGTGATGAATCATATTAGCCTGAATTCTGGCTGTATCTCCTGGTTTGCCTGGTAACCCGTCTTCCCAAAACTCAGTCCAGTGGTGTCCCCACTTCAGAAAAAAGAATTTTTTTTTTTTTTTTATTGTACCTTTAAATAAAGCATTATGACCTCTGTCCTATTGCAAAGGTTAATTTTTCCCTTATGTGGCTTGGCATGGCTCCCTTCTTTGTGCTAAATATGCCCAATCTTTGACGTTTCGCTCTGATCTTGCAGGCCTAGAAAAGGCAGGGGATTTAGCAACATAAAGAGGTTTCTTGCCTGGTTTGCCGGTGGAGCACTTGGCTCTAATTCTGGATGTATGTTTAGCGTGTTTGTGGTTGGGTTCATCCCAGTGCTGTACAAGCAGGCTCTGGGTATGTGATGCTGCTTGAAAGATGTGAGGAACACGAAGACTATTACCCAGTCAGCAGAGCAGTGTGCAGGCCCCTTTCCTGTAGCATGTGGCATGTGCAGTTTCATGGTACTTTGCATAATTTGTCACTTTGTCAGGGAGGACATACTTAAGCTACTCCCACTGATGAACTCTGCACTTAACCCAGTCTGTCTGATGTGACTTTATTACAGCATGCTTTTTCCTTGTAAGTATGAAAACTCAGATGCATGCCCCATGTACAAGTTCTTGATGGCTAGTGAGGAAGGTATTTATGTTCCTGCAGTAGTAGAATCTGCAGGAACCATGGGTCAAGCTATGTTTCACTTGGCTTTTTATTAGTGTTTGCCCACTTCTCCCACCAGTTTGTCCCAGCTAGAAGCTGCTTCTGTTATCCCAAAACTTGGAATTTTTGCAGAAATTAAATAAAGTGTCGCTAAGATTTTTTTTTTTTTTTCCTCTGTGAATGTGGTTCAGGGAAGAGCAAGAAGTGAAATGACACTGTATCTGAAAGAATGCACTTTTTTTGCAGTAGGGAAGAAAGCCTTGCCCTGAGGTAGAGTCCTGTGTTTAGGCTGTCTGGAACAGCACTCTCTGAAGTGGTCATTTCTAACCCTAACAGGTAGTGAGTGAGATACTGGACCATAAAACTTATGCTCTGATCTCTAAGGAATGTTTGAATGGTTTGGGGAAGATTAATTACTAACCTTTCACTGACTCTGAGCCCTGAACGTTCATGGTAACTAAGGTTACCTGATTTCATAGGCAAAGAAAAAGAAAATAGTATGTTGGTGAAAATGGATATGCTCCAAAATTTTTTTTGCTGTATTTTTATTTCCTTCCCCCAAGGATAAACAGTAGGCTTGCTGATATATTTTAAGGTATTTAAGATTATTCACAAGTTCTCTCTAGTTGTTACCATTAAGTTATGTCCATGCACATGTGTGTGTATACATACCTGCATGCAAACTTGTGCCTGTATCCTACTACTACTCTGTATATTAGTTACTCTTCCATAATCACCTTCCAGAAGTGGCTATATACTGTGCTCTCAGGAACAACAACAACAGGTCATTTGTCAAACAGCTGGAAGCATGAGAATATTTGCTTTTCAGACCTGTAAATGTCATGGCCCTGATTTTATCAATAGGGGAGTTTCTTGCTGTGCACATTCTTGCCTGTGACCTGGTGGGCTAGCGCATCTTCCATCCAACAGCTCTCTCCTTTTGGGTGAGCTGTGAAAAATCCTCGTGCTTTCAGGACAACCCTAATGTAGACCTCATGTATTGATGTACAGGAAGGAAATGTACTCATGTACTCTAAATCTCAGAAGCATGTTTTTTCAAACCTACCTGATGCTGAGAATCAAGTGATCCATTTGTACAGTGGGTTCAGATGAAGGCTGGCTTTTCATTACATCTTTGATTTTTAGATAAAGGCTGTTGCAAATAATTTAATTACACATACCTGGTCTTTTCCATCACTATGTTGCCTGCTTGCCAACCAGTGCAATTACAACTTTTCTCTTAAACTAGCCCCAAGTATGTCAATTGTTTAAATCCCTGAAAAGACAGACTCCTACTGAATTGTCTGAGACCTGTTAAGGCCTTTTAAAGCACAGAGGAGTCCCTTGTGAGGACATGTTGAACTTACAGATACTTCCTGTCTGAAGACTGTTCTGTATGTTTCATTAGGAAATTGAAGTCTAAAGTTTTTAGAGTGGCCCAGCTGAAAATGTTGGTAAGATTTTTATTTTTTTAAATACTTAATACATTGTTTGCCAGCCTGTGCTTATTAATTGGGTGTAAATTACATTTTGACCCACCTCCAATTGCCATTGCTATGTTAGAAAAAGCCCAATTGGGCACACTTGCACCAGCAAAAAAGAGTAATTTTCTTAGTACAGCTCCTCTTGGGGAATTAGGAGAAGCTGCACCACCAAGTTCAGCCTCCAAAACCAGTATCAGACCTGCACTGCCTCTTCCCAGCAAACTCAGGTGTAGGTGGCAGCTCAGTTCCAATCAAGTGCTTTACCACACTATTAGCACCACAGATGTGCAGTGGAGGAGGCTACTGGTGTTTCCTTGAAATTGTGACTATTTGCATTAAACAGTTGTCAGGGCTGCTAAAGTTGCTTTTGTAACCACTCATGTATCTTTCTGCTATTTTGAAAGGGAAAACCAAGCATGATTTTATATTGAGAAGTGTTGCAAAGTCTCCTGGCTCTTACTTCTGCCTTGCTGTTGTGTCTCACATTTTTAGACTGAACACAAGCAACCTGGGTATTGCTAGCATCGCTTTCCTGCTATAAAAGAGCTTACCTTTTTATGTTGGTTAACAGTAAAGAAACAAACTTGTAATTTAGATACTTCCCTGTTTCTTCTGACAGCCGTGTGATTTACTGCCAGAGATGACTCTGTCGTTTCTTTGCTATATTGCTGCTGCTGCCGCTGCTGTTTTAAATGGTTTGGTGTGTGAGCTTTCTGAAACAACGTGGTGTGTGTAGGATCTTGTGGGTGATAAAGCTGTCTCTTTACTTCTTCCTTTCTCTCCTTGGTTTGTGCTTGTCTGTCTGCCGTGGTAGGCTTCTTAATAAATTATATACATCCGTATTAGATATAATTTTGAGGAGGTTTGCATGTTGGTAGTTTGTAAGCAACTAAGGTGCCTCTTGTTCAGGTCTGAGCAGATAGGAATCCCCTTGCACTCGAGAGGGCCTGATCCAAAGCCCAGTGAAGTTGGTAGGAAGACTCTTGCTGACTTCAGGGGGCTTTGGATCAGGCCTTACGCTCCCACCTTTGTTGTGCCTCACTTAAAATGGTGCTTTTTCAGTTGTCTGTCTTTTTTTCTGTTCGTGTTTTTTTTTTCTTTGTATGGTGCTGTGTATAACTTGAATATATTATGCACATATCCTACCCAATGGGTAGAACAAACAAACATACAAAAACAAATAGATGTTGTTAATACTGTAAAATAATGTATAGCTTATACCAATTTTAACACAAAAAAATGGCATAGACTTTGTGAATGCCAACTTCTGTGCTTGGTCCTTTTTTGTAAGAAAATTTGCAAATGAATGCATACAAATGACAAAAAGTCTATGTATTTTATTTTCCTATTAAAAAACAATATAATGTCATAAGGGAAAAAGTTAGAACACATCCTTTTTGAGTAGCCTGTGTATAGCAGTTAGTCGTTTGATGCATCTTTGCTGTGAAGATTTGTTTGGGGTTTTTTTTTTTAAATGTGTCACTTTAAGAAAAAGGAAAAAACACAAAACCTCCACAGCTTTAACCTTGCAACTAGATGCTTCTCGTATTGGTTGTTGCCTCGCTATTGCTGAGTTGGACCAGTATTGGTTACTACTTCTCCAGCAGATATGTTATTTATTACTACCCTTGATTACCTTTTTTTCTTCTTCTTTTAACTTAGAAATGGGCTAAAACCTTTCGAATCTTTTTATCCACATCCTAGATTTGAAGTGAAGCTCAGACAAGTGGGGACTGACTCAAACCATCCCTGCAAAATCAAAACTAGGCTAACGAGTTTTGTGGCAACAGCCAGCCCTTGCTCTATGCCCACTACTGGTACACAATTCTGCCACTGCAAACTGTCCTAAGGCTTGGTGTATAGCTGTGACTCGCTGATGACCTGTGTAGCTGCAGACGTGCAAGCCTTAAGGAGGGACAAGAAAAGTTGCAGTTGGTAGCGAGCTGAATGCAGGGTTTGAGCGTGAGCTTTGAGTCGGCAGCGCTGCTGCTGCGTTGGCCTCTGACAGCAATGGCTTAACCCAATTTCATATTTAAGATCATGGAGAAATGCCTAAACCTGTTCAGACCCAATGCGGGAAGCAGTGTGGAAAGTAATTCAGCACTTTCTGCCAGACTCCCTCGGCAGTTTGGTTCTTCCCCGATGTCGCTGCGCATTTGGCTGTCTCTCCCCATGCGCTCCCGGTGCGGCCTCTTTGGTAAAGCAAATACCTCAGGAAAACTCAACATGAAGTTCTAGTGTAGAGACTTGCAGATGCTGTACTTATTTTTCTAAACTGTTTGTTCTAACTATCCCAGGATGGTAGGTGATATAAAAGTTTATTGGTCCGAGACAGACTAGTCCTCTCACAGATGGATACTGACTAATCTTTCGTAGATACTCGTGTCTATATGTAGCTTTTTTATACTTGTCAGGCTTTAACCACAGATGTAAGGTAGCAAGGTGTTGGGATATGTTTGAGATGGCATTTTTGTTTGGTTTTACAGATAACTAACTAAACGCTATACTAAAACTCAGGGGGCCTTATCCGGGGCCCAGTGAAGTCAATGGTGAGGCTTCCTCAGGTTTGAGTGGGCTTTTGATCTGGTCCGTCACGCTCAAGGATGGTGCCTTGGAGCACAGTCCTTCACGACTTCTCTGTCAACCTGAAACTTCAGCTACACGTTTGTCTGTAAATATCTTTTAAAGTCCTCACAGGAGTCCTGTATCTGAATGTTGATCATGGTTGCTTTGAGGTTTTTTTGTTCTAAAGAAGTATGTAATTTTTTTTTATGGCCAGTTCTGCATCATCAAGCCCTTACAGGTAGCTTGTATCCATCCCTCTATATATTGAGCTGTTTTATCGGTGAGCATGTACCATAGGCAAATACTCATATTTCATGACTGTCATCCGTTAACTCATTTATTGTTTGTCAGGGCATAGAGTAATTGTTTTGGAAGTATACCTTGCCTGGCCATGTCCGTGTTTCTGTTTGCACTGCAGTACCACTTCTGTGCATGAAGGAAAAAGACAAAACCAACCAACAAAAAACCCCAGGCCTTTGACTAGGAAGACTAGGAAGACAGAGCAAACCTCCCACTGGAGGAATCTAGAGTAGGATTTATCATAACAAAACTTGCATATTGAGTGGACCAAACATGAGCATGTCTCCTTTTAGAGGCACTAATTTGCTTTGAAGCTGCAGTGGAAAGAGCAGACTATCTATTAAGTGTATTCACAGCTGTGTTCACGCTTTCCATTTACCACAAAGCACAGCAGGCAGCCAAGATTTTAAAAGAAGTATAAGCAGAAGTTATGAGAGCCTCAGGCATCATAGACCTGGACAGCAAAAATAATAATAATAAAAAAATTCACTTTAATATTCTTTAACAAAGCTTTTCTACTTATAGAACAAAGACTACATAAGCATCAATAGGGGTTTTATCTTTGTATAGCTATCAACTGCCCAGTGCTGCTGTGCTCAGAGCATTTCACGATGGTATGTACATCAGTCAGGCTGTTACACTTAAAATTAACCATCAAATGCCTGTTTTTAGAGTGTTGACCCTTCCTTTGTTGTTTCTTGCTAGTTATTTTACAGTGTAGAATTTATTACTGTATGGATTTTTTTGTATTTCCAACATTGTGGCTTTCAAGATCACATTTTCAACACATCTCTTATTTTTGTCCATTTTGTTTCAAGCTATTCTGAAATATGTACAGCACTATCAACACTATTTAATCTTTCTTTTAAATTGATGTAAAAACAAAGCTATTAAAAACAGTAAGTCTTTTTACAACTGTATTGGAACTTCTCAATAGCTGTTCATGTGATGCTGTTACAAACCTGGCTTGCTTTAATTTTTTAAAAAAATTTATTTTCCTTTTAACACAATTAATTTGTTGCTTATTTTCCACCGTAACTCCCAGTTATATACAGGAAAAGATTTCAACTGTTGTGTATCTGACTCTTTTAATTGAGCAAATGGTGATGTCCTAGTTTTTAGACCTAAGGTCTGTTTATTGCAATACTTTTAAAGGAAGATGTTGCTCTAAGTGCTGTTGTTAGTTTTAAATACAGATTTTATGCTTGTTCTTAATATGCCGTGGTTAAACCATGGCACAAAATTATTAAAAATCATGAAATGCATTTGTCTCCTGTTGATTTTATTTTCCTTCGAAGTGAAAATACAAAAACCAACAAAACGAAAAAGGTGAAACACTAGACAGGCCTTCTGTAAAACTTGTGTTTCTCTCTTGCTAGTTTGCTGATGGCAACCAGGTACCTGATTGTTAAGGAATCAGAGGGTGAACTCAATCCTTGAAGCATATGGGAGGGCCCTGCGAAACAGATGTCTGATGAGGATTTTGTATCTGTGGTCTAACCCTCAACCTTTGGTGATTAATACTGGGGTGATTTCAGGTGTATCTGTTGTAGGATGGGCTGTAGCAGGAGGCAGCTGTGTCAGAGCACCTGCCTTGTCACCCACTGTTGTTATTGTCTAGGCACTTAATCTAAGCTACTTGTGATTTCAATTCCCTCAACAACCCCACCTCAATCTCATTTAAAGCACCTGGTGTTGGTGACTGCTCTGGCACATCAGGGCTGGCTGACCAGCTGGGGGATAAGCAGAGGCCCCAAATCATCAAGCTGCAAAAACTGGTTAAAAAAATTAAAGAACTGGCTCATGGGAGGGGGTTTTAAGAAACCTGGGGCATGCTTTGGCCAATGCTTAAAACAAGAGAGGAACGATACAGTTAGTAAGAAACTAGAGAAAAAGGTCCTGTGGAAGACACTTGTGTTTGGTAATACAGATCCTTGCAAGATCAAACTATTCCTGGCTGGTACCAGTCACTTTGCTATACTAAAGCTTAACAAAACTAGGAAAGACTTGACTTTTTTTTTTTTTTACAGAGCAGTTAATTTCTGTTCAAGTATAAAGTGCTTTATTTAGTATGATTATTAATGAAATACTTCTCTTGTATATATTTTATACCTGTGCCTGTGCTTGCTGGAGCTTGATCTTTCTGTTGTTGAGATGCAATGCTTGGAGGGAAGTAATGATTCAAACCTGGGGCTTTCTCACAGGTCTTTTCAAGAAAGAGAGGTCTGCTCGGAGCTGCAGTCCCAGCCCATTTCTGACACCCTGCTCACAGAGCAGCCTTTATAATACCCTCAGATAGGAACCAGGGGGTGTTCCTCTTGCTGCTGTTCTTTTCAAATGGCTTAGTTCTTTAAATGTTACAATACTTATTTTTGGTTCAAAAGTAACCATTTTCTTTTCCTATAGCCACCCTGAGTTAGCTTTCCTCCATCTACAGCATTTTAATTCTTCTTTTCTTTAGTCCTTAGAAGTGCTCCAGATCTCCAAGCTTCTGCTCCTCCTCTACTGTCTGAACTCTGAACTCCCTGGAAACTGCACTTTTTTTTTTTTTTTAGCCTGCTTTGATCTTTTACTTAATCTGGTTTTAATTGTATTTATATTTGTTTTATAATATGCCATTCTGTTTGATTGTGTTTTAATATCTCTGCTAGTGGTTGCAACTCAGAACTCGGCTATAATGGGATGTCTCATCTCAGTAGGGTTACTTTTTCCTGTTAAAAGATTAATACAGTGGCTGCTGCAGTCCTGTGAAACCCCTAGGTCTGGCTTCCAGGCTCCCAGCAGTATTGTGTCTCATTACAAACACCCTAATATCCCAAACCCTTTTCTTCCAAAGACCCCTCTGTAATGAGACTTCGTTACTTAGACAAAAATTAATTAGGCTTCTCTCATTATCACTGTTTTGATCGGTTGTGCTTTAAATGAGTTCTAATTAAAATGCACATTTTAAACCTTACTGCTGAATCCTATTCTAATGGCTCGCTTCTACTGCAGCAATGCCCTGCTTTTGTGCAGTTTGCATTGTGCCACTTTTACAGAAGTCTAGCACTGATTAGGATAAAAACTTACACGATTTTTTTTCTTTTTGCTTGTTTTCTACATTTTTTTTTCCAGACTGAGTGCCAAATGATTGCTCCTGAGAGTGGGGATTAGAGCTGAGATGCCAAATTCTTTGCATGTGGTAAAACTGATGAGCTGTTTCTCAGTATCCTGTATAGTCACTAACATTACTTGTCCCCAGTATGTTTCAAAACATAAGGGAGAAAACTATGTGCTGTACTTGCTACTATTTAACTGCCTATTTCTGCTTACCTTAGGTGTTCCAAGTTGCCCTTAATAGGTTATTTAAGTTGGCAGGACTGAATGATCTGTCCCAGTGATGTCTGTCACATGTTAAACTGGAGGCAGCTTTGCTGGGATGTCAGTGGATGTATTAACTGCAGCTAGAGGGGGGCACATTGAAGGTTTACTCTCCTTAATAAAGGGACTGATGTATAAACCAGAAGATGCTTACTGTAAAATATTTTGTACCCTTTAATGGCTTCCACTATGAAGCACATTGCAAAACAGTAGCAGAAAGGTGCTAATACTATCTTAAAAATGAGGAAACACGCATTAAGAAGGACAGGGCAGGTCTCAGCACAGTCTATGGTGATGCTGGGAATAACCTTCCCCTTGCCGCTGTTCTCAGTCCATCCACCTGCGAGGCATAGTTTCTTCCCGTTCACTTTCTAACATGCATGTACCACTGTCTTGTACAGAGATGTTTCTGTGTTTGGCTGATAGTTGCAGGGGTCTAAGCAAGCAGCCAGAACATAGCCACCCCTTGTCCAGAGAAAGAGGGCATCTTTTTCATGGAGGCCAGAATGCCATCCTTGAGCCTTAGAAGCTCTCTTCAGTGCCAGCACCAGATCACTCCAGATTAATTTAACATTTGCAGACATTACAGTGATTGACAGTCGAGTTGAGTGGAAAATTCCGGTTTAATCCTGCTCTGTGTGCCACAGACATGGGCTCAGACAGCTTGACCTACATTTAACCCTGGGCAGCAAGAAACTCTTAGGGGAAAAAGAAAAAAAAAAAAGTAATTTTCATCTCAAAGCAGTGAGAATGTTCCAGCTTATTACGTGCCCCTGTGTATATGCATACATGCGTAATTGTGTTACAATGCTGTGAATATTTCATAAGCTGAGCCAAGTTTGCCCTAGTTGGCTTTACTTGGTGAAGAAGCCATATAAGTCAAATATAAAAGCATGAATGTGCTGGCATAGCTGTTCAGCAGGGTTTATGGCAACAGCAAAATGTATAGGACCTAGTTCTTTCCTGACAATGGGGTTAGGATTGTAAGTGCTATAAAATTTGCTTACAGCTGCAAATTTCATAGCTCTCGGGGAAAAAGCTGATGAGCTGGTGACTTTCACTAATGTTTTGTCAGGAAAAGCCTAACAGGTAAGGCTTGACTGACTGACTGCAAAGTCAGTCTGGTTCCTTTGGCCCCCTTTGCTCTGCAGATCAAAGGCACTGATAGGCACTTTAACTGTATTTGGTTTGGATAGTGGCTGGTGCAGTATCAGGGGCGTCAGCTTCTCAACGCGAGGTGCACTGGTGCACGTTAAAAGCCCTATGGCTGAGTGATAACTACATTAGCTACTCAACATGCAAGCCCTCTCACCTTTTAAAATTATGCTGTATATTCTGCTGATATTATACCTGTAGATAAGAAAATATGCATGTTAGCTCCAGCCATATGCTAAGGGAAACAGACACTTTAAAATTATGCTCTGTCAGGAAAATTGTACCAGGTACACTAAAACTGCTGTTTGACAGTTACACAGAGAAATAAACTGCCTGTCTGAAGTAAAACTGTACTGGTAAGTCGTGCAGCTGTGGCTTAAGTGCTGCTTGTGCACTGTCAGTTTTACTTTTTTTTTTTTTTTTAAAGCAGAGTGGCTGTATGTGGGTACATACTGTGCAGAGATGTATAAATTGCTTGAATAGAGGGCTACTGCACAACCATCCAGCAATATAAAACATACTCCTGATACAAAATTAGAGTGCATTATTTTCATGGCTTTTCTAATCTAATCCAAGACAAAAATCAAAGACAGGTATTTGGCAAACTGAAGCATTAGCCACCAGCCAGCCAAGGCTGAGAAATTTCCCTTCCCCCACCAAAATTCTTCTGGAGTGTCTCTGATGTTAACACGGCTGCCACATCTGGGAGGTGGCTGAATGCCGTAGCTGTGTGCAGGCACCTGCTTTTGGGGGAACTCCAAGTCTGCTCTTGCGCAGTGCCTGGATGAAGAGCAGCGCTGTGGGTGCGAACGCGCTGGTGGGAAGCGCTAGTCGGTGCCAGCTGAGGGCATGTCACACCACTTACTGCAGAGCCTATTAAGCATGAAGGGCAAGTACAACATCTCATCTATAACTTCTCTTGTGTTCTCTCAGATCCACAACCTTATGAGCTTTCTGGCAACTCTTGGCAAAAAAAAAAAAAAAAAAAAAAAAAAAAAAGTCTGGTAAACTTGTAAACAGTAGTAAAAAAGTAATAGTAAAAATGTTGTAAAAAAAAAAGTAAACAGCTTGTGTATTTAGAGCCTAATGCTGGATCTGTGATTTTTTGGCTCCATCTGCTTTGAGACCCCATTTGGGAAGACAGCAGTAGGAACAAGGTAAAAGCAGAGTTCACAAGAGCTTGTGCTGTCTCTCCACACCTGCTTTACCACACAGAGGCTGCCCTGACACCCCTCTGAAGTTACTGGATCCATTCTGTGACTAGCCACCCAGTAGTACAGTTGTGGTTTGGACTAGGTGTAGGATCACAACTGTATTTCAGATGGATTCAACACATCATCTCAAGTGGAAACTACATCAGTTTTATGACTTTATTCTCACTGCAAGAGAACATCAGATCCTTGATTCAGCATGGGATTAAAAGGAGAAAGACAGAGACTATTTGACTCTGTAATGATTCAGTCATTGGAGTTGATGCAAAACCAGTAGCATGTTCAAGCAACATGAGATCATACTGCATTGTACATGTTAGGAAGCCATGGCACATGTAATCTGGTACAAAGTATGCTAAATCACTGGTGAACCAACAGTATCAAAACAGTGTTTGACAACAGCCTGGCCCTTCAGCTGCTCCAGTCACCTAACACAGCAGTGTCGCCACATAGTTCATGGGATACTCCTAGGGGATGCTGAAGCCCAGAGATTGCAAATGAGACCTTGCCAGTAGCACCCAGTGCTATCTTGCTGAGTTCATCCGTTTGCTGCTTTCTCAGAGCACTGGGGCACAAGGCATTGCCTGAACCTCTGTTTTTCCTATAGAGGACTGTTCTTTATGGTAATGAACAAGGTTTAGAGAAAGGAGGCTTCCCCTTCAGCGGTGGGCACTGTCATGACTACCATTACCCCTGCGCTTCTTGGCCAGAGAACTGCGTTTGCTGCTGTGTCTGTGTCTCTGAGCACTCACGGAGCTGCCCCATGTCACAAGGATGTCTCCCATCTGGCACCTGCAAAGCACCGAGCAGCTTTCTGTTATACCAGTTTTGCACAGAAAAAGTAACAGATTTACAGACTACTTTGTTTTTCTCTTTTTAAACAGTACATTTAAAAAAATAAAAAAACTTTTTAAAAACAATGCTGGAGAATTTAACTGAGGTAGGGTCTCCTCTGGTTGCAGTTTAATCACTTTCTGACTACTTGGTCAGATCCAGAAGCAGCTAGAACTCTTTCTTTAATTATGCATATTTATGAAATGCTTCCCCTGCTGTATTGTATTTTGGGACTATTTTTTTAAAGTTTTTTCATTCCTAAGCAAGCTTGCGTATCCTCCCTTGTGTTTCCGTCTCTGTGATTGTCTGATCGAGTCATCAAACTCAAGGCCAAGCTTAATGCTACATGTTGCCCTGCAGGCTTATGATATCAAGATGTATTCGTTCTACTTAAGAACTTCATCAAAATAGCCAGATAATTGCCAAGGGATAATTATGATTCTCTAATTATTATTCTTGCTGATGGTAAGTGATGAACAAGGATGAATGCAGCACAATGCTCTAAGCTGACACCCTGAAGAGGACACAGTTAGAAAAATGTTTCAGCTTTAGTTCCCAGCCCCATCTTGAGCCACTATTTTGGCTCTAGCCTGTTACTGGGTCATAGCTTTGGCTCCAGCCCTGCTTGGGAGACTGGTGCAGCTCCAGCCCCTATCTGGGCTGCACCTTCAGCTCTGGCACTAACTTCAACTGGCTCTGGTTCAGTCCATTATTTTGACTGACCCCATTTTCAGCCATTGCCTCAGCTCTGGCCATTGCTCAGGCAATGATTTCAGCTCCAGCTTCATCTTGGACTGAGACTTCAGCTCCAGCCTGATGCCTGGCTACAACTTTGGCGCCGGCCCCGTGTCAGGTTATATCTTTGGTTCTGGCCCCATCTGGCCCACCATGATTTTGTCTCTGGGTCTTGCTCAGGTTGTAAATTCTGCTCCAGCCCAATATTGGGCTGCACTTCTGGCTCAGCTCCATCTTGGTCTACAACTTTTGCTTCTGCCTACTTTGAGCCAATACTTGGGCTCCAGCCCAGTGTTGGTCACAACTTGGCTCTGGTTGCATATCACACTGTGAGTTCAGCGCTGGCCCTATCAGCTTGGTCCATCAGCTCCAGGCTTATGTCGAGCTGTGACTAGCTCTGGCTCCTGGCTGTGCTGCAGTTTTGGCTCTGGCCCCATCTCAGGCTTTTGACTTCAGCTCTGACTTCTGTTCAAGCTGTGAGCAAAGATCTGGAGCCATCTTGGGGCACTACCATGGCTCCTGCCCCATTTTGGTTCATGACTTTGTCCCTGGCCTGATACCAGGCCATGATATCAGCTCCAGCTCAGGCTCTTATATCTACTCTGGTCCCTGCTTCATTCTCAACTTCTACTTTGCCCTATCTTGGGCTGCGATTTTGGCTCATGCCTGATATTGGGCAGCAACTTTGGCTCTGGTCCCTGCTTGTGCTCTGACTTCAGCACTAGTGCCAAATTGAGCTGTGACTTCAGCTTTGTCAAGATATTGGAGTCAGACTTTAGCTCCTGCCCATCTTGGGCAGCAATTTCAGCTCTGATGCACCTTGGGTTGCTACTGGGGCTCTGACCCAATATTGGGCCCAGATTCTTGCTTGGCCCCATCTTGGACTGAATCTTGGCTCCAGCCTTGTCTTTGGCCACAACTTTGGCTCTGGCCCCTCCTCAGCAGGCTACTGTGACTTGGCCCCTATTTGGGCCATGGCATTGGCTCTGGCCCCATCTTGGGTTGTGACTTTTGTCTCCAGCCACATCCTCATCTGCAACTTCAGCTCAGGCCACATATTTGGTTCCATCTTCATCTTGGGCTACCACTTTGGCTCCAGCCTGATACCTGATTGCAATTTTTGTTCTGGCTCCATACTGGTCTGTGACTTAAATCTCTGGCCTGTTATCAGCCCCTGCTCTGCCTGCAGCTTTGGCTCTGGTGCCATCTCAGGAAGCTACTTTGACACTGGCTTGATATCAGATCACACCTTTGTCTCTGGCCCTGCTTGGGAGGCTATTGCAGCTCTGACCCATATTTTGGCTGCTACTTTGTATCAGGCTGTGACTTGGCCATCCACATCTTTAACTGGTTCAGTATTGGATTGCAACTTTGGCTCTGGCGGCTGCTTGGTTAATGACTTATGCTCCTGCCCATTTCAGGCTGCAGCTTTGGTTCTAGCCTGTTACCAGACTGCAACTTTGGCTCTGGCACTTTCTGGGGCAGTGACTTCAGACCTGTTCCACGTTCAGGCCAGCAGCAGCTGTTTTCAAGCCATATCTTCAGCTCCTGTCTGCTATGAGGCAGTGACTTTGGCTGTGACCCAGCACTGGATCAGGGCTTCAGCTCTGGTCACTGCTCCTGCCCCTATTCAGGTCATGACTTTGGCTCCACTCTCATCTTGGGCTGCAACTTTGGCTCTGGCCTCATTTCAAGCCACAAGTTTGGCTCCAGCCCCATATCAGGCTGCAATTTCAAACCCATCTCGAGCTGCAACATCAGCAGTGGTACCATTTGTGCTGCATTTCAGCTCTGGCCCAATCTCAGGCCCCTATTTGAGTTGTTAATTTGTCCCTTTCCACATCTTGAGATGTTACTTTGCCTCTGGCAGAAATCTTGGGCCATGACTTCAGCTCTAGCCCCATCTCTGAAGCTCTTCAGCTTCATTCCAATTTCAGCTCCAGATCCATCTTGGGCCTCTGGCTCAGGTTTGGCCTAATACTGTGTCACTTCTTCAGCTCCAGTGCCTGCTCAGCCTGCAGCTTCACCTCCAACAGTACCTCCAGTGGCTATCTGGGCAGCAACATAGGCTCTGGCCTCACGTCTGGCCATGGCTTTTGTTCCAGACAACGAGTTATGACTTTGGCTCTGACACTACCTCAGGTGGCAACTGCTGCTCTGGCCTGATACTGAGCTGTGATTTTTGCTCCACGGAATCATCTAGGTTGGAAAAGACCTTGAAGATCATGTAGTCCAACCACTGACCTAACATTTCCAGTTCCCAACTACATCAGATCCCTCAGTGCTATGTTGACCCAACTCTTAAACACCTCCAGGGATGGGGACTCTACCACCTCCCTGGGCAGCCCATTCCAACGCCTAACAACCTGTTCTGTAAAGAAATACTTCCTAATAGCCAGTCTAAACGTTCCCTGGCACAACTTGAGGCCATTTCCTCTTGTCCTATTACTTACTACTTGGTTAAAGAGACTCATCCCCAGCTCTCCACAACCTCCTCTCAGGTAGCTGTAGAGGGCGATGAGGTCTCCCCTCAGCCTCCTCTTCTCCAGACTAAACACCCCCAGTTCCCTCAGCCGCTCCCCGTACGACCTGTGCTCCAGACCCTGCACCAGCTCCGTTGCCCTTCTCTGGACACACTCGAGTCATTCAATGTCCTTTTTGTAGTGAGGGGCCCAAAACTGAACACAGGAATCGAGGGGCGGCCTCACCAGTGCCCAGTACAGGGGTCAGATCCCTTCCCTGTCCCTGCTGGCCACGCTATTGCTGACACAAGCCAGGATGCCATTGGCCTTCTTGGCCACCTGGGCACACTGCTGGCTCCTGTTCAGCCGGCTGTCAATCAAGCCCCCCAGGTCCCTCTCTGACTGGCAGCTCTCCAGCCACTGCTCCCCAAGCCTGTAGCGCTGCTGGGGGTTGTTGTGGCCCAAGGGCAGCCCCCGGCATTTGGCCTTATTGAATCTCCTCCAGTTGGGCTCAGCCCATGGCTCCAGTCTGTCCAGGTCTTTTGGGCTGTGACTTCAGCTCTGGCCACACATGTATCTGCAACATCATCTCCAGCCTGATATTGGGCCATGACTTCAGCTCCAGCCTCTGCTTGGGCTCTCAGGACTAATCTGGCTCCTGCCTGGTACTTGACTTCTGCTCCAGTGCTATCTTGAGCTGTGACTTCATGTCCTGACCAGTATCAGGAAGCAGCTTTGGCTCTGGCCCATGCTCAGGCTGCAGCTTTGACCCTGGTGTCAAATCAAGCCTTGACATAAGTCAAGGTATTGGGATGAGACTTCAGCTCCTGCCTAATCTTGGGCAGCAATGTTGGCTCTGGCCCCACCTCAGGTTACTCTTTGGGTTCCAGCCCCATCTTCAGCAGTGACTTCTGCTCCAAACAATGCTTGGGCTGAAACTTTGGCTCCTGCCCCTGTTTTGGTCATACCTTTGGCTCTGGTTGTCATTCGGGCATATTTTTTTGCCTTCAGTCCCATCTTGGGCTCTTAATTTAGCTCCAGGCTTTGCCTCTACCTCTTGCTCATGCTACTACTTCACCTCTGGCATGTCAGGCCATGACTTTGAACTCCTGCTTGAGTGGTCACTTGGCTTGGGCCCTTCCTTACACAGGCTGCATCTTTAGCTCCATCTTGGGCCACTACTTCTGCTCCATTTTTTTTCCAGGTTGCTACTTTGGCTCTGGCTCTATCCTGGGATGTGACTCCGGCTCTAGCCACTCATCTCAGGCTCTAACTTTGTCTGTAAAAGGACAGCCCTTGCCCATGAGGATGATGAGCTGCCAGGGGAAGAAGGCAGCCCCTCTAGCACTGACTAGGTGGGTTAGCAGGCAACTGAAGATGTTCCTGGGCTTTTCACTCACCAAGGACTGGGAACAACTTGGGGAGCTCGGCTGGGCACTCCCTTGCTCAGGTCACTCACTGGCTGCCTCAATGCCAGCTCTAGGTGCTGCGGCCAAACTGCTTTCCCAGGTTGTGGCACCTGCTTCTCAGTTCCTTCTGTGCTGCCAAGAGCACCCACTGATGCTGCACCACCTTGAGGGACACCTCTGCCTCACAGAAGTGTGCCAACTGTGCTGGGCACCAATAAGAAGAGACCCTGTGTTGTCCCCAGGCACCCCCTTTCAGAACAGTCCTGGTACACTGCCTCACCAAAGGGGGACAGACGCTGGTTTCCAGCCATGCACACTCACACTAGGTCTTACTCTCAGTAATGAGCGACACACCCTAGTATTCTGGCAAAAGCTACAGAAATAAGCAAGATACAAGGATGAAAGTCAACTTTATCCTACAGTTGAAATTGCGGTGTAGCTTGGTAGGCGCTGGGCACCCTGTTGCCTAGCGTTGTTCATTCTCTGGGTGGCCCAGGAACTCCCCAGCTGGCCTCTGCACTAATGAGGCAATGCATTGATCCAGATGAGGCCAGCTTGAGAGGAGGTCACCAGTACAACCAGGCATTTGCTAATTGTCACTGAAGCTCTCCAGGTCAGATTTTTGAAGTCTTGAAGATTTCCCCTCTCGTTTTGTGTAGATCAATCCACAGGCATAACTGACGCTTTATTAATTGACATCTTGGGTGAAGAATGTGGCTGTCCCAGAAACTCTTCAAGGTTGTTCATGCTGCAAAATTGACCAAACAATAGAGAGATGAGGGTCTTGACAATAGCCACTATAAGCTGTTCCTGCAGCTGCAGAAATGATTACATAGGACAATCCACTACACATAGTTAAGAGACATCTTTTGTACTTTGCATTGGTAGTGAGGGATCACTTGAGCTCTGGAACCGGTCACAGGCCAACTGGATAGGAGTATCAAAAGGGTGTGTCTGCATAATGAACAAGTTCTAACATGCCTGGGGGCTACAGACCCATCCAAGGACACCAAAGTGCCCCTGTGCGACCCCTGCCACGTGCAGAGGTGAATCTTGTGAGCTGCACCAAAAGGTTCTCTCCCATCTGCCCCTAGACTGAGAGGAAGACTATGCAATATTACGGGGGCAGACTTCGGGCTTTGCAGGCTGCCTCAGGACACAGGCAAACAATGTCCATACAAATGGGCAGATGCCAACATCAGAAGAATGTACACTAAAATAGAAAGAAGAAAAAAAAAAAAAAATCTATCCAATCCTACAGTAGTGCTCATCTCAACAGTGTAAGAATTCACAGAATTATTTTTTTAATAATATTTATCAGAAACATGGCACTTTACATTGTCAGGGCACTGAATATACAATGATTATTCCTCACAGCATCCCTGTGAGGTAGACATTAGATTGTAGTTACTAATTGACATGTGGACAGAGGCAGTAAGTATGTAATCAATCCTGCACAATTAAGTTAATGAAGTTCAACTCAGACATGGAAAGGCCCTCAGTGACTTGACTGAAAACATGAGTGGGGCAGAGTTAATACTTTATCAGCTGTATTCTTTTATTCTAGTCAATTAACAATGCTCAGGGTCTAACTGTCCCATATCCCCCTGAAAAAACACACCTTGGTTTAAAAAAGATACACATGCAGAGAGTTGCTACAAAGTGAGATCTGCAACAGGAATTTGGAAAAAGACCCTTAAATTTAGCCTACATTTGACTAAAACCATGAGAGAAATTTGCCTGCCTAGTCAAATAGAACAGTTTCAACTTTAGTCCTTTATGACATCACTGAGACAGCATTTCAGCCTTCACCTATGAGTAAGTATTTGCTTGAGTTAAGAAAGTCTAGGGAAAAAAAGTCTGGTAGACCATGATCACTGTCTCAGAAGTTATGCTTATTTTAGTTAAGTTGTTCTACTGAAGTCTGAGGGATTCTTGAAAAGGAGGAGAATCTTTTGGGTTTAATGACTTCTGTATGTTTAAAAAGCCCCTTAGTACACCGATTTCTCAAGTAAACTTCTATTTCAGAATTTTTTTCTTCTGAAAATGGAATAGAACAGTTTTGTAAACTTTAACATAATAAGCCCCCCAAGTTTTTAATATACAATAATTAATTTCATTTAATAACTTTCTACTGTAAATCAACTTTAGGAAAGTATACTTGACAGTATGGCTACTGTGATTAACTCATCTTCTTATAGCTTTCAATCAAGATTTCTGATAATATACACTGTCCAAGAAAGAGTCGTAGGTCTCAACCTGTAAACTACCACAGCTCAGCTGAAGTCAATGTAGGCATTATAATTCATTCAGACTGAGTAGCTAATCCTTGGATTCCTTCATGTGCAGTGTCAGTGATAATGGTCTATCTCCAAGTTGAGAGATGAGACAGGCCTGGGTCCACATACTCTGAAAACCACAATACGTTGCTTTTCCCAGTAGACAAATGTTAATTTCATATAATGGAAGAGTCAGTCTAATGGAATAATGGCTGTGCAGTATGTTGGAAGAATAAAGTAGTGGCTTTTGGAAGAAACCATCTTCATTTTGGCAGGGGCCGAGGGTAAGACGGAAGAGTATCCGTCAACACTATTACCAATGGACACACAAACTTCTGAGATTCTCTTTTCCTTCTGTAAATTCAAATTTTGTCACAACCCCACCCCCAAGGAACTTTAATCTTGGTGAATATACAGGACTTTTAAATCCACTGAGCAATTGTAGTCTCTAGATTGGGAGGGGTTGAAAAAACCTCAGAAGTGCACTTTGTATATCCTGCCTCAGAAAGGGTTAAAGTGCAAGTTTGATATATCAAAAAATTAAGCATTTCTTAGTCCTTTATCTTTTTAAATGAAACTTTATCTTTGGTTTCCTGTATCTTCTCCGTAATTTTATCCTTTGTCTCTTCCATCTTCTCTGTAATTTTATCCTTTGTTTCCTCCATCTTCTCCGTAATTTTATCCTTTGTTTCCTCCATCCTATCTTGCAGATATTCCTTTACTGGTGGTGGTGTGGACATGTAGCCATTCTTACGTAGATATTTAACAGTGATGGACGTTCCTCCCAAAGTCACAGTGTATCTGGCCGGAGTTGCAATCTTAAAAGACACAGGAGAATACACCACATTAATAAAACAGGACAATATAATCTAGCAAAAGATATTTTCAATATTGAGAATTTTTTTTGGCCAGTGTCAGATACTAAAAAGATCATCTGTTTATAAGGAAATAAGCCAATTTACAGTGCAACGCCCAGAAATGTATATCTTTTACTTGAAGTATCCTTTTAACAAAACCAGCACAGGCATTAGACTTCAATTTAAAAAAACCTCCCCGTGCAGCTTGTGGGATGAATATTAAGCAACTCATATCAGAGAGTATGTGAACACTGAGCCATATAAGCAAAGAGGAAATACAAGATATGCTTTAAACTCTAAAATTCACAAGAGTATAGACATCTTTCAGTATAAAACTAGGACCTGCACATAAAAAAACTAGAGCTAAGAGAGACCTTAGGAGGTCAGCTAGTCCAAGACACAACAAACCAGGTTTGTTATTCTAGACAGACTAACCTGTTCTTTCAGAACTTCAAAGATGAAGCCTGCACAATCTTCCCTTTTCAACCTATTTCAGGGTGCTTCCACATCTTGAAAGTTTCTTCCAACACTACCCGATCTCCCAGCTATAATAAAATCTTTATACTTAACCACATTTATTTATTGGTCTTTTAGGCACAGGATTAATTGGCAAGAGTAGCACTTCCACATTTTGTTTGGAAAAATAACCCCTTTAAATAACAGCTAAGAAGCACATCATATCTGGAAACAAAACAGGTAAGTGGCATTCAAAGTGAATACAGTACTTAGATGGACTGTGCATATAAAGCAGTAAAAAGAGACCCACACCTGAATGTAAGTAACAGATTCAAATGGACAATGAAAGTACTTGACAGTGATAGAGACTAAGATAGGAAGACAAATTAGTGAATCCTGTAGGATAAAAATAACCGTACTTTTATCTGGAAATCATGAGGTGTTTAGACTTTACCTCTTTATCCCTGTTAATTATGTCAGGGATACAGAGGAATAACTTAACTGTAATTAAATCTCTGAGGGCAGACAACAGTTCTGCAGCAAATAAGTTATTTCAGAAATACAGATAGACTCCTTAAAGGAACACAGAGCCCCTATCAACTTGCATATGACTTTTTACTACAAAAATGAATGCTCAAGTATGTGCAACTATCAAAGAAAGAAAACAGCATTAATTCTTTCAGCTATAAACAAATAAACCCTGTTTGGTTCACCAGGCAAGATCTAGAGCTTATTTACAAACTATAATTATACTTACTTTATACAATGCATATGCAGTTAGTGCATTTCCACTCTGGGAATTTTTCAGGATGTTTACTATGCTGTCTGGTAAGCCAATCAACTCTAGGAACGGAACAACATTCACTCCTCTGTAACAGAGAAAACAATTGGCAACTAAATTGGAATTTGAAACCTGAACAGTGATTTACAGTACCATTTTTGTTCTTTATTATACAAACTCTTTAATTTGATAGCAAAGTAGTTTTTCATCTAAGCAAAGTACTCACAGGATTTGTATTTCTGCACATATAGGCAAATTAATGTTTTTTTCAGCATTCCAAGAGGTGACCCGTTTATATTATCTCTGTTGGGCTGAGTAGCTACTAACTTACCTGTGTTCTAGTTTATTATGTTTGGAGGCAAGTAGATGAATGGTGGTAAGACAGCTACTCAGGCTCCGGTTGTGCAGGTTCAACTTCATGTTCTCGTTTCCCTAAAACAACTACTTTTAAAAATTTCAGACTAATCTGCAGCATGCCCAGAAGCATCAGTACTTCAGTGTCCTCCATTCACTTTAAATATATCAAACAAATGGAATGTGGCAAAAGAAAAGTAAGCAACATATTATATTCAGGGGTTTGTGCCCATGTTGTTCTACTTTACCAATATAAGGTGCCAGGATGGGTGGAGGGAGCTCCTATCACAATTTCTTTCTATTTGAAAACCAGGGAAGCTAACATCAGCACCAAAGAAAAAAAAACAAAGTGCCCATCTTCACATTACAGTAGAACACTACATGCAGTTATAGAAGACCCAACTTTCCAATATTTAGAGATGTTATATTAGTAGTATACTTATTGATTTCTACCTAATATTTTAAGCATTCTTCTGTACATGTGATTATTTCAGTATTGGGAAAAATAACAGGCAGTAATTTACCATGTTACTAGAACCTACAATCTGAACACCTATCCCCAAAGTAGAAAATGTAGACCTAGTAAGATCTGAAAGACAGCATTAACTGTTATTTCATAAACTACCATTTTTAGTCCTATATCACAAGCAGTCATTCTGAAAGTCATTTTTCCACTTCAAGGGGCTGCTGCTCCTGTGGCATGACAAACTGAAGCTTTGTTAGAATTAGTTTCTAGTAAAATATTTCAGTTGTTTTCATCTGACAAATACCTATTTTAGCAGCTAACTTAAGTGTTTCAAGAAAAGTAATCTTCACTCAATCTGTAATGTCTGGAGTAAGCATCGACTTGAATTTGTCTAAAGTAAAATATTTTTATAACTCAAGACCTTTATTCCTCTGACATGAGCTAAATTTAGAATGACATTTGGATCTATAGCTCCTAGAAAGGGCAATTATGCCAGCTGGTTAGAGTAACTAAAACAAACAAACGTGCGGTAAGTCATTCTGGTGTCAAAGCCCCATTCTTGCCACCATGAACTGTCATTGTGTCATGCTATTACTAAATATACAACACTAGCAATCCAGAGATAATAATTTACTCGTATTTAGCAAACGATTTGCAGATAGATCTTAATCTTTTAGATCCATAAACCTCTTTCATCTGAACTAACAGCTCCTAGCTGATATAGTAGCTTCTTTCTAATAAATGCCATTATCTGGCACATGCTATAGCTGAAAGAAACTAAAATTAGAATACTTAATTTAACTTTTTTTTAGCCACACAGATATATAATTTCCAATTAAAAGATCTGGTCTACAGTAGCAATGTTCAGTGGAAGGCAGGAAAGACAATAAACAGAAATTAAAAAAGATACACATGGCTTGTGAGGAGCTCAGAGGTAAACAGTATCGAAGTCCAGTGATGAGGGAGGACTGGGGATGAAGCAGGGGGAAGTGATGAAATATCCCTCAAGTCCACTGGCAAAAATCAACAGGTCTATAAAGATGTCACCTAGCAATTAATTATCAGGATTTCAAATCCCTCTCTCTACCTTGAAATTATGAGTAACCTCTCACAATGTTGTTTACATTCATGAATATTTTGGGGAGATGAGCATTCCTCCAAATGTTAGCAATATATCTTATAACACAGTTATTGCTGTGTACCATGGTATGTATGAATCATGAATTCATGAATCCTATATAATTTGGATAATCTTATGCTTCAGATAAAAATATAGCCTCATTTCCCTGTTACGTAGAGGCACTTTTTAACATGTAATAGTAATTTATATGTCCTTTCACTTGTGAAAGTCACTCTCAGTTCAACAACAGTATTGGGCACTGCAACAAACTATCAACTTACTTCATGGCTGCATAGTAAAAGGATCCAAACCATACAGTGGAAGTCAGAAGATGCACTGGAATCATGACTTTTCCATACTGTTTAAAAGTTTTCTTGAATCTCTGAACAAGACTAATTGATTTGTCTTGTAATGGATCAGGATCTGAAGAATCTGACTCTACAGGGCTCTGCTTGTGTGTATCAGTGGCTGAAGTCAAAGGATTTCTCTCTTCTGGTACTTTGTGAGGAGCGTCTGCTGGCTGTGATGAAAAAGCACTTTTCTTTGAGGCAAAGTGTGCTGCACCTGCATGAAGACATCGTTTAGGAGGGTCCACTGCCAAAATCACTTTGCATTCAACATTACACAATGCTGATTGTCCTTTTAAGCACTGAAAGATACTAGTGCGAGGAAACCCCAAACATGTCCCATGTGCCACTTGAGATGCAGTATGTAATAGACTCCGCTGCATTTTGATGAAGTGTAGCTGAGGTTTCTATAGAGAGGAAACAAGAAAAGAGTGAACAAATTGCATTTCAATAATCTGATTTGTTTGCTCCAATGCCACTTGAAATTCTCAAAATTTAATTGCTATTTTTCTACTTTAAATGGTTTTCCTTATCTTGCTTTGCAGAAATTACTACCTTCTAGAATTAAGCAAATAATTTTAGATATCACTTTAGCATTCTGAACTAAAACGGACTCTTTACTTAACACGCTGTGTTCCTCACAGCTAAAATGCTCATTCTATTCTCTAAAAACCTTTTAAAATGTTTAGTGCTATCTACTGCCTTTATCTGCATAATCTGGTACAGTTATTGAAAAGTTACCCTTGAAATGTCATTTCCAGTAGCAACTGATAGTTTGAGTGATACTTTGAGCCTACATAAATGTAGCATGAACTTACTGAAGTGCAATTAAAATTAATTTTTGGTGTCAATACATTTTTAGTTTTGGTATAATTTTTCATGTACTATCTTGAACGAAAAGTTCATATAGTAAAAACTCCAATGATAACAATTATTAATAATCAATAACCTTAATAGTAACAAACTCAGAACTAACAGCCTGCCAGTATACATCTGCTAGGAGGGATGGTATTGTTGAACGTCACGTGTTAACAGGAGCAAAACTGAACTGCCATTTCCAAAATATTACAATGCAAAGAATATTTTAAAACTGTTGTTAACCCAGTTAACTTTATGATTTTTAATACTTAAGTTACTCAAGTTACTCCTGAAAGTTCAAAAGAACCAGAGAGATTCCCCACAAAAGAAGTTAGGAATTTTGCTTAGCATGTATAGTGATCAAGAAGTCATTTATTTCTGAAAAAAAAGCATTCTTTGAACTAGTGAATTAAATACTAATGTCTTTCCTTTATACAATGACTGCAAGTTACAGAACTATTTTTGATTCCCTCCAAAAAGTGCCACTAATTGAGTTTATGTAACAAATGACAGTTAAGTCAGTTATATTACAACTTCCAAATTTTTCTGATGCCTTTATGTTTTTTATTATCATAATAATTCTTGATCCAAACGAGAAATCATTCAAGTTTAATTGAAACTTGACTGTCACCCTCATGTCTGCTTCCCCTTCCCTATATCTACCTTAGATATATTTCCGTCAGGTGTTTTGGTAGTAAATTTGTCTAGGTTGCTGAAAATGCTTCATCGTCAATACTTCATAACACAAGCTGAAGTTTAAAAAAAGAAGCGACCATACATACCCTTTATTACTTTCCAGATATGCAACACAAAAAGTATAATTACAGGGTTTGGATCTTCAAAGAGTCACAACTCTTCCACTAGTTAGACACCTTTCAAATATATGTCTTAAACATATTGATGACTCTGCTAAAGTAGGGGGGAAAAAAAAAAAAAAAAAAGAAAGAAGCATTTAGAGAAACAACCATCACAGCAAACTAATATTAGCAAGATTTTTGGTCAGCCTAAAACCTTGCTTTCTGAAGAAGCTACTGGTGTAAATTCTCTGGATACTGGCACACTAATGGGAGACTTTCTGTGTTACTTAGAAGTTCCTCAGCTGTGAATTACTGTTTGCTTCCAAGAGAGAAAAGTTTCATAACCCAAATGCATCTGTTGCAACATTGCTGCCTATATATTTTCTAAGTATTTTTATGTCATTATTGTGCTTGAATTAATTGCAATTACTAGAATTACAGTGTTTGATGTGGGGAAAAGATTGGAGGAATGATTTCAAACTCCCTGACAACCTCTACCTTGCATGTGAAGCACAGACACCTGCTTTTGTTGAACTCATAGTAACAGGAGGTATTGCATCAACAAGGGAATACGGGACTCTCATGTCTATGTAAGCAAGCAGTTACTCACTCCTGCCGAGTTATGAACTCAGTGGGAGCCAAGAATTGCTGCTGCTTACAGAGCAGTAGATCAGCTACAGGTACTGCCTCTCAACAAGTCAGTCCTCTGTAAGAATTCACTGGACATAGCAACTGCTTGTAGCATCTCTAGTTTTATGAGAAACAGAGATTCTTGCTGACTTCTTAGATCCAAATGCAATTGCAAAAAGTAGTGAAAACACTCAGCAAAACTCAAGTGTTAAGATGGCAATCTGTCATATGCCAGCTACCTTACTGATTTATTGAAATAACAACAACAAACTGGAAGACAACAACTACATTGCTTGCACACTCCTTTCCTGAGGGATAACACTCTCCACAGAGGACTGTTTTTCCCTCTCACTAAATGTACACAACACTGAGCATCTGCTCTAAGTAGATTTTCACAGTATCCAGCCAACAGACTCAGCAAAGGATATGTATCCTTCCACAGAAATTTGGGAGCTCTTGAGCCAGACTTCTGCTGTTCATCTGTTTTCAGTGGATGGTACCCTATTGAAAAATACCTATTTCAAACAAGCTTTGAAGATTGCCACTACACAGCATGGGGGAAACCATGCTTAGCACTCTGATTTTGGTTCATTAATGTTACTAACGGGACTCTGCATTCCAACAGCCTTGGAAGGAGACCATTCTGTACAGAAGCAAGATGAAATTGAAAAAGTATTTCTGTATTTTCCCATTCTATAGAGAGTATATATACTAGCATTTCTCAGAACACTGTTGTAGGTTTTGCTGTCCAGCACCTACTAACAGCACAAAAGTAACATGGTACCACACCTCTGATTCATTGCAAAGGCCCCAAAACATTGGGGTAGGAAATGGCTTCTGGGGGTGAGAGTTTTCCTTGACCTGAAGAAGCAACAGCTCGCTACTGTGTTCAACATGCATCAGTCAGTAGCTAACAGAGCAGTGATTAGTAAATGAGTTTCAAGGCCTCTGCTCACAGAATTAAGTGCACCATGTAAGACAAAAATAGAATGTCTTTGATTGCTTTAAAGAAGGGGAACTACCAGGCCCACTGATAAAACTTGCCATGCCTGGTTGTCCCTATATCCCCCGATAGACTTGGAACTCATTAACTAAAGGGTTTTTCTCCATGGTGGCAAGGTGCTGACTGGTCGAAGCAAAGGTTTTATAACCATCTAGGGTAGATCCTGAAAAGGTCCTGAGCACTGTAAGCACAGATGATAGTATGGTTCTAGCTGTGAGACAGCTTACTTTTTGCTTCTCCACTTTAAAAAAAGCTTTTTGCTAGATGCTTAGGTATGATAGTGCTTATATTTGTGAGTATAAACCATTTTTTTTCAAAACAAGGGTGGCATTTTCCCAATGATGCTACTGTGTTTCATAGGTATGTGCTTTATTTTACTTATCTAAATGAACAAAGGAGAGACTTTTAAAGTATCAGTAAATTGAGGATTATGCTACTATCCAGCAGCACTACAAGACTAAACGAGGCAAGTATTACAATGGTTACAGCAGGATGTAGGAAAGGCAAATGAATGACAGATTAAAATAGCATACACTTTGTAAATTAATTTTAAAGAAATTAATATTGTTAAGGGGGTGATGCGTGCAGCTGCTCAATTGTAATATTTTAATTACTTGGCTCAACATTGCAAACAAATCTTAAAACAGGACAGACAACTCAAAGTACACAATAAATGTGGTTGGAGGTCCAAAGAAATACAAACCTGTAGTTGTTTCATCCCTCTAAAGTACCAGATGAATACAGAGAAATCTGCCCTTTAAGATGCAGTTAGCGAAAGGAAGTTCCTAGTACCCTGTGCACTCAGACAGGAGAAAGTGCATGTCTGAGGATTTGAGATATGATTTTATTCTCCAAGTATAATATTTAAAGAAATTGATGGAGTTATGCAAGCCATACAATTGCCCCTGTAACTTCAGGTTGTTAAAACCACTCAGATTCTAAGGAAGTCAGGAAAGTAACCTACATGTTATCCACAATTGCACCTAGTGACTTTCCAAAAGTTGTTTCTTCATTTTAAAGTATTTTTTTCATGCCATTGGCACGATGCTTCAAAGGTACAAAAAAGGACAGAATCTAGATGCTTCAGATACCAAGGTGGAAAAGCAGCTCGTCTGTGGCATGAGAATTTTGTGGGGGGTGGGGGTCAGAAGGCATTTTAAAGCATCTTAAGTTTCTACATTAGCTTTCTCTTAAAAATGCCACAATAAAACAAACAAAAAAGAGAGAGATGTCTGAGGACAAACATTGCTGTTCTCTGCTGTAATAATCCCATGTAGTCAGTGACCGAACACATACCAGTAGGACAAACTATGAAACAATATACAAACACTTTCAGGATGAGGTCTCCTCCTCAGTGCTGTCATATTCTGGCTAACTATTTAGTAGTATCTCCAGCAGGCTGTAAACTGAGCTGAAGAGATCTTGACTGTTCAGGACATACTCCTGGTCAGACATTCATTTAGTTCCTGAAGGCACGTCTGTCTCATGGCAAGCTGTTAAACAAGCCCTCTGATGTAAAGGGAGTGCTCTAGTGGCCTCTTGAGGAAGAGTGTAGAGCTTCCCATTTCAGTGTGATGGGTTTTATTTAGCAAACTTTCGTTATAATTGAGATCAGCTTTGGCACAGACCTGATGTACTGCAGGAGCACCTTATCTCTTGCATTTGCTCTGCTAAACCTTTCCCTTCCAGTGATTACTAGGAAGTAGAGATTAGACTTACTTTTGTTCCTGAGGACAACAAAAGTTCAGGTTCTTTTAACATCAGAGTTGGTCTCTGTATCTACCACAAATTCATGGTTTTAGATGTGTGCTAACATTTTTTGCAAAGAAAACCAACAGGCGATCATTGTAAAACACAGAAGTAACAAGCCAGGCCAAAATAGGTACAGCAAAGGCTGCTGTGGATATCTCCTGTTGGAGGAAAGAGGAATCATACCAGAGATGCTGTCAGATGAAACTTTCATCAGGATAACTTGTATAAAAAGTTACCCTGTTAGTTATGTTTAAGCTACCAGAAAAATTAAAAGACAAGAATGAGGGTGGATATAAGATGGCAAAAACTTTAGTGTAAGTTCTTCTACAAAAGAGGTCAGAAAGCCTCTGAGGGAACTGTGGGTATAGTATATGTAGACTACATTGTTTTATTTTCTTAGTTCTACCAGAAGCACTCTGGACACAATATGTAAATATGGATGAATATAAAGCACTTTTACATGTTCTGTTACCATTTAAAAAAAAAAGAACATTAATTATACCACAGGAAAGTTCCTAATGAAAATCCATGAGCATTTTTTACTCCCAAGGCACCTTTCTATGAAACCAGAGAATTAATCTGCATTTTTGCCATTTTTAGTGTAAAATCAAGAAAACTTTGATAACTGTTGTATATACAGAAGAATTTTGAAAGGACACAAACCAAGGTTTCAGAAATCCTTTCCAGCTCACCTTTCAGACTGCATAAAAAAAGAAAATGTACATAGATCTCATCCAAACAGCTCGCTTTAATGAAAAATCCCACTGTACTGCTTGTATTTTTATTAAACATAATTTATTAAAAAAAATAATCAAAGCTTGGTTTCAGATTGAACTTGTTATTTTCAAGAATTTATTGACAGTATATTAAAAAAATCATCTTGCCAAGCTAATAAATCAAAACAAGAAAAATACAACTGAACAGAAAACATATATGGGCTGCCTAAAAAACTGGGAATACATTTTAAGATCATTGTAATAATAGTGCAATACATGCAAAGCATCATTGTTTTTCCTAAACTCGATGTAAAATATAAGTATAAACCTCTTAGTAACTGCAATGGTTCAGCATATGATGCAGTCACTATCCATGGATGAGAAAAGGGCAGTGTATAGGGTCTTTTTATTCTTTGTATTAGTATTTTTAGAGAGCAATAACAAGCATTTAGAATTTGTATTTTGACCTTTACTACTTTTGCAGTGTTCCCAATGCAATCTGTTATTCATTCTAAACTAAGAAACTTGGTTATAATTTGAAGTTTGGGCATCACTAGCTCTCTAATCTTGTCTACCATTTAGGGCCGCCTAAAAAAAACCAACACATTTTAAGTTACAAGGAGGAATGCAAAATAAGTCATGGTGAAATTTATTAAAACCTTGGTAAAAAAATCATGATGTTAAAACAAACGAAGCTCTTGTAGACAAACTACCCTAAAACATTAGCCCCATCCCACCTCCATCATGTCTAGTCTCATATAATATCTTCACTTAATAAATGCTGTAATTTTAAAATTGATCCTAATACAGAGGTTCAATACTCATAAGTGGAGACAAACCAACAATTTTTTTACCCTTATTTTATTTAAACTACTCTGGTTCATGCTAAAACAAACTTAGAGAAACCTAGAAAACAGAATGAGCCCCCATAGGGTTTTTACACTGCAATCGTCACTACTACAATTTTCTGATACTTAAGTATGAGAGCACAACAAAAAGTATTCTTGCAGATGTTGATAGAGTTTGAACATTGGATTTAGAAGGAAAATAAAGCAGAAACACCTAATGCAATGCCCATGTGTTGAGTTATAGATCTGGAATGCTACAAAGGAGGTTTAACAGCTGATCTGCATCCGATCAATGACAGTGGTATCCCCATTTTCCTTTACGTTGGAAGGCATTAGATCTTAAGCTTGCACACAGATAAGCATTATATAAAAGTGTAGATGTTTTCTCCTTAATTCCTCAATAAAAAAGTATCACAATCATTTGTAGTGCTTTGTGCTCTTCAGAACTATGTTTTTAATAACTGGTGCTCATCCATCATTTAACTTTGTTTTCCTGCTTTGCAGTACTGTACAGCTACGCTATGTTCCTTCATTCAGAAGTTTAATTCTGCCCTCTACTGAATTTTTACATAAGTACACCTCTTACACTAATACTACAAAAGGTCTTTACTCTCCACAATTCCTTCTAAGTGTAAATTTGCTGGATCATCTTCTATGTTATTTCCAGAGCCCCCAAAAATAACAGGCACATGTCAAAGGAAGGGGAAAAAAACCTGCCTTTTAAAGTGCTATCTGATTTGATTTTTGTCCATTTGTCACTCTATAGACACGTTTGCAATAAGCAAGTTGAAGTTATGCTTTTAAACATTAAGCTTAAAACCAAGCATAATCACCTATGCTAAAAAGCCCTTTGTTAGTTCAAAGCAGGTACTGTACTCACCTGCTTATTATTTTGCCCTTCTGCACATTACCTTTCACTTTTAGCTAATGATCAAAATAGTATCTAATTCTCTCTCCTTTCTATTCCACTATGTAATAACTTTTCCAAACAACCCCCAATAGCCTTTTTTGTCATTGTATCTCCCAATGTATCATCAGTTTGCTCCCCTCAAAACACTTGTGTTTTTCTGTCAACTTTTCAACCAGAGGGCCCTTTAACATGGAAGTGTGTGTGGTGTGTGTGTGTGTATGTGGTGGTGCTGTGGGAAGTTTCTACTAAATAACTAAAAAGGGCTGCAAAAGATAATTCACATAAGCAAGTCTCCTGTCAGCAGTATCTTGCATATAGCTTTGAACTCCTTCAGAAAAAAAACCCCATGACTTAACTGGTGAGGGGTTAAATGGTAAAACACAAATAAATACACAGATCCATTTTCTAAGATTGTCTGAAATATTGTTTGAAAATCTCTTAGGAGTTCTCAATAGTTTGTTTGGTCAATTCCTTGCCTCTTTCAACTTCCACTGAGCATAACAAGAGTTCTTGACTCTACATTTTAACATATATTGGAAGGCATTAGAAACATGACTATTAGCTCTATGTTCAGATATTTATTTTATGAAGTTCTGCTACCTCTCTTTAGAGTGCAGAGCTGCAGTGAACATCTCTTTTCACTAACAGAGCCATTAACAGCAGTCAATAGATTGCAGACAAAACTGAACTCCATCTTGCTCAAGACTTTCTGCTATTCATAATTTGGATTCTAGTATCCAAGCTCATTTGTTAATTCATTTTCTTTCTGGTCACTCAGGACTTCACTGACATACAAAATTTAGATTATAACATTTACTTTAAACAGCTCTTGGAGTTATAATAAAATATTTATTCCTGAAAGGTCTAATAAAACAACTGGAGACACACTGCAGATACTGTGGCTTTCACTAAAACAAATGGTGCTAATCCAAATAAAGTTCAGCGTGTTTGACCAAACCACAGAGTAAGAGCTTGGGTATTTAAATACTTTCTCCTGACTACTTATAAAAGTAATTTATTAGGAATACGCTTAAACTCAGATCTTGGCGTCAACTTTGTACAGCCTTCTGCCTCATCTTGCACTGTGACTACCAAAATGGTTTCTTTACTAGCCTTGATAAAAAAGATTTTTGCCACCTTGGATCTTCACAGGTCGTCTCATTGTTCTGTGTCTCTTCCCTCCAGTATTGACTGTAATAACATTTTAAATGCAACTTATACTATGTAGCAATTTTACAAAACACTTAAAACAACAACTCCCACCAAGTAACAAGTCTTTAACACATCAACTGGGCCCAAAGTGCTTCAAAAAACATGCTCAAGGAAAACCCCTGAGGCCTTACAATTAGAAGCAAAGTAGGAAGAAATGAAAGGCAACCCCAAACTGGAAAAAAACCCACAGCTTCAATAAGAACAGAATTCACAGTGGAAGCCATTAGGTTCAAGGTTTTTTTTTTTTTCCTTTAACTCTCTCACCACATTTATTTCACATTTTCAAACACTGAAAAGCTGTCATTTTTCCCGGCAAAAAATACAGAACGTTCATCTTTCACTAGAATTAGTGTTGGCAGACATTCACTTCCAGTATAAATCTTTTCTAAATATTCAAAGTAAGTGTTGAATTCTCTGTTGTGAATTCAAACTTGTCCATATGGGGAAATATGTGTAGTATCAATCAGAATATCTTGAAAAATTACGTGTGAAGAGGCTGATCATAACATTTACAGAATACACACATGCTCAAAACCACACTCTTCATCTAATTTTTAGTAAATGCTATTCCCCACATCTCTACAAATGAATGCAAACTGTTCTTACGAAAGAAGAATTTTTATTAAGGTCTTGACACCCAAGTGGATAAACTTTCTTGCCCATTATTCAATTAATGCCTTACACAGCATCTTTTGCATAGAGGACATGATTGCTAATGTTGCCAACCATGCAAACAACAAAATGACACCATCCACAAGTTTTTGAAAGAGCATCAGACTCACATAGCTGTTTCTTTACATCAGAAGGAACTCTGATGGGACTTCAGTAATAGTGCTCCCACTCAGTCTGAAATAGCGGATTTACTACATTACTGTAGATTTACTACATTGTTGTATTCAGATTGAGATTCAGATTGCTGTGACTGCAACACTGCAACCTTTGAAAGCACACTGCATTCGATGAGATGTATCAACAAGGCCCAAGGCTTGCGTTTCAGCACAGAAACATCCCTCTGTCAGAAAGTACTGTTCTATGGCCTGAAGCAGCAGGGAGCAAAAGATGCCATCTAATTTTAAAATCAGCAAAATCAACTTTTATATCCACAAAATATTAAAAGCAAATATTTAACTGACTGACACATATTGGGGCTAAGCACTACCATTATTACAGCTAAAAGGTAAGTGCCCTCACATTCTATTCAAGTCTTCCACCAGCCATGTTTGGAAGAGACAGAAATGCTGTAAAGCCACTCACATATTTTTATTCGGAAACCAAAAAAATCCATCCCTTTGAAAAAACTACTGCTGAGTTTTATAATTTGTTCATGAGCACCAGACTGTATTAACCCCCACTCCCTTCCCTTATCCCACTCTGCAAGGACCGACTACACAAGTTCTAGAGAGCTGCAGGGGATCATCTGCTACAACATTCTACAAAGCCACAACCACAGCCACACAACTTCTTGTTTTGTTTATATAAGAACTGTTACAACATAGTCAAGGTCAGTTTTTGGACAAGATCAAATAGTAGATCCATGGAATTAAAATTTAGAGCCTGGCTAAGTGGAACTTTCATTTTCTGATGTGCACAGAATGAGACCTAGTTCTACCATTCAGATGTCTTTGTTTAGAAGGAGCAGTGCCATGTCTGGAAACAACAAAAAAAATGTTCACTTTTTGCTGACTCATACAACAGGTAGCTAGTTTGAAGATAATGCAGGGACAACTGTCTGATGAAAGGCACTAGGATAGAAAGGATTTGAGCTGTTTAGAGGAAAGCCAAGAGTTCACGAGAACACAGATCATTGCTATTTGCACTGCCTAGACACCAACCCAGGTAAAGTCCTATTGTACAATCCCAGTGCCTTAAAAGAGAAAGTGCCTGAACTGCTTACTAAAACAGATGAGAAAGGTGTGAGGACTGACATAACTAAGTACACCAATCTGGGCTACTAACACCTGGTTAAACCATAGTTTTGCTGAGTTTGAAGTGATACATTCTTGACTTATGAACAAAGTATGCTGGACTTAATACACCTGTGGGGGTTAATCGCTTCAAAGCCAACTGAATTTAGAAAAGGTATCATTACAATAGATCATAAAGATTTTTTAAATGAATAATAACTTTCTACACTTACTGTAAGTTTATTAAAACAGCAGGGACATGAAGAATAATCTGTGGGTTTTAGAGGTATCATGATCCTAGACTTAAAAATTAAGAAAAAGTCCTGTAAGTTTAGCAGTAGTCAGCTTCAACTATCTAGGTTCACAGTCTATCAACACCAACAAGAACTATGTTGAATCTTTTTCCCAGTTTGCAAAACTAACTGATTGCAAGGAATGCTATGGATTCAACTAACAGTTCTACATTTTAAAAATCGCTGCTCTTCCTGCTTTTGTCATCGAATTTGTTGTGGCCTTATCTTCAAGGTCACTCAGAACTCCCTACAGATCCAGAAATGTGTCAAGATGCAAACTGAGGGCTGTTATCTAACAGGACATCAAGAATTCCCTGAATTGCAAAAACACACTTCAGTTTCTTAGTGTTGCCTATAAGTACATACACAGAGCTAGGTCAGTTGATCTATAGAAAAGATCATCTACAGCAGGAGAATTACACAGATCCTCTTAGAAAACAAAACCAGATCAAACTTTTTCTTATCAGCTGCTATAGTCTGTGAAGTAGATCTGTAAGCAGTCATGCTAGACAAATCTTTAAGCTCTGACATTCCTTACATGCTTTTTAACAGTCTGAATTTGCCTGCTTGGTTTTTGCCAAGTGCACACCACCTGATATCCACGTACCTAAATCATCAAATTATTTTTTTCCCCTCCCTAACAGAAACACTTCTCAAGCTGCAAGTGCAATTCAATAATGCTGCCACACAGGCCAATCATACCCCTTTTACCTTAAACAGTCCTTGAACAGAAAAGGAGACAAACACCTGCTGTCAATCCCATAGGAGGAGATGAATGATGGGGACACATTATCCTCTGTGCATGCATTTCCCACACAGAGGCAGCTGCAACTCATATAAGCTAGTGGCACAGGTGGCAAGACATGTTCCAAATGAGGAATCTGTTCCCTATTTCTCTCTACAGTAGCAAAACCTTGGCAAATCATGTTACGCTTATACTTGTAACAGCAGTAATGCCTTGGGGTTTAGGTAAATTGAGGAACACTTTCAGTTCGAGAATCAGTTTTGGTAAGTAATTCTAGCATGCTTCATGGACTACTGTCCAAATGAACATTTTCTTTTAGGCCACCCTGTAGAAGGAGTTTCATTAATGGGCATAAATGAGGCTAAACACCTAGTTTGTAACACCTGACATTTGACTTAAAATCCTTAACAAAAACTCTTACGACTTCTAGATATCTCCCATGGTTAATTACCAGAAGCAGATTACTAATGAGAACCATAACTCTATGTAACTTTACCAAGAGAGTTGCGTCTCGTTCAGCCAGCCACTTCCTCCTATGGATTCAGAGGCCTCCAAAGCTAGTCTATACTAAATGTCAGAGAAAAAGTGCTGAAAACTCAAGTTGAGCAAGAAAACATAGTTTTGCCAGTGAAAGGTAAGAGGAGCCAAAAAAAAAAAAAAAAGTCAGATGTCTCAGTTTTGAGATTCTTCTACGGAGGGAAGCCAGCCCTTTGCTTGTATTTGTCACGTGCTACAACCGAGTCAACCAAAACCCGCGCAAAACATTTATTAGACTAAAAGACATTTGTACAGCCACTTTAAGGGCTCTAAAAAGTCCAGACATGCGCAGAACTAGTGTCTCAGGAGAGGCACACCCTAAGGAGCATAACTTAACTACGGCCCTTAAGCGATTACAACTCTTAGAGACTCGCGGCCGACATTTTTCACGCCAGAAAAAAACGGCCCCAGAGTTTGCGAAAGCAGCCAGGAGGAGGGCGCGGGGCTCCCAGCGGGCATTCCGCCCCGGGCGCCTCGGAGCCGACCGTCCTCACCGGCCACCAGCGGCCGCAGGTCAGTTAACCCAACCCCCGGGACTGCAAGACCAAAACCAGCCGCGGCTGGGGGCACCCC
>NW_020799095.1:96531455-96614215 GCF_003259725.1 Athene cunicularia | reverse complement strand
TTGCTTGTCTCCTGGCGCCCTCGGAAACCGCCTCGAGCGGCGGCCTGCCCGCGGGAGCGCCCCGCCGGCGCGGAGGATCCGCGCCTGCCGGCGTCGGGACGCCCTCCCTCTCCCTCCGGGGCTTTCTCCCTCTGCTCGCCGCCCCGTGACGCAGCTAGAAGTCTGCGGGGCCTTGGCCGTTAACGGGGTGGCGCCACAGCCTCTGTCACGGCTTTACGCGTCCGACTTCGCGGACCGGCAGCGCAGTCCTGTCCCGTCCCCTGTTCCCCTGGTGGTGTGAGCTCTCCAGCTTTTTTTTTCCGGAGGAGCTGCCCGCCCCCTGGGCGCTTGGTTGCCGTCGCTGGTTATGAAATCCTGATCGTTTCGAAGTTTAGGCTTTAAAAGCACCTGGCGAACTGCTTGCAGCAGCAGGGTGAAGATAAAGGTTGGACTTCTTCGCAGGCATGAGTTAGGTGCTGCACCGTAATGGAAAAATTATTTCCAGGAGTCATACGTGAAGGCTGTCTGTTTTAAGGAAAACTGTTAAGGGATCTCTGCATAGCGGTCCACTTAATGAATGTGTTTGGGCCGTCTTTAGGAAGCTCAAGCCTGGATACAGTGGAGTGTGTGTGTTTTGTGTTAGACTGAAACAGGCCACTGTTTTAGAAAAGGAGTTGCCAAATTATCCTCTCCTTTGCCTTATTAAAAAGTAGGTGCCCTGCTTCCTGATCATGGTATAAAGAAAGCTGGGATGTGCTGCGGACTAGATGAGCTTTGTAGCAGCGATTTGCAGTCCTACAGACTGCATAGGTGTTTGTGAGGTGGAGATATGGATATGCAGTTACAGCTGAAGATTTCTAGTATTGGTGAACCTTGAGACATACTGGATGTTCTTGGAAAGCTTGAAAATCCACAACTGATACGAAAATTTGCTCTTGTAAACCACCTTGATTTTTTGTTTGAGGACATCCATTTGAAAATTTACCTGATTAAGTAATGAAGTTACTAATTTGAGGGACTCTTGTCAGCTTGTGTTTCTAAGCATAAAGTGATTTGTAGGTCACTTTATGGGGAGAGGAAAAGGGAGATTACAGGCTCAAAACCAATAATATCTCAGTTGAATCAGTAAAGATAGCTAAGAAAGACTAAACATGAAAAGTAGAGATTTATCTTAATTTGATTTTGCTATAATGAGAGTACTTTGAAACTCCACATATTTTAGTGTGCTATCTTTATTAAATAACTAGTCAGATTTGAAGTATATATTTTCTAGGGCAAAGGTATGTTATTTTTTTTATAATGCCAGTATTATGATTGAAAGTCATGACTGTAACCACAAGCGAGTGAAACTTAACACAAAAAATAGTTGGTGGTGTTGGTTTTTTTTCCCCCCCTCTGTAGATTTCCATTCTGATCAATGGACAAGTGTACTAACCTGTCAAAAATGGCTGATTTAACCAAGACTGAAGAACAGGAAGTCGAGAAGAGTTTGGATGAACAAGTGGAGAAAACACCTCAGACTTTAGAGGCAGATTCAGGTATCGGTTGGGAAGGTGATAGTTCAACTTCAGGTACAGGGCACTCTACTGAAAATGAAAAAGAAGTTGATAGTGGCAGTCAGGACGGCAGAGCAAAACGGAGGAATTTAGATCCTGAAGATGAACCTCCTAAGAAAGTGGTGAGTATCATTTATTTTGAACTATGTTTGTATCCTTGTGTCACAGCCTTAAGAAAAGATTGAAAGTGTTTGTACTAAATACATGTGAACCAGCATGAAGAACCAAATGACAAAGTTTGTGGGTAGCTTCCTTGGAAAATAACAGGTGCCAAAGTTATGTTGGGTTTAACGGAAGAGAAAGAAGGCTAGTAATTAGAACATTAAGAAAACTGATCTCAGCACATACATAGTCTAATTCCAAGACTATTGCACCATCATCTGTGTGGTAGCAATCTGGTAGTGTAGGTTTTACTGGCATTAGTGCAAGGCTTGTATCTTGAATTTGTTTTGTGTGTTGTTAGCCTGTGTGTTAGAGTTGGGAGGTTCTTCCCAAAGATAATTTTGTTCTTTAATTTCTTCAATAAGATATTGTGTAATTTAGAAAACTCTACAAACTGCATCCTCTGTGATATAATTTCAGTATGATTTTATTAGCAAAGTGAAGTACTGAAAAGTTTACAGATGCTTTTATTTTTTTTAAAGACTGCAAGAGTAGCAGAAAATACTTGTCCTTTTATACTTGTCCTTTTAACTGCGAGGGTGAAAAGGGTAATGTTTTCTATGACGCTGTCCTTTATTATGTGTGAACTTGTAGAAAGTGATGCTGTAATATCCGGTCTAATTTTGAGCTTTTGGGATAATTTGAAAAAGTCTTTGACCTAATGTTTTATGTTGCTGTTCAGAATTTTATTAATCCCGTCATCTTTTTAATAAGGTAGTTCTGTGATAAGGTTTAGATGGACAAGAAGTACATGGTTCTTGTGTAGCTTAAGGGTGTAAAGAGGTGATTGCATAGAATGCAGCTGCCGCCATCTAGATGTCATTGCCCATGGCTTTTGGCAACTGCGCTTGCAGCAGCTGAGATGTGTTAATAGGTTGTATGAATATGTCCCTCACACTTGTCCAAGTCAGCTGTTGTAGCTTACGTCACCTTCAATAGCCATTCAGCGAGCCATCTGTGCTTACCCTGAAAAAGACTAGAAACGGTCAAAATATTTGTTAGTATCAGTCAGCTGAGTGTGGTAATAAACAGATGATGGGGTCATAGAGATTCCAGACAAGTATGTCTGTGTTCATTCTGAAGGTTACTAAAATTGTGTGAAAGATGAAAGAATTCATGTAGTGTATTAAAGTCAGTCAAACCTTTTCCCTTGAGGAACTGCTATGTGAATGATAAGATACTGGGATGTTGACTTTTGTAAGTCAGCTGTTGGGAATGCTTTTAATTGCTGTGTGAATTCATACTGGCTGGGCCTTACTAGCATGCTTGTGGGTTGTAACAGAGAATCCTTCATTCTAGTTTGTACTGTTAATTCAAACACTTTTGTGCCTCACTGAATTTGTGTTGGTTCTCCATGTTTTGTTACTTTGTATTTTATAACTTATTTTAATTTTATGTGTATAATTGAAGATTATTTTCAAGTTGAAGAAATGTTAGGAGCATAATATCAGGATGCAGACTGCTTTGCTGTGTCACGTGGGATTTATGGTTAAGGCTAAACCAGACATTTCTGTAGCTAACTGGTTAAGCACCAGATAGAATATGTTGTCAAGCCACTACTCCCCTTACCATGGTCTGTTTAAAGCTCTGGCAGTGGGATCATCCACTGAGGGCTTTATGCGACATCAGCTAGTTGGCATTTTGGGTAAATCGGTGTCAGGGCTTAAACCTGGCTTGCAGCCAAACACCATGCAGCTGCTCGCTCACCCTCCCTGGCACCAGGGGATGGGGGATACAAGTGGAGGGGTAAAGGGAGGCTCATAAATTGAGATTTTAAAAAAAGTTAAATAATTGTAATGAAATAAAACGGTAACAATAATAGGAAGTACAAATGAGTAATGCACAGTGGGGTTGCTCACCACCTGCCGACTGATACCCAGCCTGTTCCCAGCTAGTGATCCTGAAATATCAAGTTCCTGCAAACACAATCCCAGAAGTGAGACAGAGTCCCCTCCTTCCTGACTACCCCTCCTTTATATACTGAGCATGATGTTACATGATAAGGAATATTTCATTGGCTAATTTGGGTCTGGTGCTTGGGTCTGCTCCATCCCAGCTTCTTGCACACTTGTGCATGGGCAGGACACGGGCAATTGGAGAGTCCTTGATCTCTTAGCAACAACTGAAAACATAGGTGTATTATCAGCATTCTTCTCGTACCAAATACCATACTGAATCCAAACACAGTGCTGTCCTAGCTACTAAGAAGAAAAATTAACTCTGGCCCAGACGAAACCAGGACAGTTGGCAGTTAGACACTTCTGTTAGATGTAAACACTGAATTTCTGAAATGGGATTTTTGAAGAAGCTTCAAGTTCCTCGAAGGAACATCCTCTTCAGTCCTAGGCTTAAGGGGAATTAAACTGATTCTTTGAGAATGCTGAATATTAGAGAACTAAAAGTTAGATATTTCTGTGAAGGAAAGGTGCTGGGCATCATCTGTTGGAAACTGCTTGGACCAGTTGAAAAAGGGTTTAAATGATAAATGGAGTTGTCTCTGTGATAATTCAAGTACTGATGTCAGTACCAGGTCAGATATGGGATTTTTATATATCTAATGATGGTGCTTTTCATAGTATTACTTGTTTATTTTCTTAAATCCTAAAAGTGAACACATATCTTTTGATTAAATGGAAAAGTAATAAAAAGAATTCACTACTTGAGTCTGTTCCTTCCCTCATTTCTTACAGTGTGAGATAGGCCATGGCCAAGCTGTAGCTGCACATTATAATGAGCTTCAAGAAGTTGGATTGGAAAAACGTAGCCAGTCTCGCATATTCTACCTCCGAAACTTTAATAATTGGACAAAGAGCGTCCTCATTGGTAAGCTTCCTTAATTGACCACTTAGACTTTAATGAAATGTAACCAATTTTTGTTTCAAAATGTAACTTTTTCTGCTTTCTGATGTTGATTATGGCACTTTGTCTCTTCAAACATTTTCAAGTGCAATAAAATGTATTTTTATTTTTGATTTCTGACATTGTGTTTTATATTGTTGGAGTATAAAACATACTAGTTCTAAGGATCAACTGACTTGAAAACTAGAAAAAGTTCATACTGGCAACTTCTTTATATTTTTAAAGAGAAAGATACAGCTTTAAATCATAAAGAATCAATCTGTTCTTGTTAGATTGAGCTGTTGTTTAAATCGATCTCAAATAATTTCTTAGCCATTTTCCGAAAGTCTGTCCTCAGGTCTCAGTTAAGCAATTCTGTAGAAAACTTGAACACATAAATATTTTCTGTATTACCCATAGGTTTAAAAAGTTAAAAACTAGAGAATGTAGTTCTTTAAGAATCAGCAGCTTTTTATAAAAGGCAAAGTCTGCTGTCCCAAAAATTAATTCCAAAGTGAGGGAACAAAACCATCAGATATCTGCAAACAAAGGAAAGAATTATCGGCACAGCACCACAGATTCATTCATCTATGCCAGGAGATGTTGGCACCATTTGTCTTAGCATGCTGCTTTTTGTCATGTTGTATCAGAGCAGTCAGAAGCATTATTTAGTTTTAAAGCCATTCTTGAAGCCTGTGTTGAAGCCTTTCAATCATCATGAATTTCAGTAGTGGGGCATTATAGCACTTCCATCGAAACAAATTTCATGTCTCTTACAGTGAAGAAAAGTTCGTAGTGTGCTGATAGGTTTTGCATAATATGCCAACATCAGTCAGAGCGGAGATAATCTAGACAGAGTAGAGATAGAAGAGAAAACGAAACTGGTATGTGTAGGGTAAAAAGACATCAAACAAGTAGCTGATGTTGTTACAAGGCCTAGGAGAGCAAGTGGAAAACATGCTTTTTTGTAACTTGACCACAAGGAAATGTTGTGGCTGATGCATGTAATTGGTTTTTACTTTTCTGCAAAAGGCTTTCCCATACTTTCAAATAACATCTGCCTTCATTATAATGGTAATGAAAGGGAGCTCTGTTTCACTACTCATGCACAGGGTTGTTTAGCAATGTGCAGTTTTGCCTTTGTCTGCTGGGGAAACAGTTCAGAGCTCCAGTCACATTACATGCAAAGCACATTAAGCACAGAAAATATTCATTATCTTCTCCACAGCTTTAAAAGTTTATGGTTCCTTTCATCATTAGTGGTTTCTAGGAAGAGATTTAAGTCTGTAATGTTAAGAAGACTTAGGAAGGCAAAGTGAGTTCTGAGGTGTTTTAAAACTTCCCATCACTTTTGGTCCTTTAGGCTTCTCTATACAATACAAATGAATCGCAGAGACGTGCATATGCATTCTCTCTTTCTGTTTTTTTTCTAGGTGAATTTATAGACCGAGTACGACGGAAAAAAAATGATATAACTGTTTTGGATCTAGGATGTGGCAAAGGTGGAGACTTACTGAAATGGAAAAAAGGCAGAATTAAAAAACTTGTCTGTACTGGTAAGAAGACACATTAGCTTTCCAGGGAAGGTACAGCAATGTTCTGTGGGAAAACCAAGCATGTCTTCAGTTGTTCATTATTTCCACTTTTTAGTAAGGCCAAGAATGCAATGATGCAACTTCATCAAAAAGTTGTATTTTGTCTTTTAACCTGAAGACATCAACTTGATTGCCAGCATAAATAGAAGAACCATTGATTTTCTTTGTAATTAGCTTTCAGTTCAACTCATAAATAAAAACTAGTATCACTAAAGAAACACACAATTGGCACGGGTTGTCTTAGAGAAAATAATAGCACTGGGAAAAAGACTGACATTTTGTATTTTATGTCTTTTCTCTCCCATCTAATCTCTTGTAGTAATTTTAACTGTTCTGAAAAAACACAGAGAAGAGTTGCATTTAAAAAAAATAAACCCCACAATGTTGTGATGAGAAATGTTATTAGGTGTTATGATCAGCTAAAGATTTTCAGACTCAGAAAGGGGAGAGCTGAAAGCTGATTAAAAAAAAAATAGTTTGCTTAGATGTTGTACTGAAATAGCATCTTTCCTTTTCCCAAAAAGCTTCCCAAGGATAATCAGAGCAAATATTACTTAACTTCAACTTTAATTAGACAGTAAAATTTTATAAAATTCCTTTAGTGGGAATTATTCTGGGTATTCTAAAGTTCTTATACAAATTTGTGGCATATTGTTAGTTTTAAAATTTGTGCAAACGTTATTCAGTAAAACTCGATAATTGAAAATTTGAAAAAATTTCCTGTGATACAATATATCAGTATATATCAGCAGTATTTGCATTTTAACATGAATATTTGTAAGATGATGAAAAGCTTTCAGTACTGTTTGAGAAACCCTGGAAGGTGAACTGTTTTAGCTAATGCATACTAGACACTTAAAGCTGACAGCACTTAGTATCAATCACCTAGTATTCATCACTTGAAATTTTGGAGGCTTGCTTTGCACTTTGGAGGATGGGAGCTTTCTAAACTCTTCAGATTACAACTTCTGTTTTGAAGTAAAGACTGAAAACAGCAGAGCTATAATCCCAGACACTTCCTGCAAATTAGATTCCTTTTCTACAAATTGGTAATAAAAGTGTTCCCCTGCAGATGAACTTTTATTCCTGCCATAATGGATCCGCTGTGTTCCAGTAATTATTTCAGTTCTCTTGTCTGGGGAGCAGTTTACATACTTCTTTTTTTTTAAATTTCTCTCTCTGTATGTAGATATTGCTGACATTTCTGTGCAACAGTGCAAGCAGCGATATGAAGACATGAAAGCCCGATGTCGTTATAATGAACATATTTTTGATGCAGAATTTATACAAGCAGATAGTACCAAGGTACAGTTCCTATGCTTTGTAATATTTTGGAGATTTAATGTTCTTTTGTTAAGCAAGTAGGGGAGTGATGGTAGTGCTGTAATATTTTGGGCATGTTTATTTTTATTATACTGTCAGGAGAATCAGATGTGTGGAATACTGAGAAGTTGTGTAAGATGTAGTTAAGTGTGTTTTGTTACTGATTTACAGTGTAACATTCTTGAAGCCTGAATGTCTTTCAGATAATCTGGTGCTTTTAGTTTCTTTCACTTGACAAGGGGAAAGGAACGACTACTTACATCTGGAGTTCTGGGAGCCAGCATGGGATGCTGGAAACTATCTTGGTAAATGTGGGGTTTATGCTGGAATGAATTAAGAGACGTTTTCTGATTTGACGTGAACATTTTGCTTATCCCAGTATTTTTTTCTAGCAGCATTTTAATTACTATAACACATATCTTCAAAACGTGTGTGTTTGAACTTGTGTGTTCAAAACAGTGTTGCATTTAAGTTAATGAATTAATTTGGTAAGAGATGAATCCCCTTGCGTTCTAGCTGGCCCTCAGAGATTAGAGGGGCGAGGGGCAGCTGGACTTAGCTCTTAATAGGTATGCCAATTGGGGCCATAACTACAGGCCTGACACCATATGCACAAACAGCCCGTTTGCTGTAGGTCTGGTTGCATTCAAGAGAAGGAATCAGATTCATGAATAGTACTGTTTATTCTTATGCAACATCTACAGATTCTTTGAGATTGCCTACAATAAATGCACAAACTGCAGGTTGGCTATATAACACTACACACAAAAAAACGATTGCAGTCATGCATGCTTAATTGCTAGGTAATCACTTGGTGTAGTGGAGAGCTCAAATCTTACCAAAAGGCATCCTTTCTGGGGGGGTGAGGAGCACAAACCCGTCAGTCTGTCCCTCTGATTTGGTATCGGATTATTGTCCCTCTGAGTTAGATCCAAACTCGGGATAGTATTTATCATTGTATGTTTGAGTGGTTGGGACTGTGGTCAAGCTGTTATTTCTTGAGCAACGACACAGCCAGTCCTTGGTGCAAGGGGTGTGCTGTTTTTGTGGGAAAAGAGGAAGAGTGAGAGATAAAGTCCACAGAGTACTGCAAAACAGTTCTTGAGAGAAGGGGAAGAGCAGGAAATAAATCTGCATAGTCATGTCAAATGTTCCTTGAGAAAAGTGGAAGAACAGGACCGCATGGCTTCCACCTCGATTCGCATTCCTCCTTGGTGCCACAGCAGCAAAATCACTGAATCTCCATCCCGTCCTGTGTTTGTTCTGGGCACCATGTGTTGAGGAAATGTGTGTTTTGCAGATTTTTCGCTGTTTTGCTTTTCCTGCCCTTCCAACAAACAGATTTCTTGTCTGGAGGCAATAGTGAATATGTTGCTGAGGCTTAGGAGGCAGTCTTGTAACCAGCACTGCTTTTGCTTCCTAGAAATGCAGGCTGAGGGACAGAGCCTACCTTGTTCCAGCATATATGTGGGAAGGCTGAACCTGTTCTCAGCCTTGCAGGAAGGGTTGTTCTCTTGAATTCTTGGTTGCCTCTCCTTCTGAGGAATACAATCTGTTGCAGGTTCCAGGTCATCTCACTTGTCTCAAAATTACAGTCAGGGGAGAGAGGAGAGAGCCTTGGCCAGGAAAGAAAGGGATATTTTCATGGTGCTGTTACAGCTCAGTCTTACATGCACATGTATTTTTCTATTGCACACTCTATTCTCTCTGCCCACACACACAAAATTTCATCTCCCTGACTTTGTATCTCTTATTATCTATGTTACATGTAGTGTAAAATCTCATTCTCACAGCTTGTCTAATTCTGCCCATCTCTCTGTCAATTTCCTCTCTCTTTCTCAAAATGTGGAGGGGGACTAAATGAACAGATAAAATTGCTATGAGTGTGTGAAGTGTACATTTTTGCCTTGCCACATACAGAATGTTGACAGTATATCGCATGAACTGGGAGAGTCTGGGAGTGAGTGGTTAGATGGGAAATCTGAGAGGGAACAGAAGCTTGGGTAGAATTGTTAAGTATGAAAGATTTTAAGTACAGAATGAATAGCATGGACCTTGAGGAGAACTTGTGTGCTCCTGGGTTATTTGTGGTGGCTACTAGTATTGGATAAAATCAAGAAGAGTTAGAGAACTGCTGAGTTACAAGGTCAAACTGGTAAGCTTTAACCTGACAGATTTTGAGGGCGCCAGGTTCTTCAGAGTTACGGGTTACTTGGGGTGGGGAGGAGTATGTTGGCACACATGTACACACATGTGTGAGAATACAGACAAGGACAACTTGGTAGTGCAAATTGCCATATTTAAAACGCCTCCTCTCAGTTAGATGTTTAATGGATCGTTTCTCATTAGAGACTTAGTAAAATGAAAATTCATTTTTAATAATAATTGTTTCTAGCTAAACAATGGCTGGTTGTAAACTTCAGCAGTAAAATATCTCTGGAAACTATTAGGTAACTAACCTTGTGTTTTAGCCTTTCAGGTGTAGTGGTGTTACCTGACGACATGAAAAGAATTTAAGGACATAATAACTTTGTGTGTGTATTCTTGTTGTTCTCAAATGCTGTGTACAGTTTTCCATGTAGCAGGGGACTTAGTCTTACCTTAATTTGTCTTGTTCTTTTTGAACTTGTGAAGGAATGGGGACTGAAAGGAGAAATTTCAAAGCATTATGGGAGTAGCGTATTGGTTAGAAGATTTAAGTGAATCATGTTTGTTTCTGTAGCTGTTTTTACTAAATTTTTCTTTTTAATCTATTTCAGGATCTCTTGTGTTCCAAATATAATGATCCAGATATGCGCTTTGACATTTGCAGCTGTCAGTTTGTTTACCATTACTCATTTGAGACATATGAGCAGGCTGACATGATGCTTAAAAATGCTTGTGGGAACCTCTCTCCTGGAGGTTATTTCATTGGCACAACTCCAAATAGCTTTGAACTTGTGTAAGTAATTTTATATTCTATTAGTCTTTGTCATGGTTTGAGCCCAGAGGGCAACTGAGCACCATGCAGCCACTTGCTCATTCCTTCTCCCTCAAGAATGGGAAGGAGAAAAACAAAAGGCTCAGGAATCAAGAAAAGAATGGGGAGGGATGGTCATGGTCATGGTCATGGGCAAAGACAGACTTGGCTAGGGAAGAAAAAAAAGAACGTCAGTTTAAACATTACCACCGCTTAATTTTCCAATCAGAGTAGACAGTGAGAAGCATTGCTACATCTTAAAAACACCTTCCCCCACCCCTCCCTTCTTCCCAGGTTCAGCTTTGCTCCTGATTTCTCTACCTTCTCCCAGAAAGTGGTGCAGGGGGGAAGGGACTGGGGGTTGCAGTCAGTCCCACCACTACTTCTTCCTCAAGGATGTGGGGGGCACTCCTCATGCTCTTCCCCTGTTCCACAGTGGGGTCCCTCTCACAGTCCTCCTTGAACTTTCTCTGATGTGAGTCCTTCCCACGGGCTGCAGCTCTTCATAAACTGCTCCAGTGTGGATCCCTCTTCACTGGAGTCCTCCCAGTGCTGAACTACAACAGCAGAGGCTTCTTTCTTCACAGTCCTGGCCTTCTTCGGGCACAGCTGCCTGCTCTGGTGTGGAGTCCTCCATGGGCTGCAGGTTGTCATCTGCTCCACCATGGACCTCCATGGGCATCAGGGGCACAGCCTGACCTCTCATCGTGGGCTACAGGAGAGTCTCTGTTCTGGTGCACCTCCCCCTCCCCGTCCTTTCTTCCATTGATCTTGGTGTTTGTGTTTCCTCACAACTCCTCATCCCTTTTGGTTCCCCTTCTTAAATATGTTACCATGGAGGCACAGCCACCATCACTAATGAGATCGGCCTTGGGTGGTGGGTCCGACTTGGAGCCCGGGGAGCTTCGAGAACCTTCTCACAGGGGGTCACTGCTGTAGCATCCTCCCCCACTACTAAACCCCCACCACACACACAAACCCAACAGTCTTTCAAAAGTCTGTGAAACGTTGTTAAGTGATAGTAATTTTTACAGTGCTCTGGTACGTTTGTGCAAACAAAAGCAAGTTTTTTGTAACAATTTTTGATTCTAGTCAGGAAAATCTTACTCATGAACTTGACTCATACTGGCAAATCTGTACTAATCCTTGTCTCTTGCACACGTGGCTCTTCTCTTATAGAGTATAGATCTTCATATATCAACCCTCTGTAGTGACTTAAATAGTGACAAAATAGCCACAGCCTAGGAAATAACTGTCAAGGTTTTGCTGTGGTCGTTCCAAGAAGCCTGGCTTGACCATGTAGACTATGTCTGGGCTAAAGGTTAATTTTCTAGGTTCATTTTGTCCTTGGTATGTTGTGTAGGAATAATGAGCTGTTAAAACCTAGTAGGCTGCTTCATTCCGTTGTTTCACTGCCTTATCTAATAAGGGAGATGAATGCTGTAATACTGTGAGGAACACTTTCAGGCCTCTTACACATATTTTTCACTGCCTGTTAAATTAGAAACGGATCAATTACTGTTTGTTTTTATTTTATAGAAAACGACTTGAAGCTTCAGAAACAAATTCATTTGGGAATGAAGTGTACAGTGTAAAGTTTGAAAAGAAGGGAGAATATCCTTTGTTTGGCTGCAAATACGATTTCCACTTGGAAGAAGTGGTTGATGTCCCTGAGTTCTTGGTTTACTTTCCATTACTGGAAGAGTAAGTTAAACTTTTTGAATTCATACAGTGAAAGGTGTGAAATATAATAAGCATTTGTTTAGTTTGTGTGTCATTGCATAATACTTACAGAAGATTCTGTTTTGGCTTTCTTACTGTATTTTTCAGTTCTTCATTTTTTTTGTTGTTGCTCCAAATGCAGAGATTTCTTGCATTTCTATCTACAACTGTAATCTGTCCATTGCACTCAGTTGAAGTTGCTCTGGTCAGAAGCTGTGACGACTTAAACTAGATCCCACATGAGAATGTATGTATCTGATATGTTGGATCTGTCAGCAAACCTTTAGTTCTGTCAGCTTTTTCTTCTTTAATCTTAACTTTTGGGGCAGTTTCATTCCACTTTTCTTTAGTGCTTCAGCAAGCCTTATATATCCTCTTCATCGTTGTGCCTCTTTCTCGTCTTCTCCAACTTTCTTTGGATGTTCATAGGATTTTTCCTATGACTTCTTTTTTTCTTCCTCTAAATCTTCATCTGTGAGCATACATTTTGCTGTTACCTCTGTGCATTGAGATTTGCCTTTCCCAGCCTGTCACCTGAGGTACAGACAAATGATTCCATGTTGGGGTTTTTCCTACCATTCAGGCTTAGTGTGATTGTTAAACAATACTAAACTTTCCTGTCAAACCCATGTATTTTCACACACCACTTCCCGTTCTCTATGAAACTGTCATCTGTCACTGATACCTTAATTTCAGTGTTGTATGACCACTGTATCTACATATAATTGAGATATAAGGCACTAAATCTAGTAGAAAGAGGTTCTCTAAATATATCCATAATACCTGACATGATATGGTGATGATACTGCACAGAAAACAGCATGGTCTATCTGGAAGTTCAAATGGAACTTACTTCTGTGTGTTGGGAGAAGATGTTTTCTATTAAAATGTTTGTAAATTCCTTCTGTGTTAGATTACTGTTGTCTTAATTTTAATTTTTAAAAAGTACAGTTTGTGGTGGTAGTGCAGTTTTTTTTCATCTAAATGTCTTTACTAAAAAACCTGAATTACAGAGTGTAATTCTACTGAATACCATAAGATGTCACTGTGGCTTAAAATTGTTCCTTGAAAATAAATCTACAATAATTTTGTGGCTTCCCTAATTAAGCTTATTATTTTGACAGAATGGCAAAGAAGCATGGTATGAAATTAGTCTACAAAATGACATTTCGGGAATTCTATGAAGAAAAAATCAAGAACGAGGAGCATAAAATGTTGTTAAGGAGAATGCAGGCCTTGGAGGTAAATATAGAGTTAACTTGTTTCATTTAAATAGCATTTCACATCTTGTTAATTATTTGTGCAATAATTGAAATTCCTGTTGTGAACGTTGTGCAATTAATTAAGGGCTGCCGTTAGAAGAACTAAACTCCTGTGCTGGAAAGCGTGACTGTAGTGTGTGGACCTTGACTGGCTTGCAGAAACCACCAGCCTGCTCTCTCATTCCCTCTTCCCAACAGGATGTCGGGGAATAAGAAAGAAGTTTGTGGGTTGAGATAAGGACAGGGAGACCAAAAAAAAAAAAGAAGAGTAGGATGATGAGAAGCGAAGACAAAACCACCTTCACCCCATCCACTGTTTGTTCCCAGGCTCAACTTCACTCCTGACCTTTCTACCTCCTCTCCCCACCCTGCCCCTGCAGCACAGGGGGATGGAAAATGGGGGTTGTGGTCAGTCCGTAACACTTTGTCTCTGCCTCTCCTTCCTCCTCGCACTTTTCCACTGATCCAGCATGGTTCCCTCCAATGGCATACAGTCCTTCACAAACTACTCTGGTGTGTGTTCTTTCCATGGGATACAGTCCTTCAGGAATAGGCTGCTCCAGCGTGGGTTGATTCTTCATGGGGTTGCAGCTCCTGCCAGAAAACTTGCTCCTCATTTGGCTCCTCTCCATAGGCCACAGAGGAACTTGGTCCTATGTGGGCTCTCCACAGGCTGCAGCTTCCTTCGGGGCATGTCTGCCTTCTCTGGCATGGGGTCCTCCATGGGCTGCAGGTGGATTTTGCTCCACCATTCACCTCCATGGGCTGTGGGGGCACAGCCTGTCCCACCACGGTCCTCTCCAGGGGCTGCAGGGGAATCTGTTTTCTGGTGCCTGTAGCACCTTCTCTCCCTCCTTCTTCTCTAGTCTTGCTCTCTGCAGGGTAGTTTTCCTCACTCCTCTCTCACAGCTGTTGCACAGTTTTTTTTGTGCTTTCTTACATACACTTTCCTAGAGGCCCCCCACTCATGGCTGAGGGGCTCAGGTCTGCCCCCCAGTGTCTCTGTTGGAGCTGGTGGAACCAGCTGTGTCTGGCATTGGACAGCCAGCCTCTGCCTGTCCTCACAGATAGCAGTTCTGCAATCCCCCACTGCCTTCACCTGGGCATCAGCATCCAACAGAGCAATTCAGTTTTGTAGAAAAAATTTTAATTTTGAGGCAAGCTTTCATTTTTATTAAGTAGTAAACAGAAGCACAAGAATCATGCCTGGTGTTAGACAGTGGTAACCGTAATGCATTTCTTCCTCAGCAGAAAGAGACTGAAAGCTGGATTTTTGTTCAAGGAATATTGATTGAAAAGACAGAAAGTAATCTTTGTAGGAATAAAAGGACAGGCTGTGTCTGTAGAAGAAAATGGTACTTAACTTTAACTGAGCCTGTGTTTTTGCCCAATGTTTTTGCTTTTTTTATCCTCAAGCTGTTATCCTGGATGACTGCAGCAGCTTCAGAGCTTTTCAATGCTCTCTCTGAGGCTTGGGTTTTTTACTCACAGTTCTCTGCTTCCCTCCTCCCTCAAACAATACAATTTTTCAGCATAAAACTATCAAGTCGAGTATCTGGTGACTTATTAAACTGAATCACATGGGCTGCAAGTGGACTTGCTTTTCCTTGTTGACTCTAAAAGTGGCAGTGCTTTGTATGGGCTCATATTGCCAGTAACATTGTAACACAGCTTTTGACATACCAGCTTTGTTCTTAGAAAAGTGAGAGTTGTCTTAAATTAGTGGCCACCTACAGTTGAGGACTGCATTGTTACTTACAGACCATTATGCAGTAACTGGGATCATTAGTAAATATATATTCGCTTTGAAGAATCAGTTGTATCCTTCATTACAGATCCTCTGTGTTATTGAAGCATTTTAAGCATTCTGCTTGAAATCTTGCTCATTTCTTAGTGCTTCTGCTTAAGAGATGCTGGTTTGTTCAGCTGCTGTTCTAAAAGAGGGTATATCTTAGTAATGCTCGTAATGAGCTGTACATGGAGGATAATTTTTATAGTTATTCTGTGTCCCCTGTTTTGGAGACCTAAGGATAAAAGTTAATTTATAAATCTTATGTGTCAGATTTTCTGGGAAGTAGAGAATATCAGACCTGACCTTGTAGGTGCTATAAAGGAGAGATCTAAATTTAAGATCCTCTTAATACTTACTGAATGTCTGTTCTGGGCTATCCTTACTACACAATTAATTATTTTTTTCCTTTTTTTTTTTTTTTTTTTTCCTATGTTCTCCAGCCCTATTCTACATTTGGTGATTCCAGGCTTGTTTCTGATAAACCCGATGATTATGAGCATGCAAAGGAGTTCATCAAAGATGGCAAGGCAAAGTTACCTTTGGTGAGTTCCTTGTTGCTTCACTAGAGCAAATGGTGTCTAAAATTGAGGTTGTGATCTTCTGGACATGTGGTGCCTTCTTTATTTCAACTATAATGAAACTAGTATGAATGTGTCTCTGTGCATGTGAAAAATCATAGAGCTGAAGGGCTGAGGAGTTAATCTAATTTCTACCTGGTTGTTGTGGTTTGAGCCCAGAGGGAAACTGAGCGCCACCAGCCTGCTCGCTTATCCCTTCCGCCTCAGGAATGGGAAGGAGAAAATAAAGCAAAAGTCTATGGAATCAAGATAACGACAGGGAGGGATGACTGACATGTTATGGTCACAGGCAAAAGACAGACTTATAGGGGAAGAAAAAGAACATCAATTTAATTTAAACACTAACAGCAACAATGCTTAACAGACAGAGTAGGACAGTGAGAAGGTTACCACATCTTAAAAACACCTTCCCCTCACCCCTCCTTTCTTCCTGGGCTCAGCTTTGCTTCCAATTTCTCGACCTCCTACAATGGAGCAGCGCAGGGGGCCAAGGAATGGAGGGTGTGATCAGTCTGCCGTTCCATCCTCCTTAGGGGGAGGACTCCTCGCATTCTTCCCCTGCTCCATTGTGGTGTGTCTCTCATGGGAGAGAGTCCTCCATAAACTTTGTCTGATGAGAGTCCTTCCCACAGGATGCATTCTTCCCAAGATGCTTCAGTGTGGGTCCCTCCCCCATATTGCAGTCCTGCCAGACATGAATTGCTCCAGCACAGGCTGCCCTCAGTCACAGCCTCCTTCAGGCACAGCCACCTGCTCTGGGGTGGGGTCCTCCATGGGCTGCAGGGGCACAGCCTGACCTCACCACGGGCTGCAGGGGGGGTGTCTCTGCACCAGTGCACCTCCCCACCCCTTCTCCTTTCTTTCACTTACTCTTGATGTTCACGTAAGTGTCCTCCCCCTCACAACTCTGACGCCTTCTCTCAGATTCCCCTTCTTAAATATGTTAGCCACAGAGGAGCAGCCATCGTTGCTAATTGGCTTGGCCTTGGCCAGAGGTGGGTCTGACTTGGGGGAGCTTTGAGAAGCTTCTCACAGGGACTGCCACTGTAGCCCTCCCCCACCACTACCAAAACCAGACCACACGCACAAACCCAGCACGCCCATACTCAAATAATCAAATTCAGTTAATTTGGTAGCTTTTAAGAAATTTGTAACAATGGAAAAGATACTTTGCCATCTTCCTTGGCAGCTGTTCTACCATAACTTTTTCTTAATTTGAAGAATTTTTCTTATGTTTCTGGATCTTCACACTGTTGATTTAAAGCTTTAGTTTCCTTCCTTTAATCCTCTGACAGGAGAGTCAGAAAGTTTCTTCATAATGCTGTATGTATTTGAAATCTTAAACACTGTTTTTCTATTGTCTTTTTGGGTGAAGAAGATCCAGCTCCCTTCTCAGCTGACTTTATTTAAGTTCTGTAAATGCGATTTTGTAAATCTGCTATGCCTTCCTTTTTTTTTTCTTAAAGTTTCTAGAAGTAGACTAGTTCTACCTGCATAAAACTATGTCCATGTATTTCTGCCCTTGATTTTATTAAATATGATACTCTGTTCAAAAGAAACTTCTTTTGTGATGATAGTAATCCTAGCTTGTATAAAACTTAGTCTGCTGTCCTGTCACATGTTTTTCTGCATTTGACCTGGTTTGGCAGCTTGATTTGTGACTTCAGAGATAGAATAATACTGAGCAATCTTTAGTGGAGGTCATATTAGAGTTTTAGATCAGTGGTCCAATTAAATATGTTTTTTCTGCTTCTAGTCTTCTAATGCATGTTACTTTTCTGAGCTTGCTGTCTTTCTCATGTTTTTTTATAAAGTGTTTTTCTTTATTGCATTGTCCTAGCAGTACATAACAGTGTTGGAGTTGTCTGCAGCTGGTTCCCTCACAGCCTTTCATTCTTCTGTATTGGTCTCAGAGTTGGGTGCGTGATGGACAGGAGCCTGAACAGCTGCTGTTCCAGGGAAGCAAGCAGGTGGACAGGCAATGTCTGCTGCCATTTTTCCCCAGGAACTGCTGCCATTTGGCTGTTGCCTCTCCATCTGTGGCCAGGCTAGCTATTCAGGGTAGCATATAGCTGTGTGTTTGCTTCTGTCTGTGCATTTGGGGAGTCAGGCTGGATGGAAATCTTGCAAGGCTTGGTTTAACTATTCATGCTGAATGGTTCCTGATAAGCAGTGTTGGCTCTTTCACTCTGAATTTTAGGGTCTTTTTTATGTGTTGAGGCTCTTTGACAAATGACAACCAAAAGTGGAGACTAGTTTGAGTAAAGATTATAGTTTTAGTAAAATTATATGCAGTTACCAATAGATGTCATCCTTTTTCATTGTCATACACATAGCGTGAGGCTGGACAGCTTGAAGTTTTTCCATTTGGATTTTTCTTTTTTTAATCATTGATTTATCTACCATTCATGTTCTGAATTATTGAAGATGTGTTCCTTTTACTGTATATATAAAAATCCTACACCAAGAAGGAAAAGAAACTTGCTCTCTGTATTTGAAATGTGAAGATTTTAAAAAGAAAACTGCTTCTTTTAAGAAACAAGCTTAAGAATGTGAGAATGGTTAAGTCAGACCAAAGACCTCTTTTTCGCAGGTACTGTGTCACCTGGCAAAAAAATCTGCTTAAACAAGCCTTTTTTCACTAGCATTTTAAAAGATGAATCATCTGGTCAGGGTTGGTCAGTGGGTAGCATACAGGCTATATCATGTCCATTGACTCACTGGAAGGGGGTGGAATGGGCAGAGCAGGAAAAAAACAGCATTTTGTTGTTATCTTATGTTTCTTAATTGGTGGGGTAAATGGCAGCAGCTTTTAACATGTGCACTTGCCGTGCTTTCATCTGAAAGGCTGAGCTTGGAGTAGGTTTCCTAGGCTGCAAGGCAGGCAGTTTTTTCACAGTGTGTGAGCTGGGTTGGGAGTTAGTCTCTTGCAAAGAGGATTTTTGTGGGCTGCAGGGAGCTGTTAGGTGGAAGCAGGCAGTATTCCCGGGGAAGGGGGCAGCACTGTGGTATAAGGTCTCTTTGACTTCTGCACAAGTGTTGGGCATCTTGGGCTGGAGAGCAGCCTGAGCCAGGTCAAGTCATGCTGATGTGTGGAAATAGACCCAGCGTGCTCTGCATTGCAGAGGCATCCAGCCCAACAGATTGTTGGCCCATTCTCCTATACCTGTGTAATTTATGTGTGTTCCATTATCTGGGCTGTTCCAGTTCTCTACTGCCCTGGTTATTTGAGTTATACGTATCTTTGGTCTACAGTAATGCTCTTCTAGTCCCAAAAATAACTATCCAGTCTGGGAGGTTAAAAGTTGGTCTGTGATTATCCTGGGTTAAATCAGTGTTTTGTTGTTTCCTTGTTTTTATTGAAACTGCTTTTGTTTTTTTTGTCCCCTTCTAGGGAACCTTGAGTAAATCAGAATGGGAAGCAACAAGTAAGTGTTGTTATGAAAACTCAGTCTGAACTGAATGACTACTGTGGAAAGTGTGTAAAATAGCCTGTTGGTTATGGAAGAAAATGCAGATTTTAAATATAATAAGATTTTATTATTTGTGTTATTCAAATGCCTATGTATAGATTATGTAGTGCACACATCTCAAGAAAGGGAGAGAGAAATGCATAAAATAGGTTGGAATTTTGCTTTATTTAAGTAGTTTCTAGCACACAGACTTTTGGGCTAAAATAGTTTGGGGAAGCTTAGAATGTGTGAAAAGAGGATGCTAGCGTTAAAGAATTATTTTTCTAGTGTTAGAGGATTAAATACTATGCTTCTGTTTGGTACACTTGTGTATTATACTGTCATCAGTCAACTAGAAAACAAACTCCAGTTGGGACAATACATTCATTAAAAAATAATATAAATCAGTTTTGGGAAGGTAGGGACTGAAGCTTTACTCTGCTCATAGTGATTTGTACTTCAGGATGAAGCAATTGAAGCATGGATAGTGAAGAGGTTTTTGAATGTTTATAAATGGAGGAGAAAAAAGTCAGTGCCTCAGGCATGAAAAGGATACACTATTGTTAAATATGTTTTGAAATATTAAGAGCGTGTGCCATGGAAAACAAAATTTGACAATTAATAAAACTCACAAATGGATTTCTGGAGAGATTGTTACTTAATTCTGTGTAACTGCAGCCAACCAACATTTTCATTTTTGCAGATCATTATACTGGTTATGTTAGTGGTTTAAAAACAAACAAAAAAAATGCTGTTCAATTCATGAATTAAAAAAATCTTTAGTTAAGCTGTTTGCTTTCTTAAATTTTTATCTAGTTTTTAAAGGTATGAATCATAAGGTAAACAATTCCAGCAATGTAAAAGTATTATGTAAACTATTAATCTGAGAGGGACTTTTTATAAGTCACTGACTTTAAAAGTTCAGTGATGAATGTACTTTCTAAGTAGTCTTTTTTCAGAGAGATTTGGAGTGCAGAGCCGCTCATAGTTGGGGTTTAAGCACACTTTCCTCATTACATGGAACTTCACTTTGCTTTATTGCTGATGAATGTATAAGCATATCTTGAAAGATTTGCAATGTAGCTATGGCACCTCATCCATTAAAATAAAAGTTGAGTTCCAGTGGAAATCCATAAATGTTTAATTAGACTCACGGTCTCAAGAAACTGGTTTAACTCACCTGTCTGATATGAAGCATAAGAAATCTAACATAGCAGGCATTGATTATATGCCAAGTAAGACTTTTCCAGAGGTACTGGTGTGGACTGTATGAGTATCCATTTCTAGAATAATACTGTTCTGGAGTTGAGAAAATGCCATTGAGTGTTTATAAATACTTCTTCTTTGTCCCATGTTCATTTAAAAGAGCAAAATTAGTAACTTTGTACCATGAGTTACTTTTTAATTAAAATAAGTTGATGATTTCACCCCTAATTATCCATTACTGTGTGTATGAAGGAGTCTTTAAACTTAGTTGAATATGATTTTTTTATGTACCAGTGAATGTTAATTATGTGTAGAATGGCATATTAATTTATGAATTCCATTCACACTTCAGTAATATTGTTAACTGAAGTTAGTGTTGCATTAACCGTATTAGCAATATTTAAAATTTTTTGCTTTTGTGCATTCTTAACTCTGTTGTGAAAACATGTCTAAAACCATGCTGGATTGAGTGCTAGAATTACTTACTGGGAAACTAGCATTTTTTACAGTTTCTGTAATCTGCTAAGAGGTTGTTTGGGCAGAGTATCAACCTGTTTACATTTTGAAAACTTAGTCGAATCACAGAGGAAGCTGAAACTTTACATACTCCCATTTTCTTTTTTAGGTATTTACTTGGTATTTGCGTTTGAGAAGCAACTGTGAAACGTCACTGGATGCAGCAAGAAGAGATCATATCCATGTGCAAGTTGGAATGGTCAGAAATCCATTGTGGCAACTATTTTTTTAATTTTTATTTTTTAATTATCAGAAGTGTGCAGGACACTACCAAAAACTAGAGCAAGCTCATGATTCTGAGTTACGTTGCCTGTCTGTGACAGATGGACTTGTGTGTGTATATATAAGAAAGATTCTGAACCAGTCTTTTTAAGCATTTGTAAGCAATCTGCATGCTCTCATGTTTAAACTTGACACAACTTCATGTTAGAATCAATGTTTTGTTAGTAGAAGTGTGTTTGTGATTACAAGCCTGACCCTGCACTTTCTGAAATTGGTGGAAAAATGACTGTTGACTTTGATGGTGCAGAATGAGGGCCTAAATATTGTACTGCGAAGCTCAGTTGATTCATAATGAGATATATTCAGACATATAGGGTATGTCTACATTGCATGCAGAGCTAAGTGGCAAATAATACCTGGGTCAGTTTGAGTACCTTTGTGCTGTACTCAAGCCTGCAGTGTAAATCTACCTTAGTGGTATTCAAGGTGTAGTTTACATGGTAAAGTCCCATGATGTTCTTGTTTTCCATGCTTGCTGATATGTAGTGTCACTTCATGGTGCTTTCAAGATTAAACAAGTTTGTTCTGTACAAAACTGTTCTGAAAGAACTGAATTTCTAAAGTTTTAAATCTCTTATGTTGTTTTTCCAAATATGACTATGCGGTAATCAGTAACAGCTGCTGAACTTAGTTTACTGAACGTTTTCTATTGTATTAAAGACTATTCTGACTTTCTGGTAGTTTTAATGTCTCCTGAAACTTACTAGACAGATCTTAGGATGTGTTTCTTACTTGTTTCATAGATTTCCAAATAGTCTCGGCAGAAGGATGAGCTGGTGATGGTGATGGGGACCGTATTGCAGTCCTTAAGGTGTTAGGAACATGGCTATGTACTGGATCATGAACCAAAAAGGGAGGATACATTTGAGGATACTAGAAATGCACTCTGGCAGGGAGGGCTCTGTATGTGTGTACACACCCCAGTGCATGTGGATAACAGTCCCCAAATTAGAGCCAAATATTTTGTTTGGGAATATAATCTAATGATATTAATTGACAGACAGTTAAGATGGTAGGTAGGCGTAGTTCTGCCTATGTCAGAGCTGGCTTGGGGATTTCTGACATGGTGTTTTCTCTGCTTTCCACATGCTTGTAGTCACCCACTACTGAGAGGGCATGGATACTTCCATGTTTTTTCTCTCCTTTCTTGGGCTAACAGTAGCCGTTTCCTGCTGTTGGCTAGTATAGTTTACATAGAGGTGAAGCAATGAAATGTTGATGGTACATGAATATTTTGAAAAGTTATAATAAACCTAGGAAAGAACATTTCTGTTACAGGGTTAAGCGTTCAAATTACTTGAGTTTGTAGTTGTATTGCCTTCCACCTGTAATTAGGTCATATTCTTTCCTTCATGACTCCTGAATTCTTTTTTTTGTTTATTGTATAGGACACCTATAACCTTCACCAAAGCAGTAGAGTCAGACAGTTCTGCTGCTGAAATTAAGAAAACAAGACTTTCTTGTCTGCTAGAATTAGTACTCATGAAACTAGCTGAAAACTGCTGACACTTTAGAAGTGCTGAAGTGTTTCACTGAAATTTGTGTGCGTCAAAACTACTTTTGTTAGATTTCTTGTATCAAATTTCACTTGAAAGTACATTGTTTTGCTATTTTTGGAAGAAATCAGAGTAATAAAAAGAGGGTAAATACAGTGGAGTGTCTTACCTCTTTTACACAAATTTCAGCATATCACAGAATCACGTAATGGTTGAGGTTGGAAGGGACCATCTGAAGGCTGTCTGGTCCAACCCCCCTGCTCAAGCATGTTCACCTACAGCTGGTTGCCCAGGGTTATGTCCAGGCAGCTTTTGAATATCTCCAGGGATGAAGACTCCGCAACCTCCCTGGGCAACCTGTGCCAGCACTTAGTCACCCTCACAGTAAAAAAAGTGTTTCGTGATGTTCAGAGGGAACCTCCTGTGTTTCAGTGTGTGCCTGTTGCCTCTGGCCCTGCTGCTGGGTGCCACTGAAAAGATTATCCATCTTTACACCTTCCCTTCAGGTATTTGTATACACTGAAAAGATTACCACCATGAGCCTTCTCCAGGCTAAACAGCCCCAGCTCTCCACCTTTCCTCATATAAGAGATGCTCCAATCCCAGCATCTCATATGAGAAATACTCCAGGATTTTGAACAAGATTGGGCCCAGTATTGACTCATGGGATATACTGCTGGTTAGTTGCCTCCAACTAGACTTCATGCCACTGATCACCACTCTCTAGGACCACCTGCTCAGCCAGTTTGCAACCCACCTCACTGTCCATCCAAGACACTGTTAGAAGCCTTCCTTAAGTCAAGGTAGACTATACCCACTGTTATCCCCTCATCTACCAAGGTAGTTACTTATTTTGTCATAGAAGTTTATCTGGTTAGTCAAAAATTACTTCCTCTCAGTGAATCCATGCTGACTGCATTTTTATGTGCCTGAAAATCGTTTCCAGGATCTGCTGCTCCATCACATTGTCAAGGTGAGGCTGACCATACTGTAGATCTCTGGGTCCTCCTATTTGCTCTTACTGAAGATAGGAGTGAAGTTTGCTTTCCCCTGGTCTTCGGGCACTTCTCCCAGCTGCTGTAGTTGTTCAGTGATTATTGAGAGTGGCCTCGTAATGATATCTGCCAACTCCCTCTGCACTAGTGGGTGCATCCCATCAGGGTCCATGGACTTACGCATGTCTAGTTTGCGTTAAGTATTCCATGACCTGATACTCTTCAACCAAGGACACATCTTTGTTCCAGCCTTTCCCTCTGGTCTCTGGGCCTGGGATACTACAAGGTTGGTCTTGCTAGTAAAGACAGGGGTGAAGAAGGCATTTGGGACTTCAGCCTTTCCCATACCCTGTGTCACCAGTGCCCCTGCCCTGTTCAGCACTGGGATCATATTTTTCCTAGCCTTCCTGTTGCCTTTGAAATCTCTGGCCCAATTCAATTCCAGGTGGGCTTTTGGCTTTTCTAACTGCATCTCTGCATGCTTGTGCAGTGTCTCTGTATTCCCAGTAGGTTACCTGTCTGTGCTTCCATCCTCTCTTTGCTTCCTTGTTGTGTTTGGATTTTTGCTAGGAGCCCCATGTTCATCCATGCAGGCCTCCTGGCATTTTGCCTGACTTCCTATTCACTGGCATGGCAGCACTCGAGCTTGGAGGAGGTGATACGTTGAATATTAACCAGCTTTCCTGTGGCCCCCCTTCCCTCCAGGGCCTTATCAATTGGACTCTATGAAGCAGATCTTTGAAGAGGTCAATGTATGCTCTCCTGAAGTCCAGCTTTGTGCTTGCTTTGTACTCCACTCCCTCATCTCAGGATCCTGGACTCTAATATTTCATGGTTACTGCAGACGAGGTTGCCTTTGACCTTCGCATCCCCAAGAATGTTGGTGGTGGTGAGTATGAGGTCCAGCAGAGCACCTGTCCTCATTGTTTCCTCTATCACTTGGGTCAGGAAGTTGTCATCGATGCTCTTCAGGAACCTCCTGAATTGCTTATGTCCTGCTGTGTTGTCCCTCCAGTAGACACTGAGGACCAGAACCTGCGAATGTGAAGCTGCCTCTAGTTGTCAATAGAGGGCCTCATCCACTTCTTTCCAATCAGGTGGCCTATAGCTGACACCCAACTGTAATATCTCTCATACCTGTCATCTCTTTAGTCCTTACCCATAAGCTCTCTGTTGGCTCATTGTCCATCCAAGGCAGAAGCACTATGCATTCCAGCTGTTCTCATGCAAATGGCAACTCCACTACTTCACTACTTCCTAGCCTGTCTTAAAGGGCCTTCATCTCTTCACTGCAGCACTCCAGTCATGCAAATCATTCCACCATGTCTCCATGATCCCAGCAAGATGATAGTCCAGCAACAGCAACATTTCCTGATATAATGTGTCTTCACAGTAGAACTGGATGGCTTCTGAGAAGCAAACAGAGTGCAGAGCATCAAGGCCCTCAGCTGATGAAAAAAGTGAAGACAGAGGAGTGCTGAGTCATCCAAGATGGATGAATTTTTGCAGAAGGAGTTTTGACAATCTCTTGAATTAAGAAAGGATGAAGGGTGCTACACCAAGTGGTTCAATTTTCAAATTCATTTTACACAATCAAGGAATTTAGATTAGAAATGGCAACTTAACTTTGTAGTTCAGTTTATCGTCTCTCACCTAGGTGTAGAGACATATAAATTGAGAACAGGAGCTAGAAGAGGTCCAACCTTTTCCTCTGGTTCCTTCTGTGATGGCAGACACTTGAGAACTGTGATAGAACCCAGCTGCACAGCATGGAGTTGCTATGGAAAGCCAGCACAGCTGAAAAAACTGGTTTGTGCTTACATTAAATGGATTCCTTGCCTCAGGGAGCACCTCATCTTGCCATGAAAGCAGATGTATGAAAATACTGTTTCAACTACTTGGTTAATATGTTCAAAGGTACAATGATTTATATGTATAATTTAATGTTGATGAGGAGTCAAGTCAAACACCAGCCCTTTCTGTTTAAGATGGATTCAGTGCTCATGAAAGATGCATTTGCTGAGGTAAGGATGGAAGACTTTTTTTTAAAAAAAGGTATTTGGCTGCCAGTGGCACTTTGTCCTAACTTTCTTCTCCCATCTTTCTTTACTTTTGAAAGAAGGATCAATATATTTTTTTCCTTGTCCTGTAGCTGAGGTTATGAGACAACGAAGTTGCCCAAACACTGTTAGTATAGGTAATTATTCCTTGTGGGGTTTAGGATATTCTGCAGTCTTACAGCAAAAATAACGTAATGAAATACTGTATTTGTGCCGAGTAACGAATGTGTCATGCTTCAGCACATTATTGTTGTGTCAGTGCTATATTGTATGAGTTTGCTTTTGTGAATTATGTGCCAGTGTGGTAGAAATTGCTGTAAAACACTGGAACGTGCTGTGTTTTGTGCTTAAGTTTTAAGCAAATGCTCTAAGGAGGCGTGTTGCCTGGTAGAATGTATTTGATTGATTTAAGAAGCTAGACTTGCTGCAAATCTTGCACATACTCCTGTTACACCATTTGAATAGTTTAATTTGCATAATGAACATCTCAGTCCTTTGACTAAAAGTGTTTTCCTTTTGAGTCATAGTCTATTTAAAAAAGCACTCTCTTCTAATATCTATTTTTATTAAAAAGAGTAATTATATGTTGTATTCTAATTGCTAAACTGTGATTTTTAAGACTTTGAAAACAGTTCATTTAGGGAATATTAAGCTGGGTAGCAATACATTTAAAACATCTGCAGAGTAATTGAGGGGCTGATAATAAATCCACTTATTGCCAAAGTAATAACACTTCTGGGGGGAGAAATGGCTTGTCTAATATCAAGCAGGATTAACAGTAGTCTTGTCATTTCAGTCCCCAGTGTTCCTTGTATACTACAAATGAAAGCCTCTGTCTGTACAGAAGTGAGGGAGCAGACATTTGTATTGTTACTTATGAATGCAAATAAGTGTCCTGATTTTTCAGAAGTGTGAAGCACAAAAATCAGGTCATTTAAGTGCCAAAAGACATGGAGTCAGGTGTTTGAGTGGTGTTTGAAGAAGAAACCTCATTTGAGATTTAAAGAAAAAGGTCTGAAATCTGAATTCTTGTGCTGATGGTATGATGAATACTGTGTACTGAACTAAAACATGTTAATGAAGTTCATTTTTTTTCAGCTTCAGTGTGTAGCTTTTTACATGGATGTGCTAGTACTGGTGAAATGGCTTTCCCTTAACTTCCCTTAAAACATACACCTTTAACACATCCCCCTCATAATTTCTGTACTGCCTTGAATGTTTCTGTTACTTGAAGAACAGATGTGAGGCAGAACAAAGCTGACTTGATAAATGCGGTTTTGATGAGTTAAAGGTTTTCCAGTGGTGCATAAATGCCATTTTAATGGAAGCTGCCATCCTTTCTTTATGTTATTAAAGCTGGTTTTCAACATTGTCATCTTTTTATTTGCTTTAATGTGTCTCCCAACAACTGAAACTCACTTTCAGGGTAAGGCGTTTGGACATTTAAGGTCTGACAGATCAATGCCATTAATAGTTGAAGCCCAAGGAAAGGATATTCTTTTAGTTCATAGGCTATATTGTTTTAATAGGCAGCTTCATAAGAGTTGCGCTCTCCGAGTCTTACAGTCTTGTCTGAATTCATACAAGCTGTGTTTTTGACACAGTCTGATAGAAGGGTGTGCTTTTGCTCACCCTTACTGAATCACTAATTGCAATTGAACTGGTAATTTACCACTCTTAGCAGTGAAATGAACATCACTATAGGATTCAGAGTAAAAATGTTAACATTTTCTGGATTCATACTTTCTTACTCCTGTCTAGGTGCTTGGCTCTTCTTAACTTTCATGGCTTGCTCATTGTCTTGGAATAAGACTACTCAGCTGATGACTTACTAGTTCCCAACCAGTAACAGCTTCCTTCTTAGTTTGCACTCATTTCTTCTAACTTGACAGTGATGGAGTTGTTCAGACTTTAGGCACAAGAATAGTCTTTGTTGGTTTAAAACTACAAAAACCCACATGAAATGGTAAAGACAAAGACAGCCTTTGTTTATATATAAATTACAGCCTTTAAATCTCTAATTTTTATAGTCCAAGGAAACTGCTCTGTGGACTAGTTATTTTCTAGTAGCAGAATTATTGTGAATTCTTTGGTCCAAGTAGTCCTTTTCTTTCTTCAATTCCCTTGCTTTTGTCACCTGCCAGTGTACATCTGTGCAACAGACAGCTGGAACTGAAGCCTGCCTCTTTATTTATAAAAGAGCTGTGAGTGAGCTGAACAAATAACAGTAATTACAGGGTTGGAAATTGTTGGCTTCCTTGCATAATTCATAAAAGATTCAATTAAATGTTTCTCCAGCTAGAAGCAAATTACTACTTCCTCTTAACAACAGCCTTGGAGAAAAATTGGGCTGACTTAAGAGTGTGTAAGGCCCCCTGCACCTTGAGTATAATAGTATGGACTGTTGGACCTCTTAGAAACTGGGGGAGCTGGGCTGACTACTGTGAGCCTGAGCCCACAGGAAGCTTTTGGGCAAAGGTGTGGAACCCGGATTGTGATAACCAAGGGGCTGATTACATAGTGTACACTTTGTCTAACGCCTCTTTAAGGTGTTTATATAAAATGTAACACAACCTGGAAGGAAGACATAGTCCAAAAGCTGTCCTAAGAACATACCTGTCAGCAATTACATTAAGTGTGTACTTTTGCTTGTGGGTTGTATCTCTTGCTTGTGGTGTGATAGCACTTGCATGCTAGATGCTGTCCAGACAGGTAAAAGACTAGTTTATCCTCTGAAGAATAAGTCTTTAAATCAGAAGACAGTGGTTTTCTGAGTTGCTTTAGCTAGATGGACCTTTGCCTTCAATAGTACTGTGGTTTTGTGCCTGAATAGAGATGAATTGATGGTTTATTGTAATTTTATAAGAATATTTTGGCAATTTCATAGAATCAGAGAATGGTTTGGGTGGGAAGGGACCTTTAAAGATGATCTAGTTCCAACCCCCTGCCATGGGCAGGGACACCTTCCACCAGACCAGGTTGCTCAAAGCCCCGTCCAACCTGGCCTTGAACACTGCCAGGGAGGGGGCAGCCACAGCTTCTCTGGGAAACCTGTTCCAGTGCCTCACCATCCTCATAGTGCAATATTTCTTCCTTATATCTAATCTAAATCTACCCTCTTTTCGTTTAAAATGTCACACTTGTCCTTTCACTACAGCACCTGGTAAAATGTATCTATCTTTCTCATAAGCCCCTTTTAAGTATTGAAATGCCTCAATAAGGTCTCCCTGGAGCCCTATCTTGTCAAAGAATTTTGAGCAAAGCAATGATATTTTATTGTATGCTGGTATTTAAAAACATCCAAAATCAGTTCAGCAAAACCTGGCATTTTATCATAGTTAAGTTCTTGCCACCACATGACTACATCATTGCCCAAAAGCCTATTACAACAATAAATAAATATTTACATTAATCCTTGAGACCAGGATTTTAAATACCTGTGCAGCAGCTGTTAGCCCAAATCTGAGGAGGGAGGATGCGTGGAAGTCAGAGACCCTAAAAATGGTTTAAGAGTACCCAGAACACTTAATGGATGCAATAACCCATTTATTTCTGATATATATATATATATATATATATATATATTTTATTTAAAGTGCATGTGAAATATGTTTCTTGGTTTTGCTGTACTCTCATCCCTGCCAGAAAGTAAATTATAAAATACTGTTGTTTTATGAAATTAATCTGCTGATGGTGTTGGAGGTTACTGTTTTACTAATCACTACTCGAAAAAAAGAGGCAAACACCCCAAGTTTTAATTTTTTTATTCCCCAGAGGTTTCTGTTGACTCCTGAGGTAAATGGAAATGAAATGTGCAATTTGGCTGCTGCCTTCAGTGTTTCCATATGCCAAGCAACTGTCTCAAGACAAAACAATGGAGTTATTATAGAGAAACCACTTTTAAAAGGCTGGCTAAAATGTTATTACCTAACTTTCACCTGCAGCCAGCCTAGCAGAAGTCATCAGTGTATTGAACTAGTTTCTTCTATCCTGACATTACTTTTGTAGTACAATTTTTAATTTTAGTAATCGTTGCTGTTTATAATTTGTTCTAACTCCAAAGATTACTTTAACCAAGAGCATCCACGTTAACCAAGAGCATCCGCAGTGTCTGTGCACCTGCGCATGAGTCACAGCTGGAGCCTGCTGTAGAATTTTTTGGCTCAGCAACTAATTTCATTGGGTTTTACTTTAAAAATGGTTTGTACAGAGTAGGGCAGAACACCTTACCATAAACAAAAGAGCAGATAAAAGGATTTTAAAAAATATTTCCTATATTTTCTTTTGCCTCGTTGTTCTCTATTCTGCTATCAAATGCCATGCTGAAAGAGTTTTTCACATTTCCTGTGGGAGGTGTTCACTTCAGTTATTGTAACTAAGACTTTTGTAGTGAGAATATTTTGGGGAGAAGAACACTTTATTAATAAAATCCATTATTCAGCTTTGCAGGAGTTCCTTCAAACTGAGTCTAGAATAATCACTGCTGATTTCTTTATTTGAAATGAATCTCTGTCAGTGGTGGTCACTGTCTTAAATAATTGGTTCCTATTGTAAGAAACACTTCCATTTCATGTGTGAAAAGACCATGAGTCTGCTAGTATAAATAAGATATTTATGAAAATTTGCATTGCAAAGCAATGTAAACATTCTGGGTCTAGCAGGCAAGGAGTTTTCCATGAAGTGTCCACAGTGGGGAAAACATAACATTCTGCTTGCGGTAAACAACATTCTGCTTGAGGATTCAAGGCCAGAAGCAGTTCATGGAACAGAGAACATGTCCTCATTGTGCTTTGCTTTGCAACTTCTACTTTAAATTAATGGCTTAAATCAGGTGGATATTATCTTTCATCCTTTCTTGAAGATGTGCTTGTCTACAGACAGTATCTGTCATTTTGCTTATCATGTTTTCTCCTCTCACAGCTGCCTGTTCCAGTGGAAATCTAGCAGTTTTACACTGCGATAAATAGAAAAATGAACCTTTCACAGATGTGGTACCTTTCAGTTATTTAGTGTGCTGAACCTCCTATGTGGGCATAAAACTAAATCCTGATTGATTTAGAGTATTCATATTGCCCGCTTCCCCCAGTATAAAGATGTCTGTGTTCAGTGTGGTGGAGAAAAACTAATTCATAGTCAGGATTTCTGTATTCATCTAGTGGGACTAACTGCACTTCTTTTCAGCCTAAATGGAAAATGGCATATACTCCCTACAGGATGTAGTAATTTTTCTTTCTTTCGGTAATAAACCAACCTTGGTAACCTTGACTTCGCACTTACACAGTAAAGTATTTGTTTTACTTCTGTCACCTTGAAACTCTTTTTAGATTTAAGCATGTTAGATCTAAAACCAGTCTAGTTTAATCGATTAAGGAGATGGCATTTATGTAGATAGCAGTGACAGGGTTTCTTGTAGATCATTCACTAAGATCACTAAGACTTTATGCAACTCAACCTTCTGCTGTGAGGCAAAACTTTATTCTGTTGTCTGGCTTGCTTGGCACAGGATTGTACAAAGGGCTAGTAATACAATAGTCTTAGCTCTCTAAAACTGGACTGAGGGTAAGTTTTAAGTATTTGGATTTGAAATGATGATTCCAACATACCTGCTCAGCAGACTCCAAAATCCTGTAGAAACCTTTTCCTCTTTTTTTCTCCCCCCCCTTTTCTTGTTTTCCTCGAGTTTAAGTGAAGTTTTGCCTCTTCGGTGGCAGAGTCCCTGAGAACCTTGATCCAGTGGGTTTACTCAGACTATGTTGAGCAGAGTAAGTATCGCATAGAACAGTCTTTTTTTCAGATGGACTTCATTGCCATCAATTTTGCTGTCCCTTGCAAGAGAACTAGGGTAGAGGGGCCAAGATGGAGGCAGAGCATGTTAGTTTGCATTTGTCCTACAAAACTTACATAACTGCAGCTGAAATGTAATTTTTCTTTTAGTCACTGGAATCAGCAAGTAGGAGCTAACAGGGAGAATAGCTCAAATGAGTGTGAACATTTGCAAACAAGTCAAATAAGCAATAAAAGAATTTCCTAGACTCTTGTTTACCTATGTTTAATAAAGTGTGAGATAATGAATTAGAATAGATTGCTGATTAACAGGCAACATCTTACTCAAGGGGTGTGTTGTCATGAACTACCAGAATGAAGTATAGATGTCTATAAAAATGTCAGGTCCAAGCTGAAGCCAAAGCTTAGAGATTAGTTTATAATCACTTTTGTATTATACAGTGAATAGTTTTTACAAGTAAATGACATGCCATTCAGTCCTGCTGTAATTAAAGAATGCTAATGAGACATGCCAGGCAGTGCTCTGCTGGGCAATTATACCAATTCATATAATGACATAAGGCAGGCAGCAGAATGAATGCACGGTAGACCTGCAGACCACCAACAAAAGCTCAGGAGTCTGGGAAATGCTGAGCTAATACAACTACATGAATAAGTAATTGCATTCTGATATCTATTGATATGCTGATAGATGCAGAAAAATGCAAAGTGACTCAGCAAAGGCTCTGGGTGATAATGCACACAAGAATATTTCTGGTCTCCTGGTTAGATGACTGATTTAGCCAGAAACCAGTTTGTAGAATGCAACAAGGGTATTCTGTAGTGTTTTAGCACTGTCAGAGAATCACTTAGAGCCATTCAGTTCACTTTCAAGTGCGGGTTGCCTGCCTCTACATATATAACAACATTTTTTCTGCCAGTACCAAACAGTTGGTAGATCCAGGCTGGTTCTCATCTTTCTGTCCCGTTCCTATGCATTCAGTTGCATTCATATAGAGTACTGATGTGATAGTGTGCCTATAAAAGTTCGTGTTAGTCTTAGCTAGAATGAGTTTCTCTCAGATCCAGTTTTCTATAGAATCTAATTACGGTATGCCTTTGCTGTCATTTTCCCAAGGCTGGAGGTTTCTGACTTAGTTCTTTGGACAATGCCTATACAGAGAGTCAGGCCAAGAAAGTCCTTCTTCAGCCCAAATGTTGTAGCCTTTGTTCAGAGCCTTCCTTGCTCAAATCTGCATTTAAAAGAGCTGGCAAACCATGTTCTGTGTAGGTAGTCAGAAATAGGAGCTGGGCAGGGAAGGGGAAAATGCAGTCACCAAAAACTTAATTCATACTTTTCACTAAATTTTATTCCCAGTCCTCTAAGTTATTTTATTTATTTCCAGAGGCCAGAAAAGTAAAGAGGAAATGATCAGTAATTTAAAGTGAAATTTGATTATGAATTATGAATCTATTTAGTTAATGAACTTTTTTATTAAATGAAGGGCATAAGGTATTTATAATTGTTACTCTGCTTGTGAAAAATTAAATCTAGGGTAGGTGCTTCAGGGAGCACAAGATACTCTGGGTACAACTCAAATTATATGCAGATCTCCAGCTTGTTACTAAAAAGTGGAATAACGGCAACAGAACAATCTTCTCTGGCTGACGGCTTGCTGATACTCCAAAAGACAATCCCTTATTTAGGCAAGACATCCTCAAATGGCAGAAGTGAAGGCAACAGGATCATCTTGAAATAAGGGGAGAGGGTGTTTCCTTGATATTTGGTATATGACTTCCTCTGTAATCTCAGACTTGAAGGCAGCATTTCTCATGTCAGATAGTGACAGTCACAACAGTTGTGAGAAGCAGGAATAAACGTGTGCCCAAGGTCACTGTTGTGCCTGTGGTACTCAACACTGAAAACAGTATGGTCAAGCTACAGTTTCCATGAAGGAAGGGGTGTCAGCCTTTAGGTATTTTTGCAGTCGGTCTATGACAAAATAGAGATCCATTTACTTTCAGTCCTATAAGTATGACAGCTGTGAACTTCTTACTTTTCTTAAACTTTGTGAGTCTGTTTATGCTTGATCCTCCTTATGCTTGCTGAAAATCTGTGGCTAGCACCTACTGTCGAAGTGAAAACCGCATAAAACTAAGATCAACCTTCAGTCTGACTTCTGCAGTCAGAGGGAGTTTTTCCACTGTATTCAGCAACTTGCCCCTGTTTTGCTGAGGATGTCTCACAGCTATGCAGGAGAATCTGGATATATCCCTACTGGGTGCATTGTGCCTGGATCTAAACTAAAAACATAAGCTTTGAAAGATTCATTTTATGTTGCTAGCTGTCTTCTTTTAAAAGTCAGTTGGTCCCTTGCCTTGCTGATTTCAGCACTAACTTTCCTTTCAATTGCTAGAAACCAAATGGTACTTCAACACTTAGAAACTGTTTCCATAAGTCACATGGGAATTTCAGGCACATTCAGAAGCAGAATTTGACAGAAGCTGTAATTCGGAGACAAACCTGTTAGTGACACACATAAATTAAGCCTGGAGAAGGAAGAGAAGTCAAGCATAAAATAACTGAGATATTTCCTTAATCACATCAGAGGACTGACATAACTGGAAGGATGAAATAACAACATGATAGTAGGTTTTATTAGTAGATGATATGTTTGGCTGTTGTAGCCTTGAAAATCACTTCCAATGTATCTTTAACTTCTGCTTTTTTGCATTAACTATTTGCATCTGGGGATAGAATTATTTCTGGCCATCTTCATTACTTGAAAACCTTTTAGCATTTTTCAAGTGTAAATCATCGGGGTAGCCCACGTATCATATGGTGTCTGTTCTAGAGGATATTTCATTCAAAAGGCTGCAGGTACTCACACTTGGAATTTTCTCTCTCCCTTGCGCAGCCACAGCAGCGCTGTGCATGCTCTATATTTAGCCTTGTGTTTGTCTATCCTGTTGTATTGTGAGTATGGTAGTTTTCAGTGCAACAATGTAAAGACCCTTTCAGGCAAGAATTACCTATTTTCTTAAAGATCTCTCTTAAGCTCCCAAAACAGCAGGGGCTGGAAATTTCCAAGGAGGCTACAGGGGGCTGAGATCTGGCTTTGTATCAAATAAATTATGCTTTTTTTTGTCCCTAGACTTTCTCAGCTCCTTTTAAAATGTTAACTTCTGACTATTTTCATTAAGGGCCAAGGTGGAAAATACTGTGAAAGGAGTAAAGTTTTGCTAGAGACTTATAGAAAGCAGGAGTAGATGGCAACTGGGACTCATTTGTATCCTATGTTTAGAAGTGTGATTCCTCTTTCCAGTTTTTGGTGCTACCAAAGAAATGCATGTGAAATACCGATGCAATCAAGGCTTTTTGTGCTGGAGGTGGCCTATTTTGTGACCTTAAGTGTGTTTGGCTTGTTAGCAGAAATACTGTACCTTCTTTCTGGAGGGAGGTTGGCAATCCAAGGAAGTGGTTTGTAGTTGTCATCTTTTTTTTTTTTTTCAACCACCTGCTCAATTATTCCTTCAAGCTAGTTCATAGCTCAACTTGTTCCTTGGTGTTGATTTTGCACAGATGGGCTGTAATCAAAATGCAGGCTCATCATATGGTCGTATTAATTCTGAGCAGCCTAGTGGTTATGCAGATATCAAATGCACTATTTGTCCTTTTTTGGCATTTGCTTTGCCCCTTTGCTGATTGGTATCACATGTCTAAAAGATGGTTTGTCAGTTTTTTAGTGGAGGAAACCTCAGCAATGCTTAACCTGGGAATGCCATGATGTACTGTGTTCTTTTTTATTTGGCCCCCTCTTTGTCAGCCCAAGACCAAGGTCAGGTTTCCTTATAGAAGCTTTGCATCAAAGATTCATAGCTGCCGGAGCCGAGGACAGTGGCTGCATTCTCTTGTCTCCAAGGTTACTCTGACAAAAAACGCTGAACAATCCAGAGCACTAGCAGGGACAGCACACTTTTCCAAGAGTTAAGATTGCTCACTGAGGTGGAAAAAGTGCTTGCAAACCTGTGTATAGCCTTGCAAGGTGGTAATGCCCATCTTAGCAGAAGTTAGGCACTCTATTATCATTCACACAGTTTGATGCTTTTCTTTGTCCTTTTTTTTTTTTTTGTTTTCATACAGGATGTGTTTTCTGAGACTGGCTACATACCTACATTCAGACTTTTAGAAGTTTATCTGCAGTCCCTCGCTTAAACCTGAATTAATGCTGAGGAGTACCTACAAGAGTATAGTTGTCCCTTGATATTGAAAAGGACAGGGTGGTGCAAACAAAAAGCAGTGTCCCGTTTGCCTGCCGCCTTTCCCTTTGGGATGACCCACAAATGGAGCAGAAGCATTGCTGAGTCTTTTATTCTGTGTTGCTAACAAAAGATGGTAGTCAAAAGGTAAAGGTGAGGTGTGAAAACAGCAAAAACAGGCAGGAAAAGGAGAAATTGTCTTTCGAGCACAGTGTGTTTCTGCCAGGCTCCTGTGTTTTTGCAGAAATAGAGTTAATTTTTTGACTGTCCTGCATCACAGTGAACACCAGTGCTCTGGCTGAATATGTCTGAATAAATGTAGGAAAAGGGACAGTGACCCTATTACTCAGCATAGCCATATATATTCTTCTGCTTTACTGCAAATCTCAAACTTGTCTTCACACGTTTCTTTGCCTGCATCTGATTTTAAAGGACTGCAATGGGAAGCAGATTAACTTCAGAGTAAACGCGACCTTTTAACAAGAACCTGCAGCAGATTGGCTGTACCAGAACAATTATTCTGACGCAGTAGTGTCATAATGTTTAGCAGTTTCTTTGGTTTACCCTGCCTGACTGGGGCTGCTTATTGCCACGTGGCTTTTTTTGGCAAGACAAACCATCTCATCCCTCCTGGGTGGCTTTCCTTGGGAGAGCTGTAGTAGCTGATAAGCCACCCTGTGAGAAACCTCAGTCATCACAAATAAAAAGCAACACTTTCCATGGAGGAGACAAGATCACTAGTCCAGAAATCTAAGATGGTTTTTGGAGTAAGCTTTTTCTGCCTCTCATGCATGGCAGTAGGGAGCAGAGCACATGTGAAAGTTCCTGCTTTTTCAACTGTCTGGCAGGGCTTTGCATCATAAACACTGATAAATGTTTGTTATGAAAAAACTCAGTCATTTTGTTCTTCATAAGAGAAGTAAAAGTAGGAAAAAAAAAAAGCAAGAAAAGCATATATTTGTTATGATCAACTGATCACTCATGGAACAAGGAGGCATATTAGGTGGTTTTGGCACTGGTCTTTTGTCCAACAACTAATCTCAGTCTAGAAGTGAAGATATTCTGCAGATCTGGGCACTCTGTGACTTTCACTGGTGCAAAAAATACCATCTTTAAAGCTTTATGTCTTGGTGGAAATTTTAAAGATCGTATTACTGCGGTGTAAACTTAGGTTTTCATCTGATATTCTGTGTAGCTGCTGAGTTGGACTTAGCATAGGACAGCTACTGAAGGAATAACAAGTGACTGAACTTGGCTTCTGTGGCAATTTGGTCCATTATACTCTCTCTACTACTCATTACTGCCCAGGAAATATATTTTGCTTCAATTAGTACAGCATAATTATATACTGGCTATGGCAACTGGTTTCCTGCATCAAGCAGTGGCCCTGCAACATATATTGCAGCTCTTGGAACCCTGTCAGGTATAATCAGAATAAAGAAACAATACTGCTTGCACAAGATGAAGACAAATCGCTCTAATTCTCTTGCTGAAGAAAGGCAGAAAGTAGCTCATCATTACAGACAAATTTTACAATTTTTATCACAGCAGGTGAGCATGTAGGCAGGATGTATATGAAGTAAGAGGTGCGATCCAGTGTGCCTAAAGATTTGGCTATAAAGAGACTAAACCTCTTGTGAAGTGAGGGTATAGTACTAAAGCCACCCACTGCTTTGGGTGTTTTTCATATAAAAACTTCTCACACACCTCACAGCGGTTGGAATGATTTACCGGGAAATACAAGTGGTGGGTGGAGGGTGGCATCCAGCTGCACAAGAATGTGAAGAGGTAAAATGTAAAGATGGAAATTGTAAAGAGTATACTGTTGCCCCTCCACTTGGAAAGAAACATCATGGAGAGTGCAGAGGAGTTACGATTTTTTTTGTGTGTGTATTTGTTACTCCCATGTTAAGACTGCTTCATTCCCATCTGGTAAGTTGGATACCTTGGCTGCCAGCCTTACAATGCCAGCAGTGAAATCCACATTGTCTTATGGACTCTTTACATCTCTCAAGTGATAGTAAAAATCACGCAGGACAAGTTAGCTGATCTGTGCTTTTGCCTTATCTTCAGAGTATGTGCTCAATGATACCATACAGAGGTATAAATTGCACTGCAAAGGCATAGTTGAAGCGATTGTCAGGATCTTCTGTGGTGATGTAGGAAACCAGTAGTTCAGTGTAAAAAAGTTTCGATGTATTAACTGGACTGAAGGCCAAGTTTCCAGGTAATTAAGCTGATAGTGGCATCAGTAAAGCAAATGCAAAAGAAAGCTGTACTTCCCATTTGTCCAGTCCTGAGGGAGCTTATAAGACTTGTTCACTGCCAGGATCCTAACACTGAACAAGTCCTCCTTATTCAACAAAAAGGACCCGAATGTCCTGTTTCCTTGACAGGCTAGTAGCAATCAGATAGGGATATCTTCTTTGTCTTAAATGTCTTCCAAGCCAATACTTTAATAGTAAGCTGCTTCTTGTCTCCTTTTCAGGTGTTTTTGCATACGAATGTATAATTATTTCCTCTTTATGTGTTGTGTGTGTGTGTGTTTCTGAGAATAGACATGCAGCTGCAATCCAGATCTATCTGCGTATTGTCACAGGAAACCTATCTTGGAATAGAGGCTAGATTTCAACACAACACCTGGTTCTTTGTGTAACCTAAACGAAGAGTACGTCTTCTTAGGCACCACCCATTCATCAGGAGATTTCTTTCAAACACTGCAAAAGAGTTCTGTAAGTCTATGAATACTTGCTTGATTCTAGGAATTTTAAAGACAATCATGAAAAAGGTAAAGTTTGTTGTCTTTGTCTTTTCATGTAATACATTTTAATCTCTGTTTTAAAGTACAATAAAACCTAATAATTTTGGTTTTCCTTAAAGGTAGAAATGCGATGTCTGGTTGTACAATTAGGCTGCAATATTAAAGCATTATAATATTCTGGACTTGTATTAGGGTATTTTCAAGGTACAATGCTGTAATGCTTTAAGTATTCTAAATTATTTTACTATAATCTCTCTTCCACATAGGCTGAACTCTGAGGGTATTAGTTTACTATTCAATATAAAAGAGTTAGCTTCATTGCCCAGTGGGCTTGCAATCATCACATATGCCAAAAATAATAGATGGAAGAGCACAAATAGTACCCAGACAAACCAGCACTGTCGACGTCTACAGGAACACTGGAGAAATCAAATATAAAAAGTAGTTCTCTGGGGCCTGGCTGGGATAGAGTTCCTATCAGCCCATATGGTGCTGTGCTTTGCATTTGTGGCTAAACGTGTGCTGATAACACACCGGTGTTTTGACTGCTGCTGAGCAGTGCTCACACAGCATCAAGACTGTCTCTCCAAACCACTCCTCCAAAAGGCAATAGGCTGGGGGTTGGCAAGAGACTGGGAGGGCACACAGCCAGGACAGCTGACCCCAAACAGACCAAATGGATATTCTGTACCAAATGACATCATGCCCAGCAGTAAAAGCTGGGGGAAAACAGGAGGGAGGGAGGACATTTGTGGTTATGGCATTTGTCTTCCCAAGTAATCATTATGCATGCTGGGACCTTGTTTTCCTGGAAGTGGCTGAACATCTGCCTGCTGATAGGGAGAACGGAATGAATTTTCTTTTTGCTTCGCCTGTGTGCAACACTTTCTCTTTCCTTATTAAACTGTCATTATCTTGATCCATGAGTCTTTTCATCTTGTATTTTCTCCCAATTCCACAGCAGAGGGGAAAGTGAGCAGCAGAATGGGTGTTTGGTTGCTGGCCGGAATCAACCCACTACAGTACAACAAAGTTGAATTTTAAAAGATTACTGATTTTAGAAATTATGTTTTAAGGCATCTTACCGGAAATAATATAAAAAGGTCTGATTTTTCAAAGATGACCTGTTCAGCAGTCATTGAAAATCAGGTCCCTCGCAGCTGGGCATGCAAAGTCTTTCTTAAGATATCCTGTATGTAATAGTGAGTATATAAAGCCACTCTCATTAGCTGCTAAAATGATTTATGTGCACTGATATTTCAACATCACTGTGTACCACGTAACAGAAGTAATATGGTAGTAAGATGAGCAAGTTTAGAGGTCTATGATCCTCTTCCTCCTGATGGCAAAACAATGTTACCGGGCTATAGGAAAGATTATTACTGGTGTGTATGTATTATATATGATTATTACGTTTGTGTTATGTATTCGTGCTCTGTCTACTCAGTATCAATGAAGTGTGATCTTTCCTAACTTCTGCAGTCTTGTCTTCTCTCAAGTACATGTAATCATTACAGTGGTCTACTTCGTCATAGATACACAGCATATATTTTTGGCCTCCTTGAGACCCGATTAAACACTGTGTTAAATATTAAAGATTCTGTTTATCACTGCATTGTTTTAAGTTTCAAAATTTGGTGGCTGTACAATTAGTGTAACCAAGTGACAGAGCTGGAGTGCAGCATGATTATGACTTGTTTTTGTTCAGTCTATTAACAGTGGATGGGGAAAGTGCTAATTACTGTGGCTGGTCACAGTGCACTACCTAGTTGCTTGCCTTTGCTAAGTTGGATCGGTACAGAGGGTCTTTAGAGAAGAGCCTTGATTTTTTTGACAATTTGGCAATGTGAGTTCAGTGCAAGCTTCAGTGGAGTAGGCAGTTTTTTAGGAAATTTGTCCTCAATACTTGACTCATTGCTCTTCCAACTTCAGCAATACAAGTGCAATATTTAATATTCTTTCTTCACTGATGGCTTTATAAAAAGCAGATGTTTTGGCCAGGTTGGGATCACTTTTTGTTTAATTTACATGTCCAGAAAGAAAAAAAAGCAACTAAGAGAAAAAAGAAACAGCTACTCTTTTTTTACTTTCACATTTATATACTCATTAGAAAATACTGTGCAGAAAATAATTGAATTGTATAATCTGAAAAGGACATGAAGAAGAAAATGTGTATTACCTCTGCAGTACCAGTAAAACAACCTACCATTGAAGAGAATATCTGATTTTACATTTCCACACTGCAATAATGGCAGCCATATATACTCAAGATATCAAACCCTAAATCATCAATATGTTTTTGAGTAACTTTCCACAATTGATGGCCAAGGCAACTTCAAGTAATTTCGGTGGGTAAAATACTGATGTGGTGACTTTTAATAATAGCAAAGAAATGGGGAGAGGCAAAGGGATGAATTTCTGGACAAGGCTTCGCTCACACCTGAAAGTCACACCAGCCTGTTCAGTGAAACATTTACCTCCCACCTGCTTGAATCTTTTCCTTGAAACTTTCACAATTTCCTAATCTATGGTTAAAATGCCCTCGAAGAGAAAAAAGTCCTATTAGAAAATAAATTGTTTTGAACTACTTATGACCAAATTTACCATTATGAGCTTTAAAGATTGGATAGAGTGCTCCTGTGAAAAGTTGGAGGCTGGAATTTTCGTTAAAGCTGTATCCTATTGATATTCTGAGAGCTCCCAATGCTTTCTCTGAAATCAACCAGTATTTCTGTGTGTGAGGATAGGTCACTGTGCCTTCTTCGCCAGTTACAGTTAAACTAGACATGTTATTAAGTCATAATTTAAGGTAAATGTGTTCAGAAGTATGCCTATCTTACATTGTTCATCGTTTATGTTAAAGTCCGCTAAATTTTTTACTTGATTTTAATGGCAAAAAAAGTGAGTGACTTTTATGACTTTGGAAGATAACAAATTGCTTTAATCTTGTATACTTAAATATGATAGTTTTTCTCCCAGCCGAAAGCAAATGGTAGAATTTCATCTAATGGGAAGTGTGGAATTCACAAAATGTGAATTTATTAATTTTATTACTAAGAAAAAACCCCATTCATCTTATGGATCAATCAGAGGGCACTGGCTTCCAAAATGCTAACTGAAAAAGAAACAATTCTTAAAGTAACCTTTTGATTTGGACCAATGAAGGAAAACTGGGGATAGTGGAATGTATTTACATGTTTTCTCATGTAAATTTCTCATCCTTACCAGAGAAAGGCAAGTGGCCCTCTTAGGGATCATGTACTAGCTGGGGTTTCCTACCTTCTCTTGCTTCACTCCACTGTCTGAGAATTGTCTCTAGTCCACCATGATGACTGGTCCTCAACGTGCTTGACTACTCCTGACACGGATACAACACTTTGCCTCTTATCACCTTACATGTGTAAAGAATAAACGGAACGGGCACTGAGATGAAAATCCTCTCCTCAGTGAGCTTTAAATCCTGCATGTCTCTTACACATTGACCTAATCTCATGTGAAGAAATCTAGTGCTACATTTTGAAGATGTCAAAAGAAGCTGTCAGCAAGAAGCACTTGAAAGAAGTATTCACTCTCCAAGATAGAGATGTAGGTAAGGAAACTCATGCTACTGCAGTTGCCATACTCTTGTGCATCCAGATCTGGTAGCATTGTTCATATTTTCTTACTTCCTACTGTATGGATTGGAGGTTTTTGTCACCAGGGCATCCTGTGCTAGCAAAAGAGCTGGTGAAATTTCCTTCTGCCTAGACAACATTAATCACAAAGGCTGAACTCTGGTCCTTGCACCAAAAACTAATCTTTGGACACTGTTCATTTGAAGTCCACTATCTGACTGTCATCAGTGTGGCTGTGGCTATACCACTGCCTCAGAACAACATCCATTCTTTAATCAAAGAAAATTCACTAGTCTCTTTTAAAGTAAAAACTTTAAAACAAGTCTGAAACAAATAAAGACTGTCCCATGCAAGCCTTTTTAAAGCTATGTAAGAGAAGCATTTGGAGTAGAAATCCTGAAATCAAACCAGTGGTGAATGCATGAGTTCTTATTTGTTGTTAATAATAATATTGTCTTTTTTTCCAAACAACAAATCAAGTGCAGTTAGTACTAAAAGAAAAACTTCACACAAAAATGTATTTAGATATGACAGTTGATTTCAGGGGGAAATGCCAGAGCACAGCTTCTCCAAGAAAGCAAAGGGATGGCATATTTTAATCAAGATTTCAGCATCAGGCCAAAAGAAAGTTTCTGTACCCTTTAATAATGACAGAGAGTTGCTCTGGATTTTTTCAGGTAGCAAATAGAAATAAGCTGAGCAAATATGCCATTTCTCCTCTAAGACATTTTGTATGAACATCCAGTTTCACCCAGGGCTCCCCTGTAGACAGCAGATGTTTTGCATTAGTGCCACCAGGTACGTGAAAGTGGTACAACTTCAAGGCTGGAGGTGTAGTTGTACTGTTACAGCCCATTTACAGATGCAAAAAGACAGATATATTATACCCAGAAACATCTCTACCCATTCAAGTACAACAAGGTGTGCCAGGCAAAACTATCCTAGTGAAGATGTCACACCTCTAACTGATACGTCTTTTCTAAACTAGATGAAGAAAGTTGAATTGGAATTCATTCTTCCTGTCACTGTGTGTGCATTTCCAACCTTCAAGGCTTTGAAATATTATTTACGGCTTGGCATTCTTTGTCTAGCTCCTGCCCTGTGTCCTGTTATGGGAAGAGAAACTAGAGCTTGTCTTTTTAATCATTGCATTCTGATATATTTTCTATCACGGTTACACAGAGTTTGGGATTGCTGTAGGTGAAATAAATATAGCATCAGGCTGAATTTGAGCCCCCTAAATGTGGCCTTGGAGCAGTATGTTGAAAGAGATGCCTACCACTTACTGAACTGCCTTGGGCCTCCTCAGTGACAGGGGCTTCAATCCCAAGCCTCCCACTTCCCAGGGAATAAGATTTGCTTGTCTGACTATGGGACTGCCATCAGAGGTGCTCTTTTGTTGAAGCTAAACCAAAGTGAGATCTCTAGAGCTGGAAGAGGTTCAAACAATAGTAACCCATTATCTCTTAATAGTAGCTGGTCATTAGGACTCTCCTCTGAGAGAGGAGAAACTGGTATCTTTGACCTTGTTCCCTGGACAAAGTGTTTTGTCTTTGTTGGATTAGAAAACAGCAACAAACCTCAGAGCACTCCACTCTTCTTCACCTCAAATAAGTATATGGTCTTTCAGACAGCTAAGTGCTGTGATTGGGTCTGGGTCAGGAGAGGAGGAAGACAGGTTGCATTAGCATCCTTCTACTGAGGGCAGCCACCTCATTGCCTTCATCTACTAATTGGCTTCCTCAGCTAAATAAGTTTTTTCTGAGCTAGCTCGCCCCCTTGTTAATTGTGCTGTGTTTGATAAATACAAAACCCATTTGATATGCATCTGTATTCCTGTTAACAGATTTAGTTTATTAGCATACACTTTAACAAGTGAGGTCGGTCATATTTATTTTATGTGTATGTGAAAAACATTTAAGCTAGCAGCACACTTTTGGTTTCTAAGGCTGTGGTTTGGCACAAATTTCCTTCGGTGGCTCTGCTCACTGCAACAGTTTCTGTCTCCCATTGGCCACTTTTTCCTCCCACTTGTATTGCACAGATCTATATGAGAATATATATAAGCTAGAGCCCAAATTTAGCAGAAAAATAACCATCCTTTCAAGAAGCTGCCTTTTTTTCAACTCAGAACTGTTTCTGGATCCTGTTTGCCATATGTCTTCCAGGTGTTCCTGCTGGCATGGCCAGTGTGGAGGGCAGGCTGGGAATTGAGGATGGCTTAAGGGGCTATAATTGTGGAAATAAATGGATTTCCACTCATGCCATACTGTGCATGCTTCTTTCATGGTTTTGTTTCCCAATGTTCATTTGCAAATGATAATTTTCAAATAACATCAGATCACTTTAGTAATGCCAAAGAAAAAAAAATGCAACCACCCTCCCCCAACCCAAACAAAAATACAACTCCCCAGACCGCACCCTCCATTATATTTTCATATCTCTAGGCTGGAAAATATAAGGCAAGGTTTTCTAAAATATGTGCTTGTAGTTAACTTTTAAGTCAATATTTAATAACCCAAATATGTGTCCTGAATTTTAAAAGTAATAATCACTCTGCTGTTAATGCGAATCTCTTCTGGAATGCCTTTTGGAAAAAAACAGTTAAATGATTGTGTAGGATAACCTCAAGAAACACAAATTATCAAAAGTTAAGAATAAAATAAAAAATGGGCTGACAGAGTAGGAAGAAAAATTTTTAGATAGGGCTTAAATATTAGGATCCAATGTATTTTAGTTTTATTGAATGTGTGTGGTGGAAACATTCTCACATGGAAAAAGCCTTATTGTCACAATCGCAAGTAGTTGTCACATTAGCCTGTAATAGTAAAATTGGCCAGGACCTTAACTGTAAGGGATGTAGCTGTGGTTTGACACAGCAGTAAAGTTAAGGTTCTGATCCTCTGTTCTAAGTCTGGCTGTGATGCAATACAGTTTCATTTAGCTTGTTCAAATTTCTTCGAACAATATTGATGGCTTAACTTGATACTGGCGTGCTTTATGGTGGTGCTTGAATTGCCTGTCCATCCCCTTCTAACTCTGTGTCAGGTCAGGCGTAGATCATTCCAGCAGGACATAAACCTACATTTTGTGCTAAATCCAGCACAAACCTTCAGGAGAAAAGTATGTCTTTCACTGAATCAGGTATCTTGAACTTTTTCTCACTTCATTCTCTAACTCGTAGGAGCATGTCTTCATCAGAAATTCCCATGGCCTTCCTGTTATTCTCTGGCACTTTGCAAGCCTGCTATGTTAATCTCAAAATAACGTAAAAAGACATGAAAAAGAAGCATCTAGTTACTGACAAATTTACTGTGTTTTAGGAAGACTCTAATGAAGATGAAGAGGTGGAAATTTCATTAGTTGATTCAATTATCTCTCATATTATAAATTCTATAACAACATTACTTTCATTTGCCTTTGCATTTTAATCAATCGTTGTGTTATTTATAACTGAGAAGCACTGCATTTTTTTCCTAGTCTTGTTTAGTCTGCTGAGAATAGACTTTTATAAATCTGAAAAAGAAAAATGTGTCTTGCTGTTTTGTTTTCTCATTATTATAGTCACTGGAATTAGTAGCAGTTAATTTTAAGTCTCAGCACCAAAAACTACTTGGCTACAAGCCTCAAATTAACTGAACGTACTCGATGAAATAATCAATTTTCTCTAGTTTGCTTCTCACTCTGTATTATGACAAAGCTCCCACTGCCTTTCTGCTAAGGCTGAATTCAGGTTGTACTGGGAAATATACTTTGTGTTTCCTGTTTTTCAGAAGTGATGGTATCATTGAACTTGACAATATTGGTACCGCAGGTCAATACTAAAATTTACTAGTTACTAAACTAGTTACTCAAATTGAGATATATACTAACCTAGTGCATTTATTTCTCATTGCTAGAAATCATGCTCCTTTTGTTTCATTCTATTCTTTGGATAAGAGCCTGTGGACTGGCTCTGCCTACAAATTTATTCTCTAGAGAAAAGTCGGGAGACACAATTTCTCTTTGTCCTGATTCTTCAAAGTGATCTGAAACTTTGGATTAACTTGTTTGTCGTCTTCTCTTGAATAAAAAAATATTTACATATATATAAGCTGACTACACTGCCACTACTTTCTCTGAAGCCAAAATTAATTCTTTGCTACTCCTTTGTGCACTCGTAAGTAGGTGTTCAGACCTTAATTGTTCCCTGCTGGCTTTCAGGGAATTGTTCATATGAGCTAGTCATTGACAGGCCAGGATGTATCAACAAAAATATACTTGGTTTTGTGAATCAGAGCCATGCTCTGTAGCTGACATTAATGGAGTTATACTAATGAGTGCAGTCCTTGCTGTTTAAACTACTGTAACAATTTTGGTGGTGGCTTTATATGCCCATGGGAAAGTATTAGGAGTACAAGCATAGTCACTAGATCTAGAGGGCCATGGTGGTTTTGTGATATCAAACTGGTGCCCCATCAATGTGTCATATGGAGATGTGAAACGAATTCCTATCATGGTATTGTTCTGCTGTAACGTATACACGATGACATTTTCCCTCCAAACTCCCCAGGGATTTTCCTGAAGAGCACTTGAGCTTTCTGCCTGTCAGCCCTGGAGACTGTGAAGGCTGTAAACTCAAAAACAGATTCACAGGAAAAATTCAGGTTGATTTTTCCCTAAGATTAGAGCTTCATTTTTTTTTCCACAGAAGTTTGAAGTCTCTGTCTTTCATCCCCCAAATGGAAATATTTTAATCCCAGCTTTCAACTAGCCATAGAATTTGAGGTGCATTTTAGGCATTGAACATCTTTAATAAGCATGAAGGATACTTTTTCATAGATGCACCTTTTCACTACTTCGAAGGCTGTGATGTTTAGCCATCATTGACCTCCATGCTGCAATAATTGAGGATCTCGGCAAGAATAACTAAGAAAGACTGTAGATGCCAAGCAAGTTTTCTTTTTATTTATCAGCAATTAAATATGGCAGGAAGAAATATAATTCAATTGAGAAACCGTGGCATAGTCCGTCTTAACTCTTGCAGAAATTGATTTGCCAGTTGATCCAATAGCAGCTGATTACTTGGAGACACAAATCTGCCATCCCTCTTGGCCTGAATGATTAACCCATGCACTGAGATTTCTCTTTTTTTTCTTTTTTTTTCATTAGAACCAGAACTAGAGGCTGAATTGTAACTAGAGGCTGCCCTCTCTCTGAAATCATATTGGGTTTCTTTGTTTTTTTGTCGTTTTGTTGGGTTTTTTTTTTTAGGGGGGGGGAGGGCAGAGAGTGCAGGAAAAAAAGATTTTTTGATTCATGTATCAAAACCTGCCAAAAATAAGTTATTTTCTGGTCTTCTTTTATAGCCAGCCACTTTGTAAATCCAGGAAAGCTGCAAAGCTGCAGCTTATTGACAGCCTCACCAAACCAGTATGACAAGAATTTTCTCAGGTTCTGCTTCACTTTTCATGCTGGTTTAGACAGTAAATACAGCAGGGCACATGGTGCCTACTTTTGTGAGGGATCAATGGTGCTTGAAATTTTGAATGCCATGAATCTGGGGGGTGTATGAGAGTCACTTGATTTTTATATGTCAGTAAACAACTTGCCATCGAGGACAGTGTTTTAGTGCAAACTGATTTAAGTTCTCACTGGCACAACTGAATGAAATGGTTACATCAGTATGTTACTGATTTTATTAACAACTGAAATTAAATTGTGTTTGATTTTAATATAAGTCTAGAGTTAAGAGATATTTTAGTAAAAATCATTTTACATTTATTGTATTTTGAATCTAGCAACCGACTGCTACTCTAAAATCCCCTGTACAGCCCTGTACCGAGGCTGAAGGGATTGGTCATAATTGTTTAGTAGGAATAGTTAGAATCTAGGTAACAAAACACAGGGTGATTTGTAAACTGATTTATAATACATGTATAGGACTAGAAGAATGCAAGTAGTTGTCAAAATCCAGGATTAATGGGAACTGAGGGAAGTAACCGTAACATCTTGCAGGTACCTGCCAAGAAAACCGTGTCCTTAGGCAAAAGGTAATTCTGGCAGGGGGAGATCGCGACCACCGACTCATGGACCACCTACTCACATTACACCACAGACCCATTTCTAGACATTTCTAACCTTTACTGTGCAGAATCGGAAATAGGAGGAGAATATGTTAATGATTTCTTGGAAGTTGTATGTTTATGTATGAAGACTTAATGAATATATATGAGTAAGTTCTATATAAAGTGTATGATTCTGGTGCCTGGCACGTTTTGTTGGTGAGAGCACTCCCCTACACGTCCGGCCGTCAGTAAAGAAGTGTCTGCTTATCTACATCAAATTGGTGTCGATAAGTTATTTTTATCCCGGATTTTGGTGACAAGTACAGAAGACAATATTCTGGGTTCAGACATGATACTGGAGTTCTTTCCTTTCTGCAGATCTCTTTGTTCCTGGCTAACATCATTTGCCTTTTAAATTTTGACATCTTTGGTTTCAGCCATAACAATACTCCACATTCTCACCTGAGAAATAATTCCTACTCCTGAAATAATGTTTTTTTTTTTTTTTTTTTCTTTCAGTATACAGTGAGTAAAAAAAATCCCAACATTAACAAAAGATACTGAATAGTGCAAACCTGTATTGTAGGAAAGGTCAGAAAAACTAGTGTGTTAAGGGCTTGAAAGAAATAATTACATTTTGAGCTAAATGGTTATTATTTAATTCTCATTTCTAGTGCATTTAGAAGCCTCCTTAAATAGGAAGTAGCTGCATTTTTTATCAACCTGAACAGAGAGTGAGAAAAGAACCTGTATTTCTGTACAGACTTTAACCCTGAAAATTACTTCTAAGGAGAGAAATGTTGATATTGCTGTCACAGTATTATTGAAATTTGCCTGAACAGCATGCATATCTGTGTTTAGTCAGAGCTTGTTGTTAAGAGTTGCCAAGCTCAAACCAAGCAGCCAGCCCAGGATGAGGAGCACAGTGCTCCCAGGGGAGGGTCCATCCTGTATTCCTGTGTTCATCTGGCAGGAGGGAAAAGGGAAGTAAGCAGCTGTTCAGGGGATCTCTTTAGACCAGAAGTTTATAAAACCCCAGAAATAATTTTTTTTTTTTCAGTCATTCTGAGGGATATGGGGCTTTTTATACTCAAAAGGACATGCAGGAAACTCCCAGGGAAGGATGACCTAAGCACATGTTTTGGGTTTAGGTTTGCTGTTTGCTGGTGGTCTGTAACCTCTTGGTTTTTATCTGTTCATGTAAATGCAATGATGTCCTCAGACACTCTGTGCAGTGTCTGTGCATTAATTTGTTCACGTTTGTTTCATGAGGAAAATGCAAACTCTAAACCGGGGAGCTCACAACGTTGATGAAAGTTAAAGTGGAATTAAGCCACAAGAGAAGCTGGAGCTGGACCATGAGGGCAGACAGCAGAAAAGCAAAGGCCAAATTTTAGAACTGGTCTGTATTTTTGGGAACGTGTGAAACTTTAGGGTAGAAGAACAGTGCCTGTGTTTCAGATCCGACTGGGGAGGTTTAAGATTCAGTGTCCGGGCTGTGTGCTAGTAACTTAGGTGAGAGGAATAGTGGATGTGTGGCTGGCCTGTTCAAATCCATCCTTTAGAAAGCCTTCGCCATCAAAAGAAGACATATATTTCTTGAGCCAAGGGAAATAGTTGGTAGTCTGTCATCACAGGGCAGGCATATTAAAATCAGAGAGCTACCTATTGGTCCCATCTGAAACAAAATGAGGCTGGGCTACTTAGATCCCATCAAGAAGAGTGTAAATAAAGTCAGCTGGTTATTTCTGGGAACAGATGTTGGAGCAGACCTCCGACAGTTCCCATAGCAGAATGATCTGCTTGGTGAACAGGTGACTGGAAGGTCCACCTGACAGTTAATATGTGCCTAGAACTGGTGTTACAAACTGGGCTGAAAAAGTGGGGAATTGTGAATATGAATTGGCAGGTGGAATAGATGATCACTGTAGGTCCTTTCCAATTAAGTATTCTATTCTATTCTATTCTATTCTATTCTTCTATTCTATTCTATTCTATTCTATTCTATTCTATTCTATTCTATTCTATTCTATTCTATTCTATTCTATTCTATTCTATTCTATTCTATTCACCTAGGACTTTTCCATTCAATATTAGAATATAATTTACTGAAGATTGGATATTATACATCAGCTTTCACTGAATTGCCTGTGATCACTCTAACAAAGTTAAAACATTCAAACATCAAAGTCTTACTGAGGAGCAGAATTATACAACAAATTAACAGCATTTTATATATATAAAAAAAAGATTATCATACACAAGAATTTTGTGAAACAAATTAACAGTGTGCTCTTAATGTTTTCCTTTGCCATATTGCAAGATAAGCTTGCAGAAGTGAGGTATGGAATATCTTACAATATGTAATTAAAATAGTTCTGTTAATCACTTATTTTTTTAAATAATTATACTAATGGATAAAAACATATTAGATCTTCTCTGTGGTCTAACAAGAAATACTTTCTCTTGTAGAAAGTAGTATCCAGTAAGAACTTGCTAAGTGTTTGGTCTTTTTTTTTTTTGTTCCGTTTTCCAGTCAGTTTGTCAGTTATTGCATTACCCCTCCTTTCTGACAGAAAGTTTATACGGTCTTTCACTGGACACCTGTGCTTTGTGGAGTCTGCAGCTGGCACGTCTGTATGATTCACCAGATCTGTACTGATGACCCATGCTGTAACAAAATGTTAGGCGATGATTCATTACTGGAATTGGCTCCCATTAGAAGGCATATAAAAATGATGGTTACTAAACTTCTGATTATCCTTTTACAGTTTAGGGGGCTAGTTACAACATCATCTGGTTTAGGTTATTAGGAGATGTCTTTCAAAATGCCTTTTACACTGTATCGCATCATTCTTGGCTTTCTACTCTGATGCAAGAAGCACTACTGGTAGGTAGTAACTGAGAACAGTCAGAGCTTATCTCAAGCCATTTTGAAGGAATCAAATGAAAGGGATGATGGTCAGAAGTGCTAGTGCAGTCATACTAAGTATGGTTGATCTTACCCTTTGACAGGGCACAGTTTACATGATATTTTGATGGGTTTTGTTCAGTCTACATCTCCTCCCTTCAAGTCTTATCTAAGGAATTTGGTTATACAACTGCAAGGGAGCAAAACCATGCACCCTTTGATACACCCTGTGCTTTCCTAGGCAGATAACTCATTTCTTAGACTAATCACAAAGGCCACACTTTGCCCTTGAGGTTTTCTGTGTTGATGAATATTTGAGGCATTACTTCCTTCAGTTCCTTACAGCCCCCAAAGAAGTTTCTGTAAGAGCTTAGTACACTCAGATGCATTCTGGTATTCATCTGTGCTAATCTTAACAGGTTCAGAGAATAGTTTTACTGACACTAATACAAATCTACCCAAACCCAGGTTAAGGCCTATGCTTTAATTTATGACTATAGCCTTGAAGAAGAGCTAAAAGATTGATAAGAAAGATAAACAAACGACACCAGATGGAGCTAATGACTGGATAATTGCCCAAGAAACAAAAACTGAGGAAGTGGTAAAGGTGGTAGGGGGAGATCATGACCACTGACTCAGTTGGACAAAACGGTTAATGTACCCCATTCCCCCCCAGCACATGTGCAGAACCCATGCTCCACCATTGGCCTGTCTCTCATGGAAATGAGTTCATGGAATACTTGCCTCTCTGTCTAGTATGCTAATCAGCTGATAAAATGGATTTAAAAGGCAACAGAAAACTTTCTGTGTGTGCACCCACCAGCCAAGATTACTGGACCTGACACAACGCTGTATCCTTGGGTAGTGATCCAGATTTCTTTGACTCTCTTTCTCTCCTTCTTTTTACTTTTCTTTAGTATAGATTTCTAAGACACCACATTGTTTATTGTTCTTTCCCAAGTTTAAACTATTTTCTACCTCAAGTAAAACATTTTAACCTGTCATTTGGTGTTGTTTCACCTTAATTTAACCTGAGGGATCACAACCGTTGCTACTCTCTGGGCTTCCAGTCCAGGGGCACATTGTACTGTTGGCATCATTTATGCGTTCATTGATAAAATCAGTATCCTGATGTCAATGAAGGCGACATGCAATTCCCTGCTGGTTTTGACATGCTGTAATTTGCCCTATGGGTCAGGGTAGTCACAGCCTCTCCTGTCCCAGCAGACATGCTGGGCAAAGGGAGGGTTTGGTGTGATCGCTGGTCGTGCTGGTGGCAGGCAGGGGCTGCGTGTTTCTGTCAGGGATGCTGTCACAGCTCCCACTCTGGTCGCTGATGAAGCTTGTGAGGCGGATTTGTAGTTGGAGCAGCTTTCTGCTTGCTCTCACCATTTTGCAATGGAAAGAAATGGCATGGTACCAAAACGGGCACTGATGTCTCTTTTTCTGCTGGAATGGTATTTTACTTCTTGCTTATGTTCACTGATGTCTTTCTGGGGCACTTAAGATCTCTTTTTCCTGGAGCCCAAAGCAAACTCTTAGTGAGTTCAGTGGAATAAGGACTTTAAGCAGTTAACATTTTTCTTACACCAGAGAAGATGTTACATGAAGTACAGAACAAAACACAGCTTCCTAAAGATACATTTTAGCATCCCTTTGAGAATGACCATGGACCTTAGGAGAACTCCCAAGAACTCCAGATCCAGGCTTCTTGGTGTATGACCCAGCTGTGATTGTTTCTATGCTACAGGGAGACCTGTGCAATAAACACCCCAAGTGCCCCAACCCAATATCTTTTCCTCTTCTCTTTTCATCTGTGGAAAGAAAATGGTGGTTTGAGGACAGACAAGGGCTTCGGTGTGCACTCAAGAGGTCAGGTCCTGTGCTGTGTTGGTACAGCCCAATAGCTCAATACCAGCGCAGACTTTGCAATGCATGAAGTACTGTTTGCCCACAGTGGCAATTCAGACATGGTCTTTGAGGCCTTGGAAAACACCAAGCACCAGCCTGTCTGTAGAGTCAGAGAATTTATTTAACTGAACAAACAAGGGAACCAAACACCAAGATCATGAGCATCTGAAAGACCAGCCTATTCAGTCAGGAGTCCTCTACCTGGAAGGTGAAGCCACTCTTGGATCCTTCCCAAGAGAATCCAAAGATCTGCTCCCATTCCCCTTTACTTACAATCCTTATAATTCACCTGCATGCCTCTACCCACTGCTAACTGGGTGTCCCTTCAGTTACTTGTCAAACTATAATGCTTATAGTTGCTTGCTGCAACAATATATATTTATTTATCTATTTATTTATTTATTTTAGAAAAGAAAAAAATATTTTTACATTTTGTCTCTAACATAAACAAACTACCTCTGTATCACTAACCCAGTTTCCAGGCAGGTAATTTTTCTCAAGCTTTGTAAATAAAGGAGTTTCTTTGTCTAGCATAGATGCTTGTAGCAGGGTTTGTGCATGCAGTATCTGGCTTGTGGAAGAAGAATGCAAAGGCTGATCCATAATTTATATGCAGGAGACCTGCTATTGCTCTAAGGAATAACAGCCAAGCCATCCAGTCTGATGTGTGATTTATTTCTTGTAATCAGCTGGTCTACTGAGTCCCACCAGGTACAGTGAGAACTTTTGTAAAGGCAGCTAAATTGAACTGCAAAGAACTTTATTAAACTGAACATACAGAGGAATTTGTAAATGGGAAGACGAACAGAATTTAGAAAGAGAGTATAAGAAGAAAAAACATAGGATACTGAAAGAGAAATAATTGGAAGTGGAAAGAGCACAAGGTCTGCACAGTTCTTTCTAGATATAGGAACAGTGAAAGAAGTAAGATTTTTACTTTTAGGTATATGATTTCTAGAGTCTATAATGGGAAAAATCAAAAACTATGCAAAACATAACCAAAGATAGCTAAGGTAAGATAACTAAGGATAGCCTAGGAGAACTAAAACATGCTTTACATTAAAGAACAGAAAGAGAACTGCAGGTTGGCTTCCTCTATTCTTTTCTTTTGGGGATAGCAAAGAACTGTTAGCTCAGATTTGGCACACAGGTGAGATACAGCGGGGAGTGTTGCTCTTCACTAGCTGGCTTTATCTGCTCAGATCTAACAGCTCCACTTGAGCATAATTTGCTACCTCTAGTTTGCGATAATCTAAATTCTCTCTCTGATAGTGGGGAAAACGGAGATGCAAAGTTAATCTCCAGATTAACGGCATAATGCTAGAGGAGCCATGCCATTTTACTCGAATAAAAATACTTTTCACTGTCTCCTTTGGTGCAGGGACTATTTGTGCATAAGAACATTTTATACTGTGGCCCATGTCTATCAGCATCCCTAGGGTGAAGCTAGTAATAACAATAGAGGAAGCTTCTGTGGAATATAATAGAAATATGGATTTCACTGCATTATAATGATAAACTCTATCTGAATGATGAAAACACAAAAATGGCACAGGATGCAGCAATTAAGCTTGTGTTTGTTGGTGGCAGTTCTTTAAGAAAAATGTTGTAGGTTAAAAGAAATCATTTGAAGCTGTATACAACTGGAAAAACCCCAACCCCCTAATCTGGGGAAAGGTGGTGTTTTAGAAAAGCAGAGACTTTATCTCAGGTTAACTTCAAATCCTGCATGGTTTTGACTGACTGGTTAGCAGATAACGTAAAGGGCATTTGGCAGTGTCAGGAAGGCGTGTGCTTTATGTTCCACAATCTGCGGGCAGAAGCAGAGACCATTTGCTGAAGAAAAGACTCTCACTGATTTTGCCACCTTTTGGGTAAGGCCCAGAATGAGCATCACCTGCCTGACTGCTAGACCCACAGAGAGACTTCAGCCACTGAAATACAGAGCATTAACTTTACGAGCTCTTAGACCTTGTGAAACCTGGGGGGATTCACATCCATCTCAGGATGGCTCCCAGCATGATGCACTGTGTACTCCTTCCACGTCTGCATCAAAATCTCTGTTTTAGCAAGGGGACTGGAGCACAACTATTTATTTGTTCTATTTTTTTAACACAGATTACTTGAGTTATACCTTTTATTAGTGGTGTGACAGCCTTGACTCTACATTCTCTGAGTTTTATAACAGCATGGTTCTTGTTCTTGTAAAATTATAACTGTGACTGTAAGAAAAATGTTTATAACAGTAATAAGCCTCCCACTTCAGTAACAGTCTTCTGCTCTCATGTCTTTGGAGCATAGCAAAGAACTATTGTAGCATGAACTTATTGTCAGTGATTACTAGGAACAATAGGGAAAACAAACAAAAAAATATTTTTGGAAGGGAGCATGCCTAGTGCATTTTCTCCTTTGATATAAAAAGCTAATAATGAATTTTAGATCAGTCACTGTTCAGTTAGAAAGACGAGAGAAGACCACGAGATGGTGCTAAAAACCCAAGCCTTTGCTAAAAGAATCTGTGAAAAGAAGTTCAGAGGGGCGAAGAAGGGGGGGAGGAGCCACAGTTTGAGTACTGAAGTCATTATTGCCTGGAGTCTATAAAAAGGCAGTTGCACAGTAAGTAATTTATACATTGTCAGCCTTGACTCTATGGATTTACTCATTCCTTTACCTCTATTGTTGTCACCTGTTCCTACCAAGGAGTCCCCAGACCCAGATGTCCGGAGAGGAGGGGGGCTGAAACTTCTGCACTCTGGAGAAAAAGGTTCTAGGCGATGAAGAGGAAGTGCAGCTGAAGGAGCAGCTCTGGTAAATAGGTACAGTTAATTCTTGATTGCAAAGAAAAGGTTACTTTTAAAACTGAAAGCGATTTAGCTTGATATGCTTTGAATTTTATTTGCAACAAGTCACTGACAAACAGTTTAAATGTTCCCCTTATTAAGAATCTGATGGCTTACAACTTGCCCTGAATATTGTCATTACCAAAAGAGCATTGAAGAAAATACTCATGATCTGGAATAGAAATCTTATTTTTATGACAGAGTTCCACCTATAGCAATTCTGTAACCTTAGTGTATCCTGAAATGTATGGATTTGCCTTAGTGTTTGATAGCATGCTCTTAAGTGAGCATGTTAGTATTGCACAGATAAGCTGCTTATAACACAGTTAATGTGAATTTAAGAAGTAAGGGTAGGAAAGCATTTAAATCTTTTACTGAAAATGTTCAATTCTTAACTGTGGCAATAATTCAAACTTCTATATATTGTATTCAAGTGAGCATGTTCTGCTGAACCTAATAGTATATTCTCCTGCATTTATGGGGTCTGAGAATTAAGACTTTGAAAACTGTTGTTTGGTGTTTAGCAGAATTTCCAGAACATTGTGCTCACTTCTAGGGGACTGAATAGAATAAACAAAACTATGAAGGAAGAGTGCATAAATTTCTTTGTTAGTCTGTGGTTTTAATGTCCCAGTAAGGATGGATAGAAAAACTCTGAGTCAATCGGAGGTTAATTTAGAATCAGTAGAAGAATATGGTGTAGAAAAGGCAGGATGTGTACAAGCCAAATTAAATAGAAATGGGAAATATTTGTTTTGTCAACTTCTGCCTGTTCTCGTCATGCTATATTTTTTTTGGCAGGGTCTTTTGCCTTTTGGAAAATGCATTTATCGCCCTGCTTGGCAACTCCCTCAGAAAGAACAGAACGTGTTTACTTCCAGAGATGAACATGTCCTCTCAACTGTATGTTTCTGAACTAAACCTGAGTGCCTTTAGTATCAACTTTACTGTGCCTACTGTCAAGAGCAAGTCATCACCATGTGAACAAGTAGTCATTGCGGCTGAGGTGTTCCTAACTCTGGGCATTGTTAGCCTCCTTGAAAATATTTTAGTTATATGTGCAATAGTTAAGAACAAAAACTTGCATTCACCCATGTATTTTTTTGTTTGCAGTTTAGCAGTGGCTGACATGCTGGTTAGTGTGTCTAATGCTTGGGAGACCATAACGATATACTTAATAAACAATAGACACATAATTATGGAAGATGCCTTTGTCCGTCATATAGACAATGTCTTTGATTCAATGATCTGCATATCTGTGGTGGCTTCCATGTGCAGTTTGCTGGCTATCGCAGTAGACAGATATATCACTATCTTCTATGCCCTGCGTTATCACAACATCATGACAGTGAAAAGATCAGGGCTTATTATTGCATGCATTTGGACCTTTTGCACAGGCTGTGGCATCATCTTCATTCTTTATTATGAATCAACTTACGTGATCATTTGTCTTATCACTATGTTTTTTACCATGCTGTTCCTCATGGTCTCACTGTACATCCATATGTTCCTCCTGGCTCGTACTCATGTGAAGAAAATAGCTGCTTTGCCTGGATACAACTCTGTCCATCAAAGAACCAGCATGAAAGGAGCCATCACTCTGACCATGCTTCTTGGCATCTTCATTGTTTGCTGGGCTCCATTCTTCCTTCATCTCATCCTGATGATCTCCTGCCCTCAAAACCTCTACTGTGTTTGCTTCATGTCTCACTTCAACATGTACCTCATTCTTATTATGTGCAACTCAGTGATTGATCCCTTGATCTATGCCTTTCGTAGCCAGGAAATGAGGAAGACCTTCAAAGAGATAATTTGTTGCTATAGCCTGAGAATGCTCTGTGGGTTATCAAACAAGTATTAAGAAAACAAAACCAAACCAAACCAGGGAAGAGAATGTAAATGCAACATCTTGCCGCATTTTGTAATTCTGCTGAAGTGCTTATGGAACATCTTTCTCTATCTGGCTGTCATGATTTCTGTGGCAATCAGAAAACATTTTTTTAATATCTGATTTTACCTTTCTTTCCGTGCACGCATCTCTCTCACACTGGTGGTAGGAGCTACTCAGTGTATCTGTAATATGGGGAGAAAGAACATTTTGAACATCATTTGCCCTACTGAAGACTGGACCTTATAAGAGGATTATACAGGGAAAGACTTATTTTTCTTTCTACTAAATGCAACGAGTGTGACCTGCCATGCAAATTAGCTCATCAGCCTCTCAGTGTGTATTTCTCTTGATATTCTTTGTCTCTCTAGATACAGCATGGTTTATTTTGATGCTCAGAATTAACAGGTTTTTTGCTCTTTCATTCTGAAGACATAAAACCAGAGAAGTAGCCCCAGTTATCAGGGTTCACATACCTCGCTCAACAGTTATGACCAATATATATGCACATATCAACAGTCTTGTATTCCAGTCATGACTGTTACTGTCATAAAATGTGTATTATGTAAGAAGACAGTGTTATCATGAGATTTTCCAGGTTAGATACAGTACTTTGTCATATTTGACTGTATGTGTTCTTGCCACTGTGGAGTAGGATGTACTGTAGGTGGATTTTAAGGCTGAATATGAACACTGATCTGATTCTGCTTGTCTGTTTTCTTTATTCATCAGGAATAGGGAAGTAAAGGGTACATGATCTCTAGATAGTCATATAATGTCTGAAAAGCTGAAAGCATAACCCTTGTGTCATGCTTTAGGGATGCTCTAAAACTGTTGCTGTCAATAGAAGGACTTGATTCAGTGGGCCTTAGGTTATACCTTCAATGTGGAAGTTCTGATCAGGTGTTCTGAAAATTTTTCAATACAGGGGTGGTCAAACATGGGAACAGGTGTCCAGTGGTTGTGCAATCTCTATCCTTGAAGATATTCAGAACTTGACTGGACATAGCATTGAACAGTCTGCTCTAAGTTGAGAGCTGATTCTAAATTTGAAGTTGGCCCTGCTTTGAATGATTAGGAATAGATGACCTCCACAGGTCCCTTGCAACACAAATTATTCTGTGATTCTATGAAACAGATTGCGTGATAAAACATGATAAAATTATAGATTTTTTTTTCTCTCCTAATTTAATCTCTTGTGTAAGAAGAGTTGTAAAAGATGTTCCTCCTCACATTCAGAAATATAGCCTGCTTTGTGTCTTCATTTGCTTTGGATGTCTCTGGCAGGGTAAATAGGGTGCATCTTTAGCACTAGAGTAATAAAGTTTGTCTGCTGCACCTTAAAATATATACTGCCTCCAGCTTGCACATATCTCCCTCTAACATGTTATTCTCAGTGGACACACCTTATTATGTGGACTGTAAATACAATAGTTATGTCAGCACACTAAGTGCTAGTATCTTCCTTCAGCTATATCTGGAAAGGCAGTTTCAGAGGTATGTTTGTGGTTGATAGTGAGAATCTTGCCTTGTTTCAGTCCACCTCTTAACCCTATCCATAAATGACACCTAAGAGTGGGTTCTTGCTGCTATGGATGTAAATAGCAAAAGTAGACAGTTCAATTTCATAGTGAAAGGCACCAGCTGATTTGTAAATAAATAATTAAATCTTCACTGGGTATTGCAGATAAGACAGTCTTGTACATAACTGTAAATCAACAAAGAGGAAGTCAAACTGTAATAACTTTGGGTATTTTCTTGAATTGTACATTACTTTTTTGTTGGAAGTTTATTTGATGTATAAACACAGACATATGAAGAAACTATTAAAGTGGATTGCTGGAAAACCCACTATTATTGGTTATTCATTGTAATGTGTGTGCTAACCTTATAGATTATTCACAGAGGGAATACTGCATTACAGGCTTTCATGTCTCACTTTAAGCAGATGTCTTATTAAGAAACACATTCTGAAAGAGAGTTAGAGACTAATAAAATGTATTTACATTCATACCCATGTTCCTCTAGGTGTCAGCATCATATCCTCATTATAAGCTTTGCAGGTGGGAAGCTAAAACAGTTTGAGGGTGAAATGGAAGTATTTTCAAGAAAAGGCTAGAACAGTTCCTTAAAAAAATTACACTATAGGAATGAATATAAAATAGACGTCCCTGAAGCCATGAGGTGTTTTAATCTGTTTCTTTCTCCTGTTTAGCTGCAGAATAAAAGCAACATTTAGCATGTTTTTACTTCTACCAGAGCTTGGAAAACACTAAGCATTCTGATAAATTGGGACAAGCAAATACTGTGTAAGTATGTTGTCATAGGACAGTCATGAAAAAAATTAGCTGCTAGGCTGTCATTGCACCATGTCCCCACAGCCAAGGATATTACTCTTGCTTACACTGACAGTCATTTATGGTTTGGTATCGGTCGTTTGAAAGAAGCTCACATCACACTTTTTTCTGTCCCAGAGCTCCAAACCCACCTTCTATTGCTCAGTTCTGCTTTGATGACCCAACACTTTGCTGCTTCTACTTGTATGTCATTATTTTCAAGTTTTTAATAAGAAATTATTCTGAACTCACTCCTGTTGCAGGTGGGGTCAACTTCTGTAAACTCATCTGCATGTTAAGTACATTAATAGGAGCAGGGAGAATATTTAAAAAACAAACAAACAAACAACAATCCACCAACATTTCTAGCTGCGCCAGATCTTCATCTAGTGAAGCAAAAGACTAGATTCTTAGTCTATAATAATGCAAAGGTTGGTTGATGGTAGGTAAATTGCATGTTTCCAGATTACACTGAAGTACTTTATACGTTGCTCTAAGATTTTCTAGCTTTAGTAGATTGAAGCAGAAGGTTGGCTTTTACAAATGATGGCATTGCCTGGTTAATCCCATACCCATCATGCTCCTATACTTACATTAGGAACATCTCAATCTTTTCTCCAGGCCAAGGCTACAATATAGTACCTGGAAATACCTCCAAGAGCCTTAGCATCGTTAACACAAAACGGTCATAACTGTATGGAGCAAAAAGGTTATTGATGATACTGGGCTTTATGACCCTGCTTCCCAAATGGGCACAAGACTGTCACAAAGGACTCTTAACTACCAAGTACTACTGCCTCTGGGTCTGGGCTGGGAGGGATGATTGTTTTCAGCTCTGCAACCTACAGGCCTGCAAATTCTGTGCAACCCTGCAACTCCCTTTTGAGAACGTGTTGCACATTCCCACTACTTAGGCTTTTCCCATTAGAAAACCTTATCTGAGCAGCTGTCTGAAGACTTTAATTGCATTTTGGAATCCTGTGCAAACCACAGGAATTTCCTGCAGACACAAACTTTAAGAAGGCAGAAAAGGTTTATACTTCTGTGGAGAAGCAACCAACTCCCTCACAGAGTCTGGTCTCTGAAGTCACAAAGCTTTGTTAGGGATTGTCTTGTGTCTCTTGCAGTAAATCCTTCTTCTGTTGTCAGCTTCTTGCAGAGAAGACCAGCTCGTGCTGACCACTGCTGTGTTCAGGGATTGCAATGGATGGTCTCAGTCTACATCTGTGTTGGTTTGCATGCACTCTGCCCTTGCTGTTAAGTAGAGGGTGGGTGAATAAGATATGGTAACATGGATGTGGAAATGGGGATCCCCACATTAGGGATGGAGAGTCATGCAGGCTGTGGTGGAGCTGCCTGCATAAGTCTCTGCGCTAGGTTATGTCCACATGAGATGCTCTCCCTCCTTTTCTAATCTTGTAATGTATTACAGCCAGAGCTGTGTGCATCTCGGATCCAGCTTGTTCTTCATACAGGACAGAAAGGGAGAATCTGAGGTATGTATGTGTCTGTCTATACTTACATAATGCCTACATGTGAATGAGTTTACTCCCAAATATAGAGTACAACCACAAATGATATCAACAAGTGAAATGTATGTGAGGATGTATAGTTTCTTTTTCCCTAACTTTTCTGTTCTTTGTCATCCAGTTATTTGTTACATTACTGTTGTGGTTTGAGCCCAGAGGGCAACAGACCATCACACAGCTGCTTGCTCAATCCTTCCCCACCAGGAACAGGAAGGAAAAAATAAAACAAAAGGCTCGGGGATACAGATGGGGACAGGGGGGATGACTCATCAATTATGGTTATGGGCAAAAGACAGACTTAATTGGGGAAGAAAAAGAACATCAAATTAATTTGAACACCACCACCACCACTCAATTTTGCAATCAAACTGAGAAATAAAACCAAATCTTAAAACCACCTTCAACCAAACCCTCCCTTCATCCCAGGCTCACCTTTGCTCCTGATTTCTCTACTTCCTTCCCCCAAGTGGTGCAGGGACAGGGAATGGGGATTGCAATCTGTTCATCACAGGTTCTTGATGCTCCTTCCTCCTCAGGGGGAGGACTCCTCACACTCTTTCCCAGCTCCAGCATAGGGTCCCTGTCGCAGGAGACAGTCCTCCATGAACAACTCCAACATAAGTCTTTCCCATAGGCTGCAGCTCCTCACGAACTGCTCCTGCGTGGGTCCCTGCTGTGGGCTGCAGTTCTCCCAGCAACAGACTGCCCCAGCACGGGCTTCCCTCAGAGTCCCAGGCTTCTTTGGGTACAGCCACCTGCTCCAGTGTGGGGTCCTCCATGGGCTGCAGGTGGGCATCTGCTCCACCGTGGACCTCCATGGGCTGCAGGGGCACAGCCTGACCTCCCACCATGGGCTGCAGGGGGGGGTGTCTCTGCTCCAACACACCTCCCCATATCCTCTTTTCTTCCACTGACCTTGGTGTTTGCATAGGTAATTTCCTCACAACTTATACTCCTCCTCTCTGATTCCCCTTCTTAAATATGTTACCACAGAGGTACAGCCAGCATCACTAATGGGCTTGGGCTTGGGCTTGGCCAGAGGCAGGTCTGATTTGGAGGTGGGGGACCTTTAAGAAGCTTCTTACAGGGGGCATCTCTGCAGCCCCCTCCCCCGCTACCAAAAACCTGTCATGCACAAACCCAGCACAACTACTCTCAATTTGCAGCTTGTTTCTCATATATTTCCTCCACCTGTGAACAAACTAGCAACAGTCTAAATCTGAAGTGGAATAAAAAAACCTCAAGTGCTTTTTGCATCCTGAGCTTTTGAAAATATTAGTGAATCACTGTGACAGAACAAAGAGTTCCCCTAGCATGTGTCACACTGTCTAGTAAAATTTAAATTCTTATGGTCCTTAAGCACTGTCTGTAGAACAGTTTCTTCTTGAGCTGCTTGCCTAAAAAAACCTAAGAACCCTTGACTGGCTGTACTGTGCACGGAGAGGGAAAGGTCTCCATCAAAATAAAGAGCAGCTGTTTAGGAGAGTTACACAAAGTCTGGATATGTGCATGGTAATCCTCTGGAATACCCTTACATCTTCCAGCAAGCTATGGTTTAGGGACTTCTTGGGTAGGAGGTTATATTTACAGTTTTGTGACTGATAGCTCTCAACGAATGTTTCTTACAAGAACTGATCTAATCACTGTTGGATCTCTTTATATTCGTCTACAACACCTTGTGACAGTAAGTTTCACACTTTAGATATACTGTGTGGAAAAATTTTTTTTTTTTCTTTTATAAAACATCCACTGGGAAGTTTTCTTCAATGTCCCTGAGTCCTTATGCTGTAAAGAAGAGAAATGATTGGTCCCCATTCACTTTGTGTCATTCATTATTCTGCTTTCATATATTTCCCTGTAAAGTTTCTCTTTCGCAGCCAAGGATCCTAGCCTATTTAATCTCTACTGGTGTTTTCATACCTTGTTGTCCGTATATTGCTTTCCTAGATCTAGTATGTTCCTTCTGTCTCAGGGGAGACCAGATAAGCATACGATATCCAGATATGGTTAAAAACTAGATTTCCATGGTGAGAGACAATGCTGCATATTTTGTTCTCTATTCTTTTCTTAGCAGTATGTAACAAAATGCTTTCATTTAGTACAGCATGGAAATATAATTTGAAAAATTTCAAGATCTCTAAAAGAACTCCCTCTCTGCAAATGCTCATAGGAACTCATACTCTGTTTTCTAAATAGGCTTACATTTTCAATGGTGAGGGCTTTGGTCATACATCAACATGTAAAATATGTATGAAGAATACAGTATTTAGGGATTTTTCTGTGTTTGCAGGTCCAAGCACGTGTCTTGGTCTTGTCCAACTCTGTAGCAGAACTCATCTGATGGACACGGCTTCCATCTCCCTACCTCTGATGGGAAGGAAGACTGGCCACAGAGGCTGGAAGGGCCTTGCATTGTGTCCCAGCCATGCTGTGGGTGGCTGAGGATCAGGGACCTCAAGTTCAAACACAAACTTCTGGAATCCCATAATTTCTTTGAGAAAGGTGGTAAGAATGTCATTTACGTAGCTACATCCAGATGGTGATTCGTCACTCCTCTCCTTTCAATTAGGCTGGTTTTACACCTGATTAATGCAAGATGAGAATCAGAACTGCAAGCTTTGTATGCTGGCTCCAGATGTTTTTCAAAGGCACCAAATGAACTTTTTTGATGCCCTGTTGCATAAATGCCCTAATTAACAGCAACAAAACAAAACAAAAACCCACAAATAAAATGAGATTATTTTTTCTCTCTAGTTTCCCAGTTTTTAACAGGACACTGTTACTTCTAGCAAGCAATAAGTGGTGTTGCCCCTAAAATAACTTTTTCAGTGGCTTTTGTATCATGCACCGAAACTTCACACCTTCTTCACCTACCCTGAAAAAATGATCCTAGGACTACCTGTCATCTTTGTATTATGCCTTTTGTTGGTCATAGGTTTGTTCTGAACTGCTTTCTGGAAGCTTTGCATGGGTTTTGAGTCAGGACCTAAATCCCTGAATTTCTATATCCCAGCAGTTCATAGTGCTGGGGTAGCCTTACACAGGCCTTACTATTATTTCTGCTTCACAGGTTCCTTGTGCTTTTTAAAGTCAGGGGAATCTGTATGGGATGTTCTTCCTTTCAAATGGTAGCAGGAAATACTCCTACACTTTATCTTTGTTTTAAATCTATAACAACACAGTTGTTAGTAGTGCCAACATTAACCTCAGCTCAGAGATACATCACTGAAACCAAAAGTAGCTCTTTCCCAAAAGTTTTTTCCAGAGGACATAAAGAGCTGTAATAAGGAGAGGAGATTCCTGCTCTCTGCTCATACAGTGGTAGATAACTGGTGGAGCTTGGGGAAGTAAGCATTTTAAATGTGTTAAGTACACATTTCATTCTTACAGAGGATGAAGATGAATTGTCTTTTCCTCCTGTGAGGACTGGGCTGTAATAAAAAAATGTCCTGGTAGACAAATTTGTGTCAAATTCAATTTTAGAGAAAGTAAGTCAGTGAGTGCCGGAAACTTGACCAAAAATCTGTGTGCAAGACCCTCACCAGGTGTGACTGAATCCCATTCCACTGAAGTGTCTTGTAAGACATTTTATCCCCACAAAGATATACAGTGGGGATTTAGAATGTGGTGGTTCTCAAGCTCCTTCCTCCTTAGAAAGGAAAACAACAGTATTTTAAACATTAATGGAAAATCAGTGTGTCAATGGATACATTTGTTTTTCAAGTTCCTCAGACTGAGAACCTGCCAGAGTCCAGAGTGGGCCCCCAGGATCCAGTGCTCTGACAGGGGGTCACTGAAAAGTCAGTTCATAGGGAACCTACTTAACTCCATGTTGTGGTTTAACCCGATAGGCAGCTACACACCACACAGTCATTTGCTAGCTCCACCCCTCCAGGGGGATGGGGGAGAGAATCGGAAAAAAAAGTAAAATTCATGAGTTGAGATAGACAGTTTAATAGGACAGAAAAGGAAGGGAAAATAATAACAACAACAACAGTGATGAAGATAAAAGAGCTAGAATATGCAAAACAAGTGATGCACAATGCAATTGTTCGCCACCCACCAACCAATGCCTATCCAGTTCTCAAGCAGCAGTCCCCAGCCAGCTTTCCCCACAGTTTATATACTGAGCATGATGTCATATAGTATGAAATATCCCTTTGGCCAGGATATCCCTTGGCTGTGTCCTCCTAACTTCTTATGCTCCACAGTCTAGTCACTGACAGGGTAGTATGAGAATCTGAATAGTCCTTGACCACTGCCTAGCAACAACTAAAACATCAGTGTGTTATCAACATTATTCTCATCCTAAATCCAAAACACAACACTATACCAGCTACTTGGAAGAAAATTAACTCTATCCCAGGACAATATCCACCCCATATTCTATACCATTTACTTAATGCCTAGGTCTCATACTTTCCAATACATCCTAATTAAACACAAACACTTTTTTCTGCCTTTTAATATATACACAGAGATATTATTTCCTCAGTCTAGGGCCCATCCCTCTAAAATGTCCACTGAGTTCATTTATTTCATGACTTTGGGTTCCATCTGTCGTAGTAGTCCTTCAAGGAAGGAGAGATGGTGTGTGGTGTTGGATTGCTGCATGCTGAAGCCAGTTCTGGTTTCATCACTGCTGCACTTGTTCAGTTCTATCATCACTGTACTTTGCACAGTTTCATCAAAATTCATTCTTCATTAATCTGGGTAATTTTTACTGTAATACCATTGTTATGGCATATAGCAACCATAGTAGTGATGATATATAGTATTATATAACAATTAACATCATACAATTCAGATCACTGGATATTCTCACCCTGAATCAAATCCCCTTGAGACACATATCGAACTTCCCTATCCTCCAACATTACCCACCAAATGCACCCAGGTCCTTGAGCAAAAGCAGTCCACAGATGGGTTTATCTTTACCTGAGGCAGGAATAATCCAAACTGTCTTCCCTAGCATATTAAGTGCACTATAGGGACTTTATCCCCTTCTATAATATGTAAAAGTTCTGACTGGGCATGGCCAGCTTGATTGGCATATCACCTACTGTTGACTAACTAGGTGGCTTTTACTAAATATTTCATCAGAAATAGCGTGGCCAGCAGGGACAGGGAAGGGATCTGACCCCTGTACTCGGCACTGGTGAGGCCACCCCTCAATTCCTGTGTTCGGTTTTGGGCCCCTCACTACAAAAAGGACATTGAATGACTCGAGCGTGTCCAGAGAAGGGCGACAAAGCTGGTGCAGGGTCTGGAGCACAGGTCGTACGGGGAGCGGCTGAGGGAACTGGGGGTGTTTAGTCTGGAGAAGAGGAGGCTGAGGGGAGACCTCATCGCCCTCTACAGCTACCTGAGAGGAGGCTGCAGAGAGCTGGGGATGAGTCTCTTTAACCAAGTAACAAGTGAGAGGACAAGAGGTAATGGCCTCAAGTTGCTCCAGGGAAGGTTTAGACTGGATATTAGGAAGCATTTCTTTCCAGAACAGGTTGTTAGGTGTTGGAATGGGCTGCCCAGGGAGGTGGTGGAGTCCCCATCCCTGGAGGTGGTTAAGAGTATGGTCGACATAGCGCTGAGGGATATGGTGTTTTTGGGAATTGTCAACATTAGGTTAATGGTTGGACTGGATGATCTTCAAGGTCTTTTCCAACCTAGACGATTCTGTGATTCTGTGAAATGTGTACCCAGTGTTGAAATGTCCCAGCGCCTGTTGCTCTCAGTGTAGTCTTTGACAGTCCATTGTATCATCTGATCTTCCTGGAGGCTGGTGCATGATAGAGGATGTGATATACCCACTTAATGCCATGCTCTTTGGCCCATTTGTCTGAAGTTGTTTCAGAAATGAGTCCTATTGACTGACTCGGTTCTTTCTGTGGTGCAATGTCACCATTAGACTTGTTTTTCAAGGCCCAGAATACTAGTTTGAGTGGTGGCATTGGGCATGGGATATGTTTCCAGGCATCTGGAGTGGTTGCTTCAATCATTGTAAGCACATGGTGGATTTGTGGGAGTGTGATATAGTCAGTCTGCCAGGCTTCCCCATATTTATATTTCAGCCATCGTCCGCAATACCAGAGAGGCTTTAAACACTTGGCTTGCTTGATTGCAGCAGAGGTTTCACATTCATGGATAAGCTGTGCAATAGTGTCCATGGTCAAGCCCACCCCTCAATCATGAGTTCATCTATACGTTGCATCTCTTCCTTGATGGCCTGAGGTTTCATGGCCCCACTGAACTATAAATATCACCTTTATGTTGCCAGTCCAGATCCACCTGAGCCACTTCAATATTAGCAGCCTGATCCACCTGTTGATTATTTTGATGTTCTTCAGTGGCTTGACTCATGGGTACCTGAGCATCTACATAAAGTACTTTTACAACCAAATTCTCTACCCAAGCAGCAATATCTTGCCATAATTCAGCAGCCAGATGGGTTTACCTCTGTGCTGCCAGTTGGTCTGCTTCCATCACTGTAGCCACCCCACATTGCATTTACCACCATCAATAAATCAGTATTGAGATAAATTACAGTTTTCTCATCCAGCAATATCTAAAGCCAGCTGGATGGCTTTTACCTCTGCAAACTGACTCTATTCACCACAGTCCTGCAACAGTTTTGCTGTGTGGGACTCCACAGAACAGCTTTCCACCTTTGATGTTTTCCTACAACACAACAGGACCCATCAGTGGATAGGGCATATTGCTTTTAGTTTTCTGGTAGTTCATTATACAGTGGGGCCTCTTCAGCACACATCATGTTCTCCTCTGGTTGTATTCCAAAATTTTTGTCTTCTGTACAGTTCATGATCACTTCCAAAATTCCTGGGCAGCTGGGGTTTCCTATTCAAGCCCATTGTATGACCAGTGTGTCCCACTACTCCATGTGGCATCAGTTGCATGATGTGTAGAGGGTACCCTCCCTTTGAATATCCAGCCCAGTACCAGCAGTTAGGTGCCAGGAGGAGCTGTTCTTCAGTCCCAATCACCGTTGAAGCAGCTTGAACCCCTTCACAGGCTTCCAACATCTCCTTTTCAGTTGGAGTATAGCAGGCCTTGGGTTCTCTGTGTCTCCAGCTCCAAAACTCCAGGGGTCAACTTTGAATGTCCCCTTATGCTTTCTGCCAGAAGCTCCAGGTAGGGCCATTCTACCCAGCTGTAGTCTAGAGCACATTTTTTAACCTCTTGTCCTGCCCAAACTGGCCCAAGAGCTACTGCATGAACTATCTTGTATTTAATTTTTTCAAAGGCTTGTTGTTGCTCAGGGCCTCCTTCGAAATCATTCTTCTTCCAGGTAACTTGATAGAGAGAGCTTACAATTAGACTGTAATTTGGAATATGTAAAAGCCTTCAATGCCTAAGAAAACTTGTGTTTCCTTTTTGCTAGTTGGTGGAGACATAGTTGTTATTTTGCTGGTCACATTCACTGGGTTCTGATGACATCCATCTTGCTATTTTATTCCTAAGAACTGTGCAGGTCCCTTGACCTTACTTTGTTTTATGGCAAACTGGCATTCAGAAAGATTCAGACTATTTTCTTTGCTGTCTCAAAAACATCTTCTATTGCGTTTTCCCATATGATGATGTCATCAATGTACCACAGGTGTTCCAGAGCTTCACCCTCTTCCAGTGCAGTCTGAATCAGTACATGGCAAGTGGGGGGCTCCCTTTCCACCCCTGGGGCAGCTGATTCCAGATGTACTGGATGCCCCTCCAAGTGAAAGCCTATGTCCTGCTGCCAAAGAGATTGAGAAAAATACATTAATGATATTAATTGTGGCGTACCACTTAGCTGCCTTTGACTCCAGCTGGTATTGAAATTCTAGCATGTCCAGCATGGCAGCACTCAGTGGCGGCGTGACTTCATTCAGGCTGTGATAGTCTACTGTTAATCTCCACTCTCCATTAGCCTTTCACACTGGCCATATGGGACTGTTAAAGGGTGAGCAAGTCTTGCTGATCACTTCTTGGTTCTCCAGTTGACAAACCAGTTTATGGATGGGAATCAGGTAGTCTTGGCTGGTGTAATATTGCTGCCTGTGCACAGTTGTGGCAGTGATTGTCACCTGTTGTTCTTCGTTAAAGTAGGTTAAACCTTTGACTTCTCCAGGGCTTAAGTGCCCTGCTTGGTAATCACAGTTTGTAAAGCAGGTACTTAAAAAGCCCTTCTTTCAAACAGCAGAGAAAAGAGATGAATCACTTTAATTTTAAGTGCAGTTCCAATGACAGTTCATGTCCCTGCATAATGTGCATAAAAAATGAAGAGGTAGGAGGTAAGTCCTTGAATGAAGTCCAGGTCTTTCATCTCACAGTGAATCTGCTAAATATTCAGGTCTTCACTATGAAAAGAGACATTGGCATGATCACCTATGAATCTGGAGGTGGATTTTTGAAGGAAAACTTTGCAAAGAAAAAATGGTGTTTGGTGTGTAGTCTACTGTTTTAGGGACACTCTGGGAAAGTCTGACGGTCCCTCTGGTGAAACAAGTGGAGAAACATCTTTGCGGTTAATTTTGGCTGGACTTATTTTTAAGATGGTATCTGTGGTCTGTAGCCCTCGATGCCAGAAACCTGGAAGGTGTAAGGACATCAGGTACAACAAGTGACAGGTGGTTTTAGGCTCCCGGCTCTTCATTCAGCTCTTTGGTTTTGTTGGCCACATGCCTGGTGCTCCAGTCATGTGCGATTAATAACTGAACTTAGACATGGCATTTTAAGCAATACACTGCAACTGTATTTAAAGTGGGCAATATTGAAAACATGTCCAGTTTAATTAGAAGGGAATGGAAAAGAGGAAAGCCACCCTAGAGCTACCTCATGGGAGACAGCCCTGGCATACAGACAAGCGGGGGATCAAAGGCCTGTTGCACAATGTAATGAGTAAATAGATGACAAGCACAACATTAGCTCTGGTGGACCTTTAGAGGGGAATGCAGGCAATACAAGGAACACCGTGTGTATTTCAGGTGACCTTTCGTTGAAAATGTCAGTTAAAAGATTATACTGAATTTATAAAGAGGGTAATAAATAACTGGATTGAATAATGAAAAGTTTAGTGCTCAGGGAAGAACCAGATCAGAGATCCAGGGAGGCTGGATGCCTGGAATTAGACATACTTTAAAACTTTGCTGAATTAATAATGGCCAGAGAAGTGCCAGCATTGTTAGTGCTGTGAAAAAAAGGCACCTAATTACAAGAATATGGCTAATAACAATGAAGGAAATCTGTGGTGAACTAACAGAGTTGATAGAAGAGAGGTCCCACGGAGGATATTCCCAGACCTTGTCCAAGGTCACTATTGGCTGCATCAGGTCCCCCTAACCCTCACTCCAGCCCTGGGAGGCTGTTGTCCATGAGGCCCTGGCAGTCATCCACTTTGGAAGAGATATAATAAGCCTTGTCCATAGAGAAATAGAGAGGTATTTAACCATCTCCAAATTGATTTTTGTTTTTTGTGCCGCAGTTTAACTTTCTGTGATATTTTTTATCTTTCAGCTTGACTGGATAAAATAACTTCTGAACAGAGCTAATTAATCAGATATTTAGAATTCAGTAGCATCTCCCTTCTGAGAGTCTCAAAGTATTTTCAAACACTAATGAATAAAATCTCAAACCACTGCTGCAAGATTGCTTGCAGAAGCATAGCATCACCCTGAGGGTGAAAGTAGAGAGCAGAAGATAAGTTATTTTTCAAAGCACAGCTCTGAAATACTGATTTTGTCCCTTTACGGTTAAGTAACACTTCTCTGAAGCCACCACACAATTTGAAGAACTGGGCTTCAAGACAGCAAAAAGACATCCATGGTGTAACATAGGATGGTAGGATAGTCTCCAGCTTGGTTTCCTCATGTACCAGACCTGAGAAAAAGGGTTATGCCCTGTTCTGTGGTACCAGCTGTGACTCTGGAGTCCCTGCCTGGGCTGCACGGGCAGGCAGGGCATTTCCTGCTCTCAGAAAGTGGATTTCCAGCCCTGACTCTTGCCTCTCTCCTCTGGACCCCAGGCACAGTGAGAACGCAGAAGAAGGTATTCACATACTAGTGCAGTGTTTGCTGGTGAGGTTGCTCCCTCAGAGGATAAAGAATTGGGTGTATTCCTTTGCTTTAATTTTATTTCTAATTTCTGGGCTGTGGCTGGTGACCTGTGAATGGCATCTTTGTAACAGGTCCAGAATCTCTTTGCAATATGAAAAACTCTGCAGCACCACTGATCACCTCGATGAATGGAGCTTGAATAAATAAATACATTGCTAAAACATTGGTTAAGGATAGGGTGTGGAACACTGTGACCTGCAGAATGTGAAAGCGTCCGGAGTCTTTTTCAAACTGTTTGAGAGTACTTTGCACACTAGTAAACCCTCCTGATGCATTCTTAGTTCTCTGAAATGCTTGTAATGCTTAGGACTGTCCTCTGATAGCAAACCAAATACAACCCATTTTCTTTATTAATTAACTGAAACAGTCACAGTCGATAGGATTTCAAGGTTTAAGGGTGTAGGTCATATTCATTGCTGCTGACTTGGATGTTAGCAATAGACTGAGCTGATAGATAAGGTAAAGTTTTATTAGACTGGCATTGCTTTTCTAATAAGCCAGGACACAAGAGAAGCACACTTCAAAAGTTCTGCTTGATAGGTTTTTGCATTTTCCTATGGATGTTCTAATTTGACTGCACTTTCAATATAATATCAGCTTTCATTTAAAATACTCTTCAGACAGGAAACTTTGTGAGGCAGAGGCAGGATATAGCGAGTACAAATATACAGCCAAGTGTTTCTAGATTGAAGAAACTAAATCAACATGGCAAACTATGTGATTTGTGGAAAAAAGACTCTACAACTCGAATAGAGTTATAAAGCAGGTATGTTTACTCCGGTGCCGGGGTGCAAGGGGATTTCTCCACAAAGCTTGCACACCCACCGCACATTTTACCAAAAACTTATAGAGTGTGGATATCCATATTCATTGGATTACATAACACGAACATACATCTGCATGAGTAAGGCTGGGGTAGTTACAAAGGCTGATGTCAACAGTTTATGTCATCTTTGCACCTGCCCATTGCCTCCCGGTGGGCGTCTTCAGGGGCCTTTGGGAGGAAGGCTCGTAGTCTTTCTCACTTTGTTTTTTTCCCTGAAGCATGCGCAGATTCTCTTGGCCGATTTCCTGAATAACAAGAGTGTTTTTCAGACAGTTTACTTCTACCATTCGTATATGACTATCTTTACTCATTAGCAAAATTCCAACTAGTTAGAGCCACCTGTTACTCGAGGCCAAAAGTATAATATTTTGCTGAACATTGTAATCCTTGGTAGATTTTCACAGTGAACTGCTTTGTTTTGATGAACACAGTAGTCCTTGGTAAAATTCCACAGGACAGTCTGGGCAAGCAGGATTCTTAGCAATATTTTAAAAAATACTATAACTTGGTGTAATAAACTATTGTAACTAATTTGCTAAGTTAAGCAAGGTGGGTACGTTATGCTTGAATGATTTGTAAATGTTAAACCATAATATCCTACTGTCTAAAATATTGTAAAAATAGAATATGGTGTGGATCTGAAATGATTTGTGATCACTATAACCTATAGTATAATTATGATGAATGTTTGAATATATATGGATAAAATATAAAGTGTGCCATTCTTCTGGAACAATGTAACCGCTTCTCACAACCAACCCCCACCTAGAGATGACACTTAACTGCTGTTTGAAGAAAAGCCCACCAAAAAAGATGAGATCATGAGGCTTTTAAAAGATCCAATAGGACAAAAGCGTGCCAAGAGACCAAGGCTTCGAGACTTTCAAAAGACCCAATAGGAGGAGGACATGCACCCAAGCAACTCAAATGACCCGATGGAAAAAGAGCAGGACAACTATCTGACGGGAGGGGATTGGTTAAGACGGTGGTACAGGAGTATAAAGGACGCTGCTTTTTAGAACTTGGGGTGTGTCTTGGTGGAGCGGAGACTCCCGGCACACCCAGCGCTGTTTGCTTGTCTCTGCTCAAACAATAAATTTGGAATTCGGTTTGAAATCTTGGTGAGTCTAAATTTCTTTATAACATTGCTATAAGTAAGTAAATAAGTTGCTGAGCAGTTTTCTGTAAGTAAATAAATCTCAAAACAAGTAATAATTTCTCTGTATCATATGGGATCTTAAACTTAATAATTTTACCAATGGAATTCCTACCAGGGAGTCCAATATGAGCACTTACATCCACTCTTTTTCAGTTTTCACCTGAAGTGTGGGGCTCAGTAGTTCCAGAGGGAATCATGCTCAGACTGTAACTCAGGAGCTTAGAAAAGATACTGGTAGTCTAAACCCGTTATTTATTATGCAAATACCTTGGCAAACACACAAGCAAGGCAAAGACAGAAGCTTGTGTCAAATTCTTCCTGTTATTTTCTGAGAGAGTTAGAAAATTCTCTGTTGAAAAGGGCAGTTAGAATACAAAATTTCATTTCTTGCTCTTTGAATGTGCAAATACATGGAAATTAGATGAAGATATGATAATGACGTCCAAGTTTTAAGCTAATATTTTTCTACAACTTGAGGTATTTATAAAACCAATGGAAGTGATTTTTATTCTACAGATATTATTTTTCTTGAAGAGTTGGAATCACCTAAAAATCTTTTCTGCTTCTCTACTACAGCAGATCTGACTCTCTGGTTTTGGGGGCATTAGGGCTATTGCTGGTTAGCAACAGCTAATAGGTTAGCTAATAGCAATAGTTAGGTCAGTGACCCACTACCTGTTTTCTATTGCTTGTGTTGTAGATGAGGCAGTGTTTTGTTGCACATACAATGGTTTTCTTTCCAGTTTTACTCTCCACCAATCTACTGGTCCACTCCAGTAACGTTATTGATCCACTGAGAACTTCCTTAAGTAACCATGGACTTTAACAGCAGATAGCGATAAACACTGCTTGTGCCTCCTGCAGCAACACATTCCTTTTCACTGCAGAAACAGACTAAATTTAAAATTAATTCCTCCTCTGTGTGTGTGTGTGTGTGTGGGAAATCAGTGATGGGTGAAAAGAAGAAAAGCTTTTAAAAAATACTTTTGTTTTACTGAGGCTGTTGTCTTTAATTACTCACCCTATATGTAGCCATCTGGTCTAAAATCCCCTTTGTCTGCAGTCAGCTGGTCTGAGGGCATCTTTTTCAGTTTTCAGGTTTTCCTTTGAAAAGATCTGTAGCTGAACGGCACCTGCTGTTCATTATCTTTATGGCTGCATTCTTGACTTGGTCTCCAATTCAATCAAATACATAAGAACAGGATACCCTTTACAAGCATAATCTGTCTTTCTGAAATCGGCGGTACTGCATAATTGGTGACTCTGGGGTGAGAGAACAATGCTAGAGATCCTACAACTAGACCAAATAACACTGCAGAACAAAGGAAAATATGGCACAAGGACTGACTTGAGGCTCCCAGGTAATCTAGCCACCTAAATATGGTGTTGTGTTTGGGCTAAGTGTAACAATCAGCTCCTGACAGCACTGTCAGTGCCTGTTATGCTGCTCGCAGTCTTGGCGCCAGCTTGTGTAGAGCTTCTGCAAAGATCTCTGCACTGTGGCACAATGTAAGGGGTAGATGTACTCTGGCTAAATTGTTTAGCTGGATCATTGTCTCCATGTTCTGTACTTGACAAATTCAAGTGCCTAATGATATTAGATGACTCATCATGTCATTTATTTTTACAAAGTGTTATTAATCTCTGCCCTTCATACAGTGTGTGCATATTTTATTTTGGAGCTAGAATGAAGCAAGAAAACACAAGGGACTGTGCAGATACTATCATTGGAGTACATTTTTCACCAGGCATGTCACCAGGACTCCTAATGTCTGGTGCCACTATTTTGTTAACATAATAAATTGAGAGGCTGTGAAAATAGTCATTGCAAGAACTTGTTCAAGCTGAGCTGTTAATAGTGAGGAATAGTGACGTCAATCATCTCGATGCAGAAATCACAGGGTGAGATCTTTATGGTCTTTATTATGAAAGTCAGACTGGTGGATCATGTTAATCTATTCTGGTCTTAAAATTTTGAATTAAGTTTAATGGAAAGTTAGCAAATGTTCAGGTTTTTTTCCAAAGGAAGCTAACAGTGATAACTGTTTTTCTTAAGGTTTAAATTAATATGGTCCGAAAGAAGTTTGTCTATATTTATAAATGTGGGCGTTCATGCTAGAAGCTTTCATGAGATCAGGTTAAGACCAGAACATCAGAACTATACAAAATTTAACACAATTGAATCAGAAATCACAGTATAAGAAAACAAGCCTGAACTGTGAAGAAGCTTTGTACAAAATTTTGCTTCAAGTAAGAAACATTGATGGAATAATTAAACAATAAAAAAACCCCAAACCAAACCAAAACAAAAAGAAGAATTAAGGTCATGGAATAATTTATGTTAAAATTAATTTATCCAGATCTAGCAGTGACACAACACATTTAATTCATCACTCAGTTTCCTGGAATTGTTTAACCTTATTTGAATCAACAATGATTAACCTTATTTAGTTTTGCATTGATAATACTTACTGCATCTCTAATCATCCAGAGCTTTGGCTATCTGTGTATTTTTGCTCCATCCAAAATATTTAGTATAGGTATCAATGAATTACAAAATTTGGAGGAGGAAAAATTCAAGGAAATAATAAAAATGACCTTAAGTTCATGCTTGTCAATGTTCATTTTTAAATTCCCACAAGTAAAAGGATGAGCTGTCATTTTAGATATCCATTCAACCGTCAGGGTGATAAACTGTGTAAATAAAATTGTAAAAGATAAATGATAGAATAATTCCTTATTGGGATGGGAGAACTTCTTTGGGACAAATTTAGAAATAAGTAAAAGTGTCTAATTATGGATTCTAGAGCAGTTCTGAATTTTTCAAGTGTATGTTTAATGTTTAACTTGGTTTGAGAAAAAATTCCTGTTTAATACCAACATCTGTGATGTCTGGATATTATTTTAGTAGCCCCATATTCTAGCTGGTTAAGAATTATTTTCAAACATATGTTTTTACTTACTAGTGTTTGTAGAGTGCAAGTTTATATTTAGATTTTTTTTCAGTGGGCCCTTTTAAAATTTGAGTTTCCCTCATGCAGACTGTTTTGTCAACTTCTCTGTCTGCACAGCAGTGATTGCAGGGCCGTTAGGAGTTGCCAGCAGCTTGACTTTTTTGTGGCTTAGGCACAGGGAGGACCAGTGGGGGGGTGGTGTGATACAAAGACTGTCTAAGAAGTTGATTGTCAAAGGTATAAATAAGCATCCTGAATCTTTATGCAGCAGGCAGGATGTTTGGAAGGAGGACACATGTTCCAGATGTTCTATGACAGTACATTTTTTTTCTTCTAGCAAGATGAAAGACAGGGAGGACTTTAAAGGGCCTGATTAATTGACAGTTATATGAATGCTATTAGGTTGATCATCATTTTACATACACCATTTCATAATTGTGATGAGTTGCCTCTGTCTGGATGCCAGGTGCCCACCAAAGCTGCTCTGTCACTTTCCTCCTCAGCTGGACAGGGAAGAGAAAATGTAATGAAATGCTCATGGGTCGAGATAAGTACTGGGAGATCACTCACCAATTGCCATCATGGGCAAACCAGACTCAACTTGAGGAAAAATTAATTTAATTTTTTACTAATCAAATAAGAGTAGTACAATGAGAAATAAACTCAAATCTTAAAAAACATCTTCTCCCCATCTCCCCCTTCCTCTCACGCTTAACTTGACTCCCAATTTTTTCTACCTCTTCCCCCCAGCAGCACAGGGGGACAGGGAATGGGGATTATGGTCAATTCATTACACATTGTTGATGCTGCTCCTTCCTCCTCAGAGGGAGGACTCCTCACACTCTTTCCCTATTCCAGTGTGGTCGTCTCTCCCATGGGAGACAGTCCTCCATGTACTTCTCCAATGGGAGTGCTTCGCATGGGCTGCAGCTATTTACAAACTCCTCCAGCGTGGGTCCCCCACGGGGTCACAAGTCCTGCCAGCAAACCTGCTCCAGCGTGGGCTCCTCTCCCCACGGGTCCACAGGTCCTGCCAGGAGCCTGCTCCAGCGTGGGCTTCCCAGGGGTCACAGCCTCCTTCAGGCACATCCACCTGCTCTGGCGTGGGGTCCTCCACGGGCTGCAGGTGGATTCTGCTCCACCGCTCACCTCCATGGGTGCAGGGGCACAGCCTGTCCCACCAGGGGCTGCACCAGGGGCTGCAGGGGAATCTCTGCTCCAGCGCCTGGAGCACCTCCTCCCCTCCTCCTTCACTGACCTTGGTGTCTGCAGAGTTGTTCCCCTCACATAGTCTCACTCCTCTCTCCAGCTGCTGTTGTGAAGGGTTTTGTTTTCTCTTCTTAAATACATTACCCCAGAGGCACTGCCACTGTTGCTGATGGTCTTGGCCTTGGCCAGCGGTGGATCCATCTTGGAGCCGGATGGCATTGGCTCTGTCAGATGTCAGGGAAGCTTCTAGCAGCTTCTCACAGAAACCACCCCTGTAATACCCCCCTACCAAAACCTTGCCACACAAACCCAACACAATAACCTATGATTAGGTGACAAAATAGAAGCCAGTCAATACTGGGACCTCTGGAGATGTTCTTCCCCTGTAGGACTGTTTCTTGAAAATTCTTACTGTAGTGTTAAAATATTCTGATTTACATTATTTTTTTCTTCTAATGGACTTAAATGAGAATTAATGAAAATAACCATTATGCCTCAGCCTTTTTTCCTCAAACTAAGAGGGAGTCAAGTGCGGTAAAGGCAGGGCAGAAATTTCCCCAAGACAGTCTCAGTTGTAGAATGCAATTAGACATAAAATACCTGAAAATACTCATCTTAATCCAACAACAGATTTCCTAGGAGTGCAATGGGCTTTTAAAATGAACACAGAATCGAAGCAGCAGACTATTTAAATCATGCTGAGGGCTACTTCACATTGTCTATTATTCTACTTATTTCAGTTCAACAACTTGTGGGCCAATTGTATATGAAACAGGGTTTTTTCTGATCCTTTGTGGCCTAGACTGAAAGTTGCGGTCTGGCCATAGGGGAAAAAAAAAGGCTCCTGCATAACGTCAAGAAGACAAAAGAAAAAGCTGTGATTGAGTTTTCTCTCTTGTTCCAGTCATCTCATATTCATATGTTCCTCTCATGTGAAGGAGAAGGGAAATGAGAAGCACTGTCCTCTTTCTTAGTGTGAGACACTGTGGGAAATAATTTTGCCTGGTTATGACCAAGGAACTAGCTCAGGAACACGGAGCTGAACACTTCATTCCATCGTTCCCTTTTACCCATGCAGTGCCACCAGGCTAATTGGCCTGGAAACTGGGATTCAGGATTAGGATTATATTAAAGCTATTTTAGTAAATGTTGTAACTGCAAACCTCACCCACTTGCTTCATGTAAATAAAAAACCAAAATAATTCATACCTTAACAAGCACCATGTATGAGCCGATGCAGGGATAGGAATAATTTGGACTTAATGTTTTAATACATTTCAATTAGTAATTAGAAAACTTTAATGACTAGAGGAAAAAAATACAGATTTCGCTGCTGCCTCTGGCAGCCTCCTGTGCTACAGTTTATAGAGTAGGCTCACAATTTAATTAAAACAATGATATTGTTTTACACAGGCTTGCTTAGCAGCTTTTTCCTCCTCTAAGGTCTGTGGTTTTGCCTGCGGTGTTGCCTTCTTGCTTTGGAAAGTAACTTTTTAGAATTTACCAACCTCATAATTATTCCCTGAGCACTTAGATAGCAGAGAGTCTAACACACTGGAATTGTTTTCAAGAAGGTAAAACCAGCATCGTATTAGGAAGGAAGTAGAGAGATTGGTTTGAGGGTAAAGAAGAAAAGAGTTAATTACATAGTCTGTCTGAGAAATAACAACTGAAGTGTGGGATTAAGGCAGCTGGGGCACAGCAGTTTTTGAAAGTAGTCCCAGGGTACAGACAGGAATTTCACAGGGTTCTGTGCCAGCTAAATAGCAGCAAGGCCACTGCAGGCACGGCTGCCTGTCAAAGTGACAGCTTCAGAGAGATGCCCAGAACACAAGACCTGTTAAAAACCAGAGTGGCTGCAGGGGTTCTAGTGATGTTTATGATCACAGAACTGGAACCTGACATCTCTTGTGCCTCTTCATGGTCAGTAAACTTGACCTTGCCTTTCTCTCATCCTGAGGAAGGAGACGCCACAGTTTCACGAGTAAACTGCTGATTTTTCTCTCTTGTCTACTGCTATGCTATTTGTTTTTTGGATAGTGCTATCCAACAACATGGAGGCCTTCTTGTGCATCCTGGTGGTTTTGAGATGAGCCCGGCTGTGCCTTGTGATAACCATGAGCCATGCTAGAATGTTTTTTCACCTCTGATAATGTGCTTAGGTTGGTTGTTTTATTCTCCTAACCTAGATTTCCTGTGGGTTTCTGAAGTCCTCACGCAGTCAATAGCAGTTACTTCAAAAGTAGTATAGGCAGAATAGGGCTGTTAAAAAAGAAAATGTTCTCAAGGTGTAGCTGCTGCTATTACCTGATTTAATCTGAAGAGTTTTCTCCCCAGCTTGCAGCACTGGTCTGCAGCCTGGGTCATGGTGTATTCCTTACTGGGACAGCATGAAGTCTTTCATTCGAACCACAGCTGAACGAATGTCCACAGGAGGACAAACACACTTTATGAGTTTTTTAATGTTCTGAAATTTGTTGTGCTTTGTAACCCATTTTTATGAAATGTGACTGTGTCAAGGTTACAGATTAGATCTCAGCCTTTGCCTGTTGTTTCCTCTGGGCTTCTGAAGTGACCAGGGACCCCTTGTCTTGAGGAGCATCCCCATACAAAGGCCATTGAAGCTAACACACTTTTACAGAATGATTTGGCTTTAGCAGTACAGGACAGTTCTGGCACTGCAAAAGCCTTTCTCAAAAAAAGATAAAAGGCGGTCATTCAGTATATTTTGCGTTATATTTTCAGCTTCAGTGAAGCTTCACTATTTTTTAAAATGGAAGGAGTAATTTTTTCCTATTTCTTCCTGCCAATGCTTGAATTGTTTTAACATCAAATTTTATTGGGGAAGAAAAAATGTAAAAAGAATGAAAAAGGAAAAGGAAGGAATTGTTTTATTGGGTTTCAAAGAGTCTTGGTGGTTTTTTTTTGTTTTTGTTTTTTTTTTTTTTTTTTTTTTTTTTTGAGGGGGCTAAAAGTTCTTGATATTTTCTCTGAATGCACTTTTTGTTTTTTTCACCAGCTTGCCAAATGATTTGGTCTCATGCAGCAGCTTGCTCCTTTATTAGTTGAAACTGTATTGCTGTAGCTCATCCTATGTGGTGATAAGCATTTTCATAACTGAAAAGCTTTGTCTAGGAACAGTCATCAAAACATCTGAGCAACAGCTGCCAAAAAGGAAACACTGTGGATCTCTTACAGATTTAAACTCTGGACTTGAGTGTTAAATTTCCATACCTTATTGAATTAATCCAAAATGCCAGAGAGAGAGAGAGAGGGTCACATTTGCCAAGTTGAGTTATTTTCTTATGTAATTACCAGGAATAATACATTTCATTCAGTAATTATCTTATACCCTGAAAGTGATAACTTTTTGAAGATACAGCGTTTTTTTCTGTGTGTGTCTAAAGACATCTCTTCTGTATGAGCATGAAGGGGGAAGTTGTGTTTATCTGCATATGCATTTAAAAGGATGTTATCACTGAAGGAATACAATCTTGTGTTATCTTTTTATTAAAAAAAATCAATAATGACAGGACCTATGAAGCTGGTTAGAGTTTAATTTTTACATGACTCCAAAGCTTTTTAGATCTAAAGGAATGGATTTCAAGTATTTTTATGCATTCAGGCTTATCATTTTGCTATCTCCTTTTATACCAGTTGAGAGATGGTGCTACTTGATTTTTCACTGCTTTGTTGCTACAAAGGAGGGAGCTAGGAGATTTTTCTGGAGAGATGGATTATGCAATAGAGATCAATCTTTCTTTAAAGACTGGAAACAGTGTCAAAACATGAAACCTCTCTGTTTCTTTTGAATAATTCTGCTTCAGTAAGTAGCTAATACCTGTTAAATAACTCCCAAGAGGGTGTAATATACATAATTTTCTACAAATGACAACTTTGAAAAGGAATGTTGCTCCAGCAGAATGTGGCAAGACTTTAGATGGCTGTAGGATTATCTGCTATGTGACTTTCGTGCTGTGGACTTCTGCCAATGTATCTTAGCCCAAACTTGCAAAAATGCACGTTGTTCCAGTGTTGATCCTGCTAGATTGCCTGAACTGTATTAATGTCAAGTCTCTTACGGGTTACAGGAAAAAGATGATAGTATTTAATTCTCTTCTGTATAAGCATTTGAGTGTCTTGCATCAAAAAATTCAGCTTCTTTCATTTGACAAATGAGGAAGTATGCAACCTTGACTGTTCCCAATGTCCCAGCTGGAAGTGAGATACAGTAGTGGGAGCCTAAACAGGAATACATGTCCTCCTTCTCCAGTTTGACTTAGTGAGGTTTCGTGCAAATTCACTTCAGCTGAGTGTTGTTTCTGTAGAGCAGAGACAAAAGTTAGAACAAAAGAAGTGAGCAAGCATTTTCCATATAAACAAAAGGGGTTTCTACTCTCTCCTGTGTAATGCATTCTTGAGGAAGCCTTAATTTGTAACATTATATTTATGTATAAAAAAACAGCAAGCACAAAAATATAAACCTCCAAAAGTTCTATATACAATCTTAATTTCTTCACCTTTCTGGGTCTATTTTAAGATACTTTACTGCTGTATTTGCTAGCTAGTACAACTATATTCTAGTAGGACACTATATACTAAAAATGCATGTGAAAAGCCCATAGATAACATAATTTGAAGTTCTATCTTTAAAAGCAAAGAAGGAGCCAAATTCTCTATGGAAAATTAATGGCACATTTTCTCAAATGTCCTCTTCCTTTCAGGGTGACTTAGGTATTTTGTGAGGCTACAGATTCATCTGGTTTTCTTTCTTTCTTTTCTCTTTCTTTCTTTCTTTCTTTCTTTCTTTCTTTCTTTCTTTCTTTCTTTCTTTCTTTCTTTCTTTCTTTCTTTCTTTCTTTCTTTCTTTCTTTCT